>NC_045541.1:31477709-31797709 GCF_009769535.1 Thamnophis elegans | reverse complement strand
TGTTAGGTTATTATCAATTGCAAGCAGTTCTGGAAGTAGCCTGACTTGCTGGTTCTAGAGTGTCTCCTGAAATCCCCCCCCCCCCCGAATGTTCAAGAAAGAAAAAAACACTTTAATATTCCTGTCTCTCCTTTCCTCCTATCTGGAAGTATATTCTTATAACATGGCCATCTTGACTTTAAAGAAGTTAGAAGCTTGTAGAGCAGGGCGATCTTTCCTCTCTGCTTAAGCAAGACGCTTGATTGCAAAGCTCTCCCATCACAGGTTGATTTCCCTGTATTGGCTACTTTTTAATTGGTAGAAATCCACATATTTATAGAAAGCTGACCCACAGGATTTTAGATAAAGAAAAATGGATACTTAGTGAAATGATAAATTTTCACCTAAAATTAATACAGAGCGAACTCAAGCAGAGAATTCAAGTATTTTTTTTTCCTGGCTTAGAATGAACAGTTGATGAACTTGGATTAAGCCTTGTTTCAAAAGAGCAGCAGTTCCATATAGAAAAGACTAAGGCGTATTTCTGCCCCCAAGGCAATGATTGCTTACTGTAAGGAAACTTGCATTTTAAAAACACTATTATGCAAAATAGTCCTTGAGAAAAACAAAGAATTGAGTAGCTCCTACAGGAAACTTTGCAGTTCTTTGGTTTGTGCTCAGTGGATCCCTGCAGGTAATTGCAGAAATAAAGAAAAAAAATCACAGTTTCTTCATTTAATGTCAGCACCAATTAAATTGACTGCGTCATCCAATGAAATACGGGACAATTTACTAGAAAAGTCTTAAAACTTCAGAAGTTAACCAGCTTTGCACAGATAAGGCACTCCCAGTGTTATGGCAATTTAAAACACTGTTTGATAAAATGACTCATGTGATGGTAAATATGGCTGTGGGCATGTCCTCCAATTCCATGATCTTTATCTGTATACCACTGAAAAAAGAAAAACAAAAAATATCGATTATAAATGGTCCCCGTCACAAAACTGGAATGCTACAAGAATTTAGAACGTCCTTTGCTTTGTATCAGAGCAAACAACGCAATCTATTACTTGAGATGATAAAACACACATCCAGCATGCTAGATAAAGAAAAGCAGCACTTTTATGCCGCTGAAACCAGAACATCGTGAAAACATTTGAAGAAAGTTCCTTTTGTTTGTTTGTGGGCTAAAAATGGTAAATCCCAATTTTAATTTGCAGTAAACTATGGATTGTTTCCCATTTTGTAAATTTCACAGATTAATAGTTCCATGGAAGTCAAGTGGTCATCCTATGATAATCATAATAATGGTGACACTTGGTCAACATCTAATATTTATGCATACTAAAAAGGTCAGAAGACAAGATAATACTTGAGAGTGGAGTAGAAAAAGATGAAAGGGAAATACTGTGTACTGACTGTCTCCTTCTGAAAGGGAAAAGGGTGTTAGAAAGGGAAGAGGGGCTTTGCTTCCAGATACAACATATCATAAAACTGCTGCTTGAGAACTGATTAAAATCTTCTCCATGCTAGAAATCTATTCTTGCCTTATAGAAGTTATAAACACAGATCCTTTTGGTTTCTCTTTACCATGGCCATATGAATCCACAAGATGTAATTCCTGCCTTAAGCTTAGCATCCAGAGCAAAAGGAAGCTACAATGAATCACCACTATGTTGAGCTGGGGAACTGAGCCTAATTTTAGAAGTGTCCTAATAGGATGATGGAAACTAGAAGTGGGTGAGGCTGCTGCTCTCTTCAACAGGTCCATGCACTATTTATGCCAGAGGCAGTGCTATACAAAGAGACTCCTTGAAGCAAGAATAGGTTCCGTCCCATAAAAAAAAAAGCATGTGCTACACTACATTTCACCCCCAAATACTCTGGTCTAGCATATTTGTATTTCCTGATGGGATAGGGGCAGGGGTGAAATTCAGCAGGTTCTGGAGAACCAGTAGCAGAGGTTTTGAGTAGTTCGGAGAACCGGCAAATGCCACCTCTGACTGAGGTGTGAATGGAGATTTTGCAGTATCCTTCCCCTGCCACACCTACCAAACCACGCCCACAGAACTGGTAGTAAAAAAATTGAATTTCACCACTGGATAGTGAGAAGCAGATCTGAGCTAAGAAGACCTCCAAATGGCAGCCAATTAGGAAAGATTCCCTGTGTTTCTTTGCTACAGATTTTTGTGGCCCAGATCTGCTCACCCTAGATTAGGCCAGAAAGAAATTTGGGAGATTATACACATTATTTGTAGAAAAGTTGAGTGTTGGTATTGCACACATGCTGTGGACTTCAGGTTAGTGTTTAACTCCAGTTGGGACTGGAAGAATATCTGAGAGCACTCTTACAATTATAACATAGATAATACTACTATGTTGTAGATAGTATTAGCACAACTATGCCAGAATATAATTGAAGGCCTGGCCAAATATCACTCATCCATTTTTATGGGTCTATGCCAGAGGTGGGCTGCTCCCAGTTTGACCTGGTTTGGCTGAACCGGTAGTGGTGGTGGCAGGAGGCTCTGCCCACCCACCCGGGTACTTCTGTGCATGCACATAAGAGTTGTGCACGCAAGCACAAGTGGAACAGTAGTAAACTGGTTAGCAATCCACCACTGGTCTATGCACTTCTTGTGTGATAGATTCCAAGGAAGGAGGGGTGCGTTTCAGAGGAGTAGAGGCAAATCATTTCGGATAGTTTGGGTGAGAGAAAGAAGATGAAGACTAATAGTTTTCTGAGCATGGGCTTGCATAGATAGCAGACTGCTTTAGTTTGGCAAGATTCTGCCTATAGGCATGGATCGATAAAGAAATCTTCTTAGAAGAATCACTACATATCCTCCTTTGACGCCTGACATCTGCAACTTTCAACGATAGGTAAGAACATTTGGGAGAAGATGGGGTTTGCGTAACCATGGGAACAGTTTAGTTGCTCTCATCAGCAAGCCCTTTGTATGTGGCAGACCATGCGGCACACACAAGCACCAATATGCCCTTCATTCCACAATGCTCCACGAGGTCTCTGCTCTGCCTGGTTTCTCTTGAAAGAGCATTTTAAAAGAAAAATAAATGAAGAAGCTATAGTTTCTAGGGCTATAGTTATTTAGAAGAGTACATCTCCTCCCTTACACCCCAAATTCTACTGGGATAGTCACAAACATCCTGACTAACTTACTTTCTGATAAATGAGTATTCTATGCATTGGCCATGCTCATTACTGAACCCATTCTGAGAACGGGCAAGTTTCTATTTGGTGAATATACTCATTGTATATTCTCAAGTCCCCCACCCTTATCCTTACCCTTAGTACCTCTCAGTAGCAGGAAAACTAAATCGGTGCTTTAAAAAAGAGGGGTGGAAAAACCCATTGCTATCTACCTTGTATCTTCTCCCTTCCCAAATGCTCAAAAATACTTTCTATTATTGGTGCTGGTGCTGCTGCCCATAACTGGAGCAAATGACCAAGGTTTCCTGAGACCATGAAGCAAACTCCTTGTCCCAACAAAACCCCTTCTATTAAGTTACTGTGAATTCTGCTCATTCACTTCCAGAAAGTCTTTCAAGGGAGGATTTACAATCACAGACCTTATCTGGCTTGGATAGATGAGAGGCCGATATCTGCAAAACTTGGCAAGGAGTCTCAGAGTCACGAACCAATTAAGCAAACTAATTGTCTCCTGCAAACTCCACTCTCCTTTCGCCCCTCTTTTATTTTCTCTGGGAGGGGCCATTCATTGTCCATCTGTGGCCTTACTCCCAAGTTGACCCCTGTTCTTTAGCTGTTCCCTTCATCTGACAACTCTGCGCATGTGCACACTGAGAACAGGCTCCAGCTGTTCATCTGCCTCACTGATGTCTGGCTCTGAAGGCAGCCGATAACTGGCATACGGCTATGGTCCCTTCTCTGCCTCTGACACAGAGCCCTCATCAGAGCTTTCTCCAGACTCCAGGACTGGCCCATGTTCCTCCCCAACCTCCTCACTGTCAGAATCTGGTGGGCCAAAACACCAACTCTTCGCTTTAAAGGAAGTGCACATGCATCTATTTCTTACCCTGTCATATCTGCAACACTAATTTTAGTAATATGAATCTAGCCTCCTTCTCTTATACAGATAATCCTTGACTTATGGCCAGTGCTTAGTGACCATTCAAAGTCAGACAGATGCTCCCCCAACACCTCATAGGAAATTATGACCTGGTTCCAAAGTTACAATGGTCACCTGCGGTCACATGACTGCATTTTGGGCGCTTGAAAACCGGCCCACATTTATGGTCATTTGCAGCATCCTGCCATTATGTGATTGCAATTTATGATGTCTTTTTTCAGCAAAAAAAAGGCCCCATAACATCAAGTGGTCTCACTTAATGACGGCAATGTTGACTTAATGATCATGGTGATTTACTTAATGACCACTGCAAAAAAGGTAAGAAAATCGGGTGGTCATGGGATCACTTGCTTTACAACTCTTTGACTTATAATGAGCAGGCTCCATTAAAGCTATGAGTTGAGGACTATCTATATTCATTTCTTCACTGAAAATGTAAGCCAACATGTATGCTAAGCTTCTGATGAATCCCTTCACATACCATTGCTTGGAAATCCACCCCTGCGTCAACCAGAGCTTTTGAAATCTGGGCTGCTTGCTGAAAATGAACGTTATCTAGGAAGTAAGAACAGACAAACTGTCACAATAAATAGCAATAGCACTTAGACATATATACCACTTCAGAATGCTTTACATCCCTCTCCAAGCTGTTTTAGAGAGTCAGCATATTGCCCCCCAACAATCTGGGTCTTTATTTTACCAACCTCAGAAGGATGGAAGGCTGAGTCAACCTTGAGCCTGGCGAGATTTGAACTGCTAAATTGCAGGCAGACGGCAATCAGCAGAAGTAGCCTACAGTACTGCACTCTAACCACTGAGCCACCGAGGCTCATAAAAGCAGACTTAGATGGAAAGAAAGAACGGAGAACTCATCATACTAGCATTTTACTAGAGATTTATGAGACATGCAAGTCCTCAAGGCCGTTGCTTTCCTTGGCTTTGTTTTGTTACTAGTAGACGTATGACCAATGAGGTCTAACTCTGCTTACCATCTGCTGTTCCATGGATCAGGAGATAGTCAACCCTTTTGAAGTTTTCTGCTCTGGCCATAACTGTAGAGTTCTAAAATGTAAACATAAATAAATGATATAACCCTCTAAGTGAGTGATTCAAATACATATTAATACAACAAACTGTTATTTTAAATAAAAAGGAAAATAAAGGCTGCATATGTATGACCATGGTATTCATACAGCAATCGTAAATGTGAAAACCTCTCTGCACCTGTCATAAAGATGCCCTTATGTTGACTTCAGAAGGCAACAGATGCAGATGTTCCCTCTAAAGGGCTGCTGAAGACCGTTCACCAAGACTGAAAGTTCTGCACCAGCAATGAAAACAAAAGCTTCAACTATCATCACCAATACCCAAAGGCAGAACCCTGATGGAAAAATGACACTTCTGGAGAAGAGAAATGGAATGGTTGTGGATCCACTTAGAGAGGTTTATAAAAATAAGCCTTTTAACTTGCAAAGCTGATGTTCTAATTATTGCACCTGGGTCTTAATAGAAAAATATAACTTCTTCATTTACCTAAATGGCTGGACAAGTATCGAACACTTTTGGATAACTAAAGGGTTGCATAAAAGCTACTGCTGTTTATGCTCTGAAGATAAAGATAATTGCGAAATACAAATCTAAATAAGCAGGAGTTGTTACTCCTGCTCCTGTATGAACCAAAACATAACTTAGATAAGTTACTTCCCCACTGATACTCATTGGTAAAAAGAACTCACTGTATGCTACTAATCATCCAGGGTCTTAATACATGTTCAAACTATCTGTATAAAATGTTCTGTAAATTTAAAAATTTATCTCACACATTTATACCGTGCCCACGGATTGGTGGCAGCCATTGCGTTCAACCCTGCAAAGGTGTGCATGCATGTGTTTGTGAAAGCTCACATCCCACTTGCCAACTTTGTGTTGACAGCACAGGCTTCTAGTTTAGGGGAATAAACAGAAATAACTCCATGCCTGTTTTTCCCCTTTCGTGATTAGTACCATCAAGGTAAACACAACTTGCCACTTTTCAGAAGGAAGACAACTCAGCTTCCCACATGCAGCGAGTAGATGTGTAAAACTAAAGTATGACACTGTGGAAAGTTGAACACTGCATTTTCCTGTGCTTTTCCTGTGCTTTTCCAGTGCTCCTCTTTGGGACTTGCAGTGCTCAGCATTCTATGGAATCCAGTGACAATCAAGAAAGAGACAATCTATGCTATATTTTGATAGCTCTTCGTTCTCCTGGAAAACTGACCTCATTTTCCCCCCCAACCTTCAGTTGTTCCATTTGTTGACTGTGAACAACGGGAGGAAGGAAAATACGTTTTGAATATAACATTGCCAAGAATTAAGACCAACCAAAAATGGACTCACCATCTTCAACACATTTGCCTTATCGAATGAATCTTTACGAGGGAGAATCTGACTCAGGGCTCTCACCATAAGCCCAAGAAATAGCCTTCAGGGAGCTCTTTCAGCCAAGGCTGAAAAACATCATTTTCATGTCAATCCAGCGGTAAAAATGCCCTCTGCTCCCTTTTAAGACCAAGGCCACAGCAAGGAGTGCTCGCTTTGTGAAAAGATCAAACAGCAGTCAACATTTTACCAGCACTCAATAAACAAGTTAATATTTGGCTGGAATCTGAAGGTCTCTTTCCCTTTGGCATATTTCTTGGATAATAGAATAAATGTCATACCAGTACAAGATGGCATATTTACAAAATTGTACCCTGTTTTGCATAACCTAATGATGCAGCAGTTCTTGAGGAATGAACATTTCAAATCTGCTAGGAGAAGATTGCCAAATCTATGACTGCTTCGAATACTTGCCAACAGCATATCAAATTCAGAGAGATCTGCAAAACAACCTCTTTCACAAGTTTAACAGTCTCCCCCCACCTCTAGTGCATGGTCTTCTGGCAGCACATGACAGCTACTATCTGCATCACCCTTCCTTCCCACCCACCCCCAAGTCATCAATTCAGCCCCTCCCCTCCTCCCTTTGCACATGTCAGTCTGGTTTCCTTCAGGCCTTCTCTTGATCCTCCTTTGGGGAACCGTTCAGTTTTAGGGCTCATCTATCTGGCTTAAAATCTCTTCTAGTTTGCAATCCTGAGACACTTGTGGAGTGATTTGTCCTCAACACATGTGGCATTATTCTTTACTACATCTGGCTCTCCACCTTGTTCTATTTTATAATACTTGTTCCAGTGCTGAACACCACAGTACAACTTGGGAAGCATTCTGCAAAATTGAACAGCCCAAAGCCCCTGACCTGGGATTGCTTCACACACCTTCATCACCTGGTGATGGCCATATCAAGTGAGGATATTTAAAGGCGAGGCCTCAATCCAATGCAATAGGCAGCCTGATTTTAGCACCAATGCCATCTCACAATCTCTGGTCACAATGAATCCCTTTGAATGTTCACATGTTCGGCTCCTGGGGACCTCCCTGGAGTACGTACTTGAGTAAATTAGACATCAGTGTGTTGCATCCCCAAAGATTAATAGTTGCTGGTGATGTGTGATGCTGGTGTGATGCTGGTGCCCCAATTGGTACAATCAGCTTTGAACAGAAATCACTTCTCATGTGAAAACAGACACTGTAAGTTCTGATTAAACTGGGTTTCACAAAAGCAGGACTCTTAAATGGTGGATCAGTACTACATATCACTATGAAATGCGTAGGCTCCAGGACAGCCTGCCTGCAGCCTTAATAATCACAGAGATTTGGACTGTAAATTCCAGCCAGCATGGTTTTATTTCCTTGAGAAAATAAATAGGAATTCTTGGAATGGCAATCAAATACATGACCATCCATTTAATAGCAACATTAGGGAATGTGCTCCTCAACTTGGAGAAAACAAGACAGAATTCTGTAAAGGAGCTTCTGCCTATACAATTATCTATACTAGAAAGGTTTTTCCGCCAAAAGAATTAAATAATAAACTTCTGGCACTGTTGCAGTTGATTCTGTAGATTCTATACAGAGCTAATTGCCTTTAGGAGGAATTTTGGTGGAAGGAAGGAAGGAGGGAGGGAGAGAGGAAAGGAAATATTAGGATCACTGAAAGTGAGGATATTCTGATGAGATATTTTTATGTTTTTTGTAGACAGGAAGGGGTGAAAACAGGGCAATTCATTGTTCCATGATAAGAAGAAAACTTGGGCCACTGAAGGGGAGAAATCTACTCCAGATAATATCTTAAACCAAGACGATTTTCATTCCTTGCTACTTATAACGTGAACTGAATTAAACATTTCTTCCCTTAGGGGATTCACAATAATTCTCTTCCGTATCTCCATCCCTCCATAACTTTCAAATTCTCCAATTTAATCCTCTGAGTAACACACTGGAAACCTTTAGCTTTTGGGTACTGGCAGTTTCAACGTGGACACTGCCAGCAATGAATGCCGTGCCAAGAGAAGTCGACTCCTGGCAAAAAGAAAGATTATACAGTCCTCTGGAGCCATCTGTGCTGTGAAGCTGCAGAGTGACATAGTGCACCCAGAGCACTAACATTTCAATCTGTAGAAAGTTAAGAGACTTCCAATTCCATAAGGGCTTTAGCTCTACCAAGTGACTTATTAGAACCCAAAGTTATTCGGCAAGCAACCTTCTTCCCCAAATATAGCAAGCACGGAGGGGTAGGGTAGAATAAAGATTCCATAACTAGTTGGATTTAAATTGGAAAGTTTTACTGAAAACCTAGACAACTTTTTAAGTTTAAATCTCTCATAGAGCTGAAAGAAGGGCAGTAATGGCCAAACTGTGACTCCAGGGTTCCCCCCACCCCCCGGAGATTGTAACACAGGGGCACCCAAACTTGGCAACTTTAAGACTTGGGGACTTCAATTCTAACTCCCAGAATTCTCCAGCCAGCTGGCTGGAGAATTCTGGAAGTTAGAGTTGAAATCCCCAAGTTTTAAAGTTACCAAGTTTGAAAACCTCTTATTAGTATAACAATTTCTTTCATAACTTGATAAAAACAATGAAAGAACTCTCCTGGATAGGATCGGGCCAAATTTACCTCACAAAAACCTTTGATTCAACTGCTTGAAGGAAAGTCACAAAGAGGACGTGGAGTTAACAGCTGCTGCCTACATCTGATCCCTATTTAAAATTAGCCTATCTTTAATTCAGGAGGTAGCTTTTAAAACAAGTAGTGCTCACAAGTTTGAAAGCCATTTCAAAAAATAAATAAATAACAGGGAACAGCACCACTGAGGGCAGGGAGTTCCAACAATTAATTATGAATGTGTAAACAAGTTCTTTCTTTTGCTAGTCCCAAATTTTCCCACATGTTCTTTCATGCCATGATTCTCCTCCTGCTAAGGGGAGGGGGAAAGACTGTTCAATTTTTTTTTACATTATGCATGACTTTCAACACTTCACCCATCACATCTTGTTCTTTCTCATCTTCACACCCAGCTTTTTGTTTTGCTTTTTAGAGACAGCCATAGGCGACTACAGTAAATGAGGACCTTCAAGTACAAGCTGCACATTTTACACCACGATATACATTTCATCACTAGTTGCACCCCATCAATTGTTTTGAATGTCCTTTTTTTTGCCTTTTTTTAAGCTTGTAGTACTATTTCTGAGGGGTGGTAGCCAGAAAGGTGTAGTCAAGAGTAGTCAGACTGTAGAACTCTATAATGACATTTTAAAAAAGTTTAAAGCTTTCCCTTATCCAGTGGGATCTGCCTCTAGCGGGTGGAGCTGAGAGAGCCAGCCTTGTCTGAAGACATTTCCATGGTCATATGTACCTATTTATCTACTCCCAGTTCCATGTCCATGGAGAGTCTTTCAGGAGGCAACTGGACTTTCTTGGGTTGTATGTTTCTGTGTTTTACAAGAAAGTCCGGTTGTCTCCTGAAAAAGCTACCTTTGAGACAACAATGACCTGGATGACTGAGACTCTCCATAGACTTTTAGCTGAGCACTTTGGGGTGAATACCCTCAAATCTTGTAGGAATATGAATGGATTTCCAGAAAAATTGCAAACTACAGGAACAACTTGCGCTTCAGTTTGAGATGCAGACAACACAGACTCATCCCCAATAGCCTGCGCCTGTCTTCAACAGTGAAGGGACACAGGGCAGAAACATCATGCAGTCAAGAAGGCTCGACACCCATTTGCACTACTCAGGTGACCCTGAGGACACAGATAAACCTCCAAGTGGCCTCAACTACTCTCTAAAAGAGTGCAAATGACCAACTGTCTGCAAGGAGTATAAATCCTTCCATTCCCGACCATTCTGTTAGAGCTGAAGAAGCTTCTTGGATGAGAAGCGAAACGTCTTCAAAGAAGAAACAAGAAAGTCTAGTTGCTTCTTGAAAAAAGCACCTTTGGGACTTTGAACTGCTAGTTGGGCAGGAGCTGGGGCAGGAATGGGAGCTCCCTGTCATGCGATATTTGGGTCTCAAAAGGCCAACCTTTCAGTTGACACGTCCGGCATCTTAACTGCTAGGCTACCATGCTCCCTGCATAATGACATTATAATGGCAGTTTTATTTCCCAGGTAGGATGTATAGATCTGAAGGGCAACACCGCCTAACTCATTTGGACCTACCAAAAACAAGATCCAGGGCACCTGAGATGTTCTCATTCTGTCCTAACTATTTTGTGAGGTAACCTGGAGTGAGTGAATGGGACCGCCCTCTTCTAGATTTCAGCAGTATTGAAAATTGGGACCTGAATAGGTGAATCTGCAAAACTCCAGGTTAATTTATTTAGTAGATTTGTACAGTTGCCCAACTTGGGTTTTTAAGGGTTGGTGTTTGTTTGTAGGGTGTATCTTTGAGTCAGTTTTTAATTCCTGATGACCCCAGGCCGCTGGACTTTTTTTTTGGCAAAGTTTTGTGTTTAAAGATCTCCGTCCAAGGGCTAATAGAAAGTCACTAGCCCAAGGTCTCCAGCTGGCTTTGTGCTAAAGGCGGGAGCAGAACTCACCAGTTTCTAGTTGAGAGCCTTAACCACTACACCAAACTGGTTCTCAAATGTCAGAAATCCAGATTTATTTATTTAAAAAATTTGTATGGCTACCCATCTTAGATTTTTAAGTACAAAAACAAATTATCTGGTTGTCAAGCTCTCATTTTATGATTCTGGCTTTTATTTATTAGAAACATGGGCTTTTCCCCCCCCATAATTCACTCTTCCCTGTTCCCTCATTAAACCTGAACAGTAGATGCCCAGTAGCAGCATTTGTTACATGGATGCTACTTATTCAAGTAGCAACTGGAGTAGAGGTAGGATAACTTAGGAATTTTTTCCCCTCCCTTTGCCCACAGTGGGTTTTGTGACTGAATGAGCTCAGTGTGTTAATTCAATTCCATATCTATTTCTATTTCAAAACAAAATATCTTCCACCCATTTTAGATCTCCTTATCAAATGTACACCCTCAATATGTACGTCCATTCCATTCCTTTCTGCTTAGTTTCTGCACACTTCAGCAGGTGTTCAATAGCTGTGGATGTGTCAGAATGCATGAATTTTTATTATGATGTAATGGAAAAATAGAAACAGTATGCTTAGATCGAATCATAATTTACTATAAAATTCTTTTTGGAGCAAAGGCATCATAAACATAATATTGAAGAAACAGAAACATGTACACAACTTACTCAAACACAAAATTTACAGATATGTACTGGCATGTAAAAATGCTGCAATAGCAGATATAATAGAAGATATGCTTGTTTAAGAGCAAGGTTAGCAGAGATATATCTCAGGCTAATTCCCCACTGTTCCTGGAGACTATGCCACAGTTTCAATTGCAGTGCAAACTCCAAAAGTCAAAGAACAAATTAAATGCCTAAATCGGTTTTAGTGAAGAAAGGCCACAGATTAAGAAAGCGAGAAAGAAAATATGCTTTTATAAGTGTCTGGTCAGATCCATGCAACCATATTTTTTTGATAAATGTGCCAAGTGATGCAATGGTAAATAGGATTATAATCTCTGGGCTGCAAATAGTATTCCGATTACACTAAAAGCCGCAAAGTATTATTTGCTGTCATCTAATGGTTTCCTAGATTATTGCAACCCAGAGAGGGTAGACAGAGTGTCTACCAAACCCAAATCTCTACACAAGGATATATCAAATAGCATACCAAATTAATTTCCCTAATAAAAAAATATCAGTTTTGCAAAAGTTATTTATAAATATTTATATTCTAATAGAGAACAGATGGAATCCATACTCCAAACAAATGCAGTCACCTAACCTCTATAATATAGCAAAACACTGTAAATAATTTAGGAAACATCTGGAATATATTAGCAACACTCAACAGAAACTGTTAGAATATTCTTCACTTAGAACAACTATTGCTTCTGATGTCCTAAATAAATTACCATATAACCACTTCTCTATAAGAAGGATAGGAAGTGGGGGAGGACTGCTATCACATCTTGCTTCTCATGTTCCCCACATGTTCTGTAGGACTTGATATGTGTGAGTGTGATCCAAAGTTTATGGTAGAAGTACAGAGGAGAAAGGAGTATGTGAGTCACGTTGAGTGAGATTCATCTTGCACTGTTTTATTTTTGTACAGTAAAAAGTGAAAGACATTTTCTTACCTCATAGAAATCCAGGTTATCATTTTTTTCAGGCAAACCCATGTAGCGTTCAGTATATATAGAATCTAGGATGGAAGGGAACACATAAAGGTGGCATTACACAATATCTAAATTGTATGCTTGCGTATTTAACTCTGGTGTTCATTGGCATCTATTTACCAATATAGTGAATGTTTAATTGTGCTAAGTTTCCCCTAAAATTTACTGTTTCCTTAATAATAGACACTGGAGATAATCACATTTTTAAATATTCAGTATGCAGTTGTCCATAGCAACAGCATTATTAATTATTCTCAGCAACCTTATGCCAAAGTAATATTATTCTCTCATCAACTGGAAAGAAAATGGAAGTTTTACTAAGTCTGTTTTCTCTGGCTGAATTGCAATAAACTAAGGATGCTATCAAAAAAGGGCTATTTCTTTTAGGGTCATCAAACCATCAAAATAAACTATTGACTATTTCTTGACACACACACATCCCTTCGGCATATTGTTTGTTTATTTAATTTTAAGCGTTTTTTAAAAATCCCAAACAAAGAGATTCTGGCAGTGTGTGTGTTGTGCTATGACATTTTTGGGTGTTCCCTCAAATACCTCACTCATAACCATAAAAAACTAGATAATTTCTCAATCTCCCCCAAACCTTAGCCAGACCCTATGTAATTGACAATAGCTGTACCTTACCCAATTCTAGATTAAAGTGGTAGTTAAGGTCTTAGACAAGGGATTCCCAAACTTTTTGTCATACCTCCCTTTCCTGTAACCTTAATGTACACATCCCCCCTAAAAATTCAAACACCAAAATGAAAACAATTGAAAGCAATACAATGAAATTTTGGGAAATGTGGATTTATTAACCAAAGGGTTTTTCACACCTCTCCTGAACTCTATATGCACTTCCCCAAGGAATGTATACCTCACAGTTTGGGCAACCTTAGGTAAGACTTGTGTGCGACTAGACCCAAAATTCTGAGTCAGCCATATAGGACATTGGTAGAGTCTGTACTACTCACTAGGTGGGATCCAAGTTTGTGCTTCCATCAATAGAAGCAAGTCCACCAACTAATAGGAAGGAGATTTCCCTTTCTCCAGAGCAAGAAATGCATCTCCAGTAAAGGAGTTGGATAAAGTCCTGATAAATTAGCATGACAGTATTTCAAATATCTAGCCACTTTGCAGGCTTCCAGAAAAGGAAAAGTGGAAGAGGGACCATATTTGCTGCCTTGAGCTTCTTGATGAAAGGAGTGATAGAGATGACTTAAAAATAAACACTCCCAATACTCTGCAGTTGGCATACTGGAAATCATTTAAAAGAGATTGCTGCCTATATAGGCATGTCATAGAGTATTGCCTCTTGATAAACAGATTTCTGTAACATTTCAAAATATAGAACAAAACTATGATTTTTCTGCAGATTTTCATGCCTATATAGGCATGTCATAGAGTATTGCCTCTTGATAAACAGATTTCTATAACATTTCAAAGTATAGAACAAAACTATGATTTTTCTGCAGATAGCATACTCATTTGCAATGAGAGCAATCTATGAATAATTATGCATATTCTAATACAGTTAGAAGTTTTTAAAAACTGACCATTGAAGGTAGGACAGAAGATGTTAGCACTGATATTCATAAGGAAAATATGAAAAGAGGGGCTTATTTACACAAATGCCATCCTTTCTGACTTCTAGCAACCAAATCATGTTTTCTCATAGCCCCAATAAAAAGCAGAAACTCAAGAAGCCATCACAAAGCTTACCCAATCAACTGATAATTAGAATTAAAATATGAGGCAGAAATATACAGCTTTAATGTTCCAAATCCCCTTTTGGGAGTTTTTAGAACATCGAGCAAACTAATAATAAGTGTTTGATAATACTTTAGTATACATAAGAGGCAACCAGCAGTATCATTCAATTAGTAAATATTCTAATAAATGATTAAAATTGTGACCCTTCTTTCCAAAGCTCATTGTAATAAAGGAACTTGGTAGCGGTGCCAACGAATTCTATGACATTCAGAAATGATCCCTCCAGAGTTTGGAACACATGGCACTTTTGAGGAATGCAAATGCAGACATTTGCATTATAGTAAAATTTCAAATATTAAGTAATTTTGTGCCATTTAAAGGTTAAGCAGATTATCTTCCTTTCAAATCCAAGTTTCCAGTAGGGGGGAAAATATATTAATCTAGGGACAGATTAATATAATACCTCACATGAGTTCAGGAAGGCAGACCAAATGGTAATTTCATGTGGGAGAATTATGTATCCAACTATTCATACTCGATACCATTTCCCACTATGACTTCTGTGGTACTTAACAAAGGATCTTACGACTTTATTGTGAATAAATAAACACACACCATAGTATTGCCAGCGTGAGACAGGTGCCACAGCTATTCCGCACTTGAACACATCACTTCCGGCTCCTAGGACCATGGAAGTTACATAACCTCCATAAGACTGAGAGAAAAGAAACATTATTATTTCAAACAGGTCAAGAGGAATACAATGTTCTTCTCACAAAGTGTGTGTGTGTGTGTCTGTGTGCTTGTGTGTGTATGTGTGTATTGTTAAAGAATAGCTTTGCTTATATCTCAGTTTGCTGAGTAATGAGGCAAGGCTTGTTCTAACACCACTTTTTGGGGGAATAAAATCCTTTGTAAAACCTGTATAATATCTTAGTCTTAGTTTCAAAAAGAGACATCTCTAGGTTGGGCTAGGGAGAATGAAACATAATCTCATGCTCTCCTTCATTTTATATAGCTGCCAACTTGCGACTCAGGGAAACCTGAATCTGAAGCTGTCTGGTCATTTCTCTTGTAATTAACAACTTTTACTAGAAGGAAAACATTTTGTCAGCAACAATTCACTTCTTTGTAACTAAAACTTCGATTTAGTTAGCTGCCCAGAATTGTTTATATGAGGGGTGGCTGAATAAATGTTTTTAATTAATTATTTAACTAACTAACTGATGTACGAGTTAAATTGTGATGATGCTGGGAGAGGGGAATTTAGATTGGTTATTGCAGATACAGATTACATATGACAGATTACAAGTAATAATTCTATCGATTATCAATTTTAATGTGTTAATACAAAACATTGTGTCTGCTGAGATTTTCTGAGATAGTCTAAAACCATTTGATGGATGTGAGTTCAGCAATCTTTCACTTCATTTTAAGGTCTGTAATTAACTAGGAGACTGAAGTACTCTATTGTTTTGACCTCGTTTTGACTTGTGTCTATAAATTCTTCAGTATACATGCAAACTTTGTGCTATGTAGATAGAGTCCAAAGGGGCAGATGCTGGTGCATATCACATCATGTCCAGCATGTGAAGGCATCTCGCATTGTGTATGTGTACTTCTTGGGGCCCACAATGGGGCTGTTGGTATAAATGTGGGGATAAGCTAGACATCTGGGTTTGTTCCAGGGCCTGGTTCCCATCATTATCCTGTTGTTTTTTGTTGCATGTGAAAATATGCTTCAGATGGTTAGATGGTTTTTTGTACGCAAACATGGTTCTGAAAACGCATAGTATCATTGTCTATTATGGGCTTCAGCATATTAATAATGCATTTGAGTGGTTTGAGCTCTGACCTGGAGGAAGCAATCAGTGAACTTTGGTTGTGCTGTCATTGTGGTCTGTTTTTTAAGTGGACCTCCCTGGAAACTGATCTGCCTTAATAGATTTGTCTATTGATCTCATTGGATGGGTGGTTGAGTATCATAAATACCAATACCCAACCAATGTTCAACTAACAGTTGAATATCTCTGTCAAGCATAGCTGCAGCACTGAGATTGGCTAATAGAGCTATCATCTATAGCCAGACTATAGTTAGAAAAGGTCCTTTCAACTCCTTTTTAAGCTAGCCTAGACTAACATAGCTCTTCCACTCCACAGATGAGCCTGAGTATTTGTGCAAGGAGACATCCCCTTGTGTCATAAAATATTCCCTTGATATCACAAAAATATAATGAGAATAGACTTTTAAGTGGAAAGTTGGCCCAATCGTTTTAAAATGCATCACATTCCCTGCAACCTTATATAGAAGCCAACCTACACTAGAAACACAGAAGAGGACAGTGTGACAGACTAGATTCAGTGTAAAACACAATGCAGCTTGCTTGATTTTTGCTTATCATGTTGTGTGAACAAGCAATTAAAGTTTGCACACTATGCTTTATGGCTTAATGTAGTGTATGAACCTATCTAACTATGGTTTACTCAATAAACTCTGAATAAGCAACTCATGGCTTAATGCAAGGTACAAACCCAGCCACATAGTTATTGTGGCCACTAGAAGATGTGAGAATGTAGAAAAAGAGTCTTGCTGGATCAAGGCAATGACCCAGCTGTTCCAGTTTCTATGTGTCTGAATAGTCCATCAGATGGCATAAAGATGTGGGGAGAGATAGATGGAAGCAATAATTCAGATTTTGAATGGAAACATTTCTCTACTTGTCTTAGAAAAAGGGTCAACTAAAATATAGAGGAGTAAAGAATATCTCCTGTGTCTCCACAAACAGCAATTTATCACAATGTGTATTCAAGTGAAACACCTTTTCTTACTAGCAGCAAGAAAATCTGAGCAAAACAATTAATACTTTAATACATACCCAGCCCCAAATAGCCATTTTGGTCTCATCAACAAAGCTCATTTCAGAAAACACCCTAATTAATAACAGAAAAGTGCACATATTCAGAAAAATCTTATTCTTCTTTGCAACAACTTCCCCCACCAGCCTTGCTCCCTGGAGAACAGGCATATTAAAATGTAATACATAAATATTAATATTCAATACTTATTCCCAAATATGTTTTTTTCCTATTCTACTTTTTAAAATAATAATAATAATTGGATTACCAATAAGGAACAAAGGAAGTAGAAAGAAGGCTACTGGGGTTAGAAATAGAAGAGAAATTGGTGTATTTGTGTCAATCAAATTTTCATTTTCAAACTCCCCATCAAAATTAATTTCTCTGAATGCTACCGTCCAATTCATTGATCAAAGAATTAGGGAACATTAAGGAAAGGCCCGCACAAACATGTTTACCTCATGCAAATACAGTAATTAACTATGTTATATGATAACTGTTTGCAAAAACTGTGTATTAGGTTAAAAAATGTAGTGTTAAGTTTGGAATTTGTTTTAAAAAAACACCCAAGCTTTATATTAATACAGGTCTGTCAAACTCCTGGCCACAGGCTGAATGCGTCACATGCTGGCCATGCCCGTGTCCAGTTCAGCAAAGGGGAAAATGCATCACGTGACACTGTCGTGATATGAGTTTGACACCGATGTATTTATATAAGGGGATGATAAGGTAAAGGTTCCCCTAGCATATATGTGCTAGTCATTCCTGACTCTAGGGGCCGGTGCTCATCTCTGTTTCAAAGCCGAAGAGCCAGCGCTGTCCGAAGATGTCTCTGTGGTCATGTGGCTGGCATGGCTAAACACCGAAGGCACACAGAAGGCTGTTACCTTCCCACCAAAGGTGCTCTCTATTTTTTTACTTGCATTTTTGCTTGCTTTTGAACCGCTCGGTTGGCAGAAGATGGGACAAGTAATGGGTGCTAGGGAACTGCTGACCTTTATGATCGACAAGCTCAGCGTCTTAGCCACTGAGCCACTGCGTCTCATGATAAAATTTAGTAAACAGAAAAAACTAGAAATGAAGAAAAACCAAGCCTACAAAATTCTGCAAGGACAAACATTGAGAGAAATCCAGTTAAGATGTTAACCATCCCAACTAAGGCAATGAAGGCAGAAACATACTTGGCTGCTGAGATCTGATCTTCAACTTCATAGGTTCCCAGTCTTCGGTATATCGCATGCAGAATTTTATCTCCTTGAAAGCCGCTTCCTCTACCATCGAAGCTGGCCACAATAATCCCTTCGGAGCTTGCCAGATACGTAGACCAGCTGATCCGGAAGGCAAAATCTGCTTTCTGACTACAAGGCCCTGCATATCTATGGAAAGAAAGTTGGTTGACTTGATCCATGCTGTGCTCTATTTGTTCTGCCCTTTCCAAATTCTTATATAAGCAGGGACTTTGGTTAGAACAGAAAATGTCCAGCAGCCTATTCTTCAATTAAGTTTGCCACAAACAACGTAACAATAGAACTGAGATTCAGGCACATGAAACGTATCCTTATGGTATGCTGGATTTTGTATTTTTTTATTATTATTATTTGTCTGGCTTTAGCTGTACTGAATGCTGATTTTGCTATACACAAATATGGCTGGAAATTCAAAAAAAGCAATATAGACAGCAATTTAGGTTAAAATGCATTCTAATCAGAATGGTATTTAGAAAGAATACTCTAAATAAAGAAAATTTAAAATTGAAGCACAAAATGATAAGAAATGAGACTGAATCATATGATCTTTTTTCTGGCATAATCAGTATATGGATTCTATGGTAGAATTTTATCTTAACTTCCATTTAACTCTCTCCATTGAATTGTTTCCATCTTCATCTTGTAAAATAATGAGCTGGTTTTTTTAAAAAAAACCATTCCTTTATGGTTGCTTTAGCGCTTAGAGCATGTCCAACAAGAAGTCAGAAATCCCCATTCTCTCATGAAACACAATGAGTAACTTTGGACCAACCTAATCTACCGTAATTTATTGTGAAGTTGAGGATAATCATGAAGCTCCTGGAAGAAATCTCAAATAACATTAAATGCTCATGACTAAGTCCTATTGAAATGACTGCCCATAGAGATGGTTCAATCTATATTATCTACATTCCGACTCTCACCGCAGGCCTTCATTCAAATATAGCAAAACTGAGTTTAAGCTGTAAGCATTTGTTCTTGCTTCATTGCAGGAATGTCTTGATGTCTCACACCTTTTTGCTTTTTTCCATAATGGAAGGCATTATGGATTCTCAATTATTCATTTCCCAAATATTGTTTGACATTGTGACATTTGCTAACAGATTACTGCCTTATCCAGAACATTCAAATCAGGTCTTGCATCAAAGCCCAGCAAACATAATTAGTGGCTGTTGAGCTGCTGCATGAAAGTATTGCTCTTGCCTATAGCTACTGGGGCTCCTGCAGCAATTACAGCCATGGGCCACACAGTCGCTTGCTCAGTTCCTCATTGAATAGTCTTATCTGATGATATTAACATTTCTGGAATATATGAAGAGCAAACACTCTTAATGAGTTGCCCAATTAAAGGGTAAAAGTTCCCCTCGCACATATGTGTTAGTCATTCCTGATTCTAGGGGGCTGTGCTCATCTCTGTTTCAAAGCTGAAAAGCCAGCGCTGTCCAAAGATGTGGTGGTCATGTGGCCGGCATGACTAAACGCAGAAGGCACATGGAATGCTGTTACCTTCCCACCAAAGGTGGTTCCTATTTTTCTACTTGCATTTTTACATGCTTTTGAACTGCTAGGTTGGCAGAAGCTGGGACAAGTAACAGGAGCTCACTCCATTACACAGTGCTAGGGATTCGAACTGCTGACCTTTCTGATTGACAAGCTCAGCATCTTAGCCCCTGAAACACCACATCCAGTAGTTGCCCAATTATATCTCCCCAAATGGAAATCCCTATGTTGATGCCATAAATGTTGATCAGGTGCAAGATGGCAGCTATGTGGCTCAGATTTGAAAAGCTTGTTCAGAATGGGGAGGCATAGATCTTTTTCGAAGTATTAAAGTAGCTGCATCCTGCAGGAGGCTTATATGATTGCTTCAAAGCCTGTCCTTGATATTGTGTGTATTCTGGGACAAATGCGACAAAGAATCTGTACCTGCATATACAGTTCATGCACAAACACTGTGGTAAACCTTCAAGGAGGCTGCACTTCTGAAAAGATGCAGCTGCTTTAATGCTTTGAGGATGCCTACTTTACTATTGTTAACAAAAACCACAAAGTCCTTTTTCAATGTTTTTCACTGCCCTACTTTTTAATAAAGTGATCAAGTGCAAAAATGAAGAGGTCTGTTTTTTCCCCTCGCAATAGATCTGAAGGCTAATTATATATCATCTGAAGAATGTACATAATTGAAAACAGATAATCTACGAATCACGGTCATGTTCACATCCCCCTGCATACTACCCCAAAATCCAAATGCTAATCTTCAATAAATTTAAACAGTGTACCAAGATCTACTTTTGCTGTTCAGAATTTTAATAAGCCTTTGATCATGGATCACTGAAATTTTAATTAGCGAAATGATTAATTCTAATGATTATTGTATATTATGTTTAAAATATGAATTAATAGGACAAAGATAAACTAAATGTTGTAACTACTGTATGCTACATTCCTTGCACAACCAATTTTCACCAAATATAGAATAATTACATTTTATTTACTATAAAAAGCAAATTTCTGTAATTTGCAGATTACAGGAAGAAGCTAATTAATGCAAATCCTTTAATATGTGCAGAGGAGTGTGAGGGAGGAATAGCATCAACAGCATATGTTCAGGATCCAGGAAATGTGCCTTCTTTGTTATAATTCTGTATTATATTTTCAGGGTCAGGTTCAGTAAAGATGTATGTGTACAGTACAATTGTCTAATCCACATTTTTCTAATGGTAGCTATCCTTTGGCCATTGTTTTTCATTTAACTGCAAACTGTATAGTATTCCTGACCTAGAGTATACCAATTTATTTAAATAGGCTCAGCAACACATGTCAAGATTTAAGCCCATTTGGGAGATTGAATTTGCTTAATGATCACATGATTCGCTTAATGATGATTCACTTTATGATTGTCATGAAAACAGTCAAAATCAAGACAGGTCACATGGTGTCCTGCTTAATGATTGCAGGAACTGATGATGGAAATTCCAGACTCGGTTGTGGTCATTAAGTGAGACTGTCTGTATCTCATTGGCTGGAACAGCTGGGGATACTTGAAGGCAATGAAGAAAAGACTTTTGAGGGCTTGTCAAAATATGTGGCATGATGCAATTACTAAGGTTTATGCATTTGTTTCTGAAGCATATATGTGTAAGAGTGAGGTTTGGCTCTTAACATCATCACTGTGTGTTCAGAACAGGGCACTCTTAATAATCACTGCAGTTTCTGAACAACCACTAGATGGCACCAGTGAAACTCAGAAACTCTTTGCTGCCCTATAACAATGGTTTGGCTTTTTATAACCTATATCTCTGTAATGGCTAACCTTTTTGCCATTGTGTGCAAAAAGTGGTGGGAACGCAGGGGGGTCATGTGTGTGCATACTCACACCCATAATTCTCTGCACGACCCCCCATGCTTCCCCCACTTTTGGCACGTGATGGCACGATGAAGCCGTTTTTCACCCTCCCCATGCTCCAGACTCTTTCTAGGAGCCTGGGGAGGGTGAAAAACATCTTCCCCACCCCACCCTGAGGCCCTCCAGAAGCAGAAAATGGCCCATTTGCTGACTTCCGGTTGGACCGGTAAGCCATTTTTCACTCTCTCCAGGCTTCAGAGGCTTTGTAGGAGCCTGGGGAGGGCGAAAACGGCCCAATGTGCAAACCGGAAGTTCGGGAACAGACTTCCAGGTTGTGTGTTGGATTGTTTTTCATCCTTCGGAGGCTTCAGGCAAGCCTCCTGAAGCCTCCGGAGGGTGAAAAACAGTCCAATGTGCAAACCAGAAGTCCGTTCCCAAACTTCCAGTTTGCGCATTGGGCCATTTTTTGCCCTCCGGAGGCTTCAGGGTGAAAAAAACAGCTGAAAATCAGCTGGCCAGCATGCACACATGCGCACTGGAGGTAACAGGGCAATGCCTTGTGTACCCTCAGAAATGGCTACGTGTGCCACCTGTGGCATGCGTGCCATAGGTTCGCCATCACAGCTATATCTGAAAACCCTATTTCAGAACCACTATGCTTTTCTATATCATAAATTAATTGCCACTATGATAATTTGCAGAGCAACAGCCAAATCAAACTCTTTTAGTAAAGGCAGTAAGTCTTGAAGCATGTTAAAGTCTTAAATGTTTGTCAATGAAACTTCTTAAGAAATATTTTTGTTGTTATCTTGGCTGCTCTTTTTCTTCTAATCTTACTAGTGCAAAGATATTGCTTGCATTTATCTGATGACTGCATCACAGCCCCCTGAGAGAATTTGAAACCAGATGACAATACGTTCCTCCTCTTCTTTAACAGTAATTTATTAGCAACAATGCCTTCTGGCAGTGGTGGGATCCTGCTGGTTTAACAACTGTGATCATGTGCACATGATCGTCAGAGCGAACTGGTTCACTCCCCAGCTGATCTTTGGAGCTACCAGTTCGCCCGGCTGAATCCCAGGCCTGCCTTCAGGGTGGAAGAAATGGCCCATCAGCCTACTGAACGATGGTTTGCATCTCCCTGAACTGTCTGCATCCAGGCTGCTTCCCAGGGGAACAATCTGCAGCATTCAGAACTGAGGCCTGAGTAAACCAGTTTTGCTAAACCTGTCTTGCTTTTTAAATCTTTGCACGGCACCCACGAAGCATCAGGCAGACAATACTTAAATATAAACATCACTGGCAACATGAATTAAGCATAAATAAATAAAGGTAAAAGGGCAGTTTGACTTACACATCAATGAGCAATGGATACTTTTTTGACTGATCAAAATTAGGAGGCAATATCATCTGATACCAGTATGCTGAAAACGAGAAGAAAAATAGGAAAGCAAACAAAAACATAAAATATGTGTTAATAGTTATAAAGAACATGTGCAGTTAGCTTCAACGAGGAAAGGCAGGGTGAGGGACAGGGACTGGAAAAATTCTACAGCAGGGCTGTCAAACTCCTTGCCCATGGGCTCGATGCATCATGAGCTGGCCATGCCCACCATTTTAGTGAAGTGGAGGGAGGGAAAGTCCCGATACATCATGTGATGCCACAGTGACATGAGTTTGACACCCCTGTTCTACAGGATCAAAAGCTTACACTACAGTAATAGGAAAAGTCTTCCACCTGCAGACTTTTGCTATATAAAATTGATTGCTACAATAACTGGTTATGGTGTTAATTACTATAAAAGGAAAGGCTTTATGAAATCTTGAATGTTTGAACATCACATCAACTAAAAATCCAGAGAAAACATGACCACAAAACCATTCCAAAGCATATTTAATAGTCAAATTAACCTCTCGTATAGTCTTACATCAGAACCAGCAACTGTGAACATTAATTTCAACTCCCTCAGTGAACAAGTGTGGCCGCATCTTCATGGTGGAATAAGGTTGCTAACTCCATAGTAAGCCTCACATTTGCACTTCAGAACCAGGAAGAATTAGGGAAGAGGCATTACGTCTTCATTTTCCAGAGGTTGTTGAAGCAAATTTAATAAGGCTGAATTTAGAAAGTGCTGAGGCTAAGGAGAGATCCCAAAACAACAAAAAGCTACATTAGAAACCGAAGGAAGGCCAAAGAGATTGTAGATCTAGTGTTATGAAAAAATGAATTGGTAATGTAGAGAAGGCCGAGTTTTTAAAGTCCTGTGTTGCATTTTTCTTTTATCAAAAAAGAAGAGGAACCTTAGTAGGTCATTGTTATACCACTGAGGGAACTGTGACTTAGGATAGACAAGGACAGAATAGCAGAGTTAATAACTCAGTTAATTTAAATGATTTCATATTTCCAGGGCCAGATAGATAATACCCCAAGGTACCGAAGGAGCATTAACTGAGATTATTGCAAAATTATTCTTGGTAATTTCTTCCAACCTCTGGAGGATTGGCAAAATCCCAGGAGATTGCAAATATAATCTCCACCTTCAAAAAGGAAAAGAAGGAGGACTCAAGAAACTACAGAGCTGTTGATGCCTATACTGGGCAAGCCCTTTGAACAGATGATGAAGCAGCATGTGTGTGATCCGGGGGTGAAATTCAGCAGGTTCTGGAGAACCGGTAGCAGAAATTTTGAGTAGTTCAGTGAACCAGCAAATACCACCTCTGGCTGCCCTTGCCCCCATCTATTCTCTGCCTCGTGAGACCCAGCTGATCGGAAGGAAATGGAGATTTTGCAGAATCTTTCCTCCAAAAGTGGGGAGGGAATGGGGATTTTGCAGAACCCTTCCCCTGCCACGCTCACCAAGCTATGCCCGGTCATTTTAAAAAATGAATTTCACCACTGGTCTGATCCCTGCAACAATTAACAAATGGCAGCATGAGCTTATTGAAAAACCAGTATCACAGTAACCTTATTTCCCACTTTGAAAAACTTATGAATAAAAATGGTTTACTTGAATCTCAGCAAATCTTCTGACAGAATGGCTCATAATATTCTCCTGGGCTACATGTTACTACTGTAGAGGAATTCACAATTGGCTGAGTGACTGCACTCAAAGTGCTCATTAATGGCTCCAGCTTAGGGGGAAGTACTAAATGGAGTGCCACTAGATTTTGTGTTATTCAACACTTTTATCTATCATTTGGATGAATTGGTGAGTTGAGAAGAAGATACTTAAAGATACTCAAATAATATGCAGATGGTAAAAATCTGGGAACAGTAGTTTAATATTTAAGTGGAGAAAAAAGAAGGTCCAAAAGATTCCAGCCACATTGGAGAGTGATATGTATGTATATAATGGAAAAGAAATAAAATGTAAAGAAATGTAAAGTTCTTCATTTGGATATAAAAAAACCGTAAACCGTAAGTATAAGGTGGGAGCTGGTTTGGTACACTGTAAAATGATCTGAGTATCCTTGTTGACCTAAGCTAACAGTATGATGCAGATATGAAGAAGTAAATGCTTTATTGGGGTGCATTAACAAGAGCATAGAGTCAAGTTCATAGAAAGTAATTGTTCTAGTCCACTCTGCCTTAGTCAATATTTATGATAGTGTATCCAATTCAGAGAACCACAGTTTCAAAAAGGATCGTAACAAATTAGAGTAAGTTTAGTGAAGAGTGATCAAACTGGGAAAGCGTCTGGAAACTAAGTTATATTCAGAGGTGGGTATCACATAATTTTACCACCGGTTCACTGCGCACCAAAAATGTGAGCTTGCATATGCCTTCTGTACATGCGGCGGCCTTCCACGCATGTGCTTTGCTCACACACGTGGCTTAGAAAACATGGCTAAATAGGATGGCATAAAGCCAGGGTGGGTGGGCTGGCCCAACCACAGGTCACCACTACCAGTTCATCTGAACCGGTCCGAACCGGCTGAATACCACCACTGGTTATATTGGAACAATGAAAGGATCTGGGTATGTTTACAGAAAAGATGACAATGGAGAAATATAATTAGACATTCAAATATATGAAGTGGGAATGAACTTATTCTCTTTTGTCCCAGAGGACAGGATCAGAACAAAGAGTTACAGAACGTCAGAAAACTGAATCAGACTAGACATCATGAAAGATTTCCTGACAGTAGGAGCGGTCAGAGTGTCACAAGACATGGTTAGTTCTCCTTCGCTCGAGGGTCTTGTAATGGACTTGTATGATCATCTATCAGAGATACTGTAGTGGATCCTACATTATGCAAGAAGGATCCATGGACTCTTCCAACTCTCAGATTCTATGATAACACATTAAATAATTATTTTTTCTGGACAACGAATGTGAAGGTTGAAATCTGTACACATTTCCATGCAAGGAAATGCTTTGATCTCCGTAACTTTCAGTGTTATACTCATTTATCATAGAAATCACCTGAAAGAATTGGCTGCAGAAAAGTAGAGTTATTCCATATTAATCAAGGTTAGCAAATAGCATAGAAGTTGTGGCAGCTGAATAAGGGGACTAGAATGCAAAATTATACCAGGTGCCACTCACTTACATCTATCAGGTAAGTGGAGAACTATATACAGGGAGTCCTTGACTTATGACCAGAACTGAGCCCAAAATTTCTGCTGCTAAGCAAGACAGTTGTTAAGTTAGCTTTGTTCCATATCATGACCACTCTTGTCACAGTTGTTAAATGAATGACTGCAATTGTTAAGTTAATAAGATGGCTGTTAAATGAATCTGGCTTCCCCAATGACTTTGCTTGTCAGAAAGTCACAAAAGGCCATCACATGATCCTGGGACCTGGCAACCATCATAAATACATGCTGGATTGCCAAGGGTCCAAATTTTGATCATATGATTATGAGGATGTTGCAATGGTCGTAAGCATGAAAAACAGTCATGTCCCTTTTTTCAGTGCTGTTGTAACTTCAAAAGAATGGCTGATACTACCTGTATTTCCATTCATATAAAACATTGCAAAATTAGCCCAAAATAGGTGAGAAAAATTTCAAGTAGGTTTTCTCCAATTGCCAATTTCTCTTACAATCAGTTTGGTGTTGTATTATAACCTGGAAGGCATGGTGGAAAGAAAAAAGGAAGGAAAGAAAGAAATAAGGAAGGAAGGAAGAGGAAGGAAGGAAGAAGAAGGAGGAGGAAAAAAAAAGAAGAAAGAAAGAAAAAGAAAGAAAGAGAGAAAGAAGGAAGAGGAAGAAAGGAATAAGGAGGGAGGGAGAAGAAAGAAGAAAGAAAGAAGAAAGAAAGAGGAAGGAAGGAAGGATGAAGAAAGAGGAAGAAAGAAAGAAAAGAAGGAAGGAGGGAAAGAAGAAGGAAGAAAAAGAAAGGAAGGAAGAAGAAAGAAAGAAAGAAATATTGAGGTCTTCCATCAGCTTGAAGTTGCCCTGTGCTTTACACAGCATGAAAAGGGTCAGAACCAAATCTGTTTATTTCATACTTTATTCACTGATGTTTTAATTTTTCTCTTTAATTTTCTATTTTGAATGATTACTAAATTATATTTTATTTTGGGGAGTGAATGTTTGTGTTTCTGGTTTTTAAATACTTTATCAATAGAGGGTGCTACAACACTATTATTTTGGTTCATAGCCTCTCCTGGTGAAAAAAATGCTGCCTTTTTTTTTTTTTTGAACAAAGGAAGTCGGTTTTTCTCATTATTCCAAAGTGAGTGGTGGGGAGAAAAGTGCAACCTTTTTTCCTCATTAGTAGCAGAATCTATTAATTAAGAACAGAATTATCTTTACTAAAGGAAAAAACAACAACACTGCAAAGAAGTTGCACCTTTCCATAGAAGGGCTGGCTGGCTGGCTGGCTGGCAAGATGCTATGGTTGAAGGCATGGATTTGGGAAAGCAGTATGGATACTCTAAGAAAGTGAATATACTGGGAAGAATCAGGTGGGACTGGAAAAAGAAGGTGTTTGAGATGACAAGGACAAATTCCAGTAGAAAGAGATAGATAGGGTGAGGAGTGGAGGGAGAGGAAGCCAAGCTGTTGTAGGTATACAAAAAGAGAATGTATAAGGAAGCAGATGCAAAAAGGAGGGAATAACAATATTTCAGGAAGGAAGGAAGGAAGGAAGGAAGGAAGGAAGGAAGGAAGGAAGGATTGGTTTAGTGGTTAAGGCACGAGGCTAGAATGTCCCACCTTAGCCATGAAAGCCAGCTGGGCGACTCTGGGCCAGTCATTCTCTCTCAGTCTTACTTACCTCACAATAACAGGATTCTTGTTATTGTGGGGAAAATAGGAGCAGGAGAATGTGTTGGATATGTTTACCATCTTGAGTTATTTGTAAAAAAAATAAAATAAAAGGGAGGAAGGAATTTAACTTTAAACTGTCCACTGTGGACCTCACACGTTTCCTAAGAGGTCCCTAAGGGGGCGTGCATAAGTGCACCAATGTGCCTACCCTCCCTGTCCTACTGTCCCCATTGATGTGTACTCATTTTATGTGTTCATGGCCATGTTATACTTATTTATATCCATCTATTTGTGCCAATCTCATGCAATAATGTCCATGTCTATACTAATACCTGTTACCTTGTACATGTTGACAAATAAAAAAAACTAGGAAGGAAGGTAGGTGTGGAAATGGGTGAATGGGGCAACTTTACAAGCACAACATTCAACTGCCTCACTTTCTGCCCTTCTGAATTAAGATAAATGTTTCAGAGTAATCATTACTTTTGGGTGTTGCTTGCAGTTCTGACCTTCCCAGTCCAAAGTGCAAGCTGAAACCAACAGGTACCTATCAGCATGACAATAAACAGAATCGCACTCAGGCTGCAGACATCATATATCCTGAATCAGCACACCTGAAATAGCTTACAGCCTTCAACTGAAAGCAGGAATTCATGGAGGTGTCAAGAAAAAGATAACCCTGGTTTCACCAATGCTATCTAAGCAAGCTGCTTGAACTTTATCTACAAAGTCTCATATTACAAATTTTAAAGCTTAATGGCTCCTTTCCTGTTATGAATCATAGGAGAAATCTAAGGCACAGTTGATAATAAAGAGATGCAAAACATCCATGTCATTCAAAATTATGATTTCAAAAAGCTATGTAAATACACTGTTTTATTCAGGTTTTTTTTAAATGATTTGTTTCTTTTTTTTTTTTTTTTACAAAAATACATTTGGTTTGCAAACTTACTTTGTCCATGCAGAGTAATATTTCTCAGTATTTTGGTGGGCATCTGAATTTCTCTCAATGCATTTCTCAAATGATCATTATTTTCTAGGGTCTTAATAGCTAGGATTAAAACAGATATATTTGATAAGACAAAGAATCAAAACAACACAGAGAGCTGGTTTTAAAAATCAAATTACCTAGGGGGGTGTGTGTGTGTGCTCATCTCCATTTCTTTAACTGAGGGAATCAGGGTTGCCTGAAGACAGTTCCATGGTCAGGTGGTCAGCATGACTATATGCCAATTACCTTCCCACCAAAGCAGTGTACTTACTTACCTACTTGCATTTGCAGGCTTTGCAGGCTTTCGAATTGTTAGGTGCTCAGGAGTTGGGGCAAGTAACGGGAGCTTACTCCCTGCTGTGTGGTACTCAGGACTCGAACACAGGCTGTCAACTTTCCAGCTGATGAGCTCAGCATATTTAACTGCTAAGCCATTGTGCTTCCTATCTGGAAGTGGGACTTACTTCCTAGCAAACATGTGTAGGAGATGATTGATGGGAAAAAAATGCCTCTGATTTCAAATATTAATTACAAGCAGGGGAGGAAAGGGAAGAGCAAACAACACACACTTAAATCAACAGAAAGAACAATCCAAATTCTTTCCCACAAATATATTTCTTTTCATACCAACTGGAGTGTTCCTCAACAATGCGGTAACATTCAAGATCTAAGTAGCACCAGCTCAAAAAAATATGAGCTCAGCTGGCAACAATCTCAGCTTGTCAGAATTGCTACATGCATTTAAAAAACATATCACAATCTCTTGTGATTGTGATATTTTGTCCCAGGTTTGTACTCTTTTGCCAGCTATTATTGGAAATTTGATCTCCTTGCAATATGTGTGTGCGTTGGTATCATTTTTTTCTCATCAAGTTATATAAATTATAGTGACATATTACATTGATGCCTTTAACACACCAGTTACAGCTTCTTAGTAATGAATCTCATTCTACCTCAGGGATTTACTTCTAAATAGTGTGCATTAGACAAATCAAATCAAGCTTTCTTAAATTGATGCCCTGCAGACATGTTAGGCTAGAAGCCCCATTGTTGGCAGCCAAACAGCAATTTGAATTGCTTTCAGGTGTGATGGGAACTAAACCCCATCACATGCATGCACCCGACTGGGGGCGGTCACTGAATTACATCCCCAAAGTGTAATCTCATGTATTCATACCAGAAATAAAGCTAATTATGTATAATTGATCTTACTGTAAGATATGTATAGAGAAAATATTACAAACAATAGATCATAAATATCCCAGAATAGACAGGCATTCATGTTGTTCTAAAGGAGGAAAAAAATGAAATAAAATACCTTTGTCTGTACTGCTGTTTTGCAAGGTGAAGTAGGGCAGGCCAGGACCTGTTATTTGCAGAGTGTTAAAAAAATCCAATTAATTAAGGTAACTTTTCACTGAAGTTAATTTTATTCCAGCTATTGCTATTGTTTCTTTGTCAATGTGTTCTGACTGAGATGTTCTTATGTTTTGCATTTTATTCTGCATTTTCTTCCTTTGCAGCTTTAATCAATGATTTAGTGGAAAGATTATTTAATCAGGTACAACATGTAATCCATAAATATATTTAAAATAAATAAATACTGTAAATAAAAACTACATTCAATTGAACCAATTAATGCTAACTGTCATACTAATTTTATGATTTTGAAATAAGCTAATTTAGTATATCTTTTTTTCTATTCTACAACAAATAACACTGTAAACAAAATGCTTTTCCTTCAACAAATTAATACCAATTGTAATATCAGCTAATAAGCTGGAAATTGAAGGCTGGGATTATTATTATTTTTGTCTTTCTACTCTTGCCAGTCAAAAATCAGTTTTGTTCTTCACATTTGGATGCCCAAAGTACAGCGTCATTTTTAGAACAAAGACCTCAAAGTCCTGACCCATGGGCAACATGTGGCCCATACTTTCTATCACTTCTATCTTACTGACATATATTGCAATATAGCAATAGCAGTAGACTTATATACCGCTTCATATACCGCTTGCAATCAGAATAACAGAATTGGAAAGGACCTTAGAGGTTTTCTAGTCCACCTTCCTACTCAAGTAGGAGTCCCTATATCTGTGATAGCGAACCTGTGGCACGCAAAGCCTTCTCTGTGGGTATGCGCACCGTCACTCCAGCTCAGCCAGCTGTTGTCGGGTTCCTGATGCGCGCATGTGCGCCGGCCAGCTGGTTATCGGCTTTCCGAGGTGTGCATGTACATTAGCCAGCTGGTCATCAGGTTTCTGGTGCCCTGGTGTGTGCGTGCATTCCGGTTTGGGCACTCTGTGCCAAAAAGGTTAGCCATCACTGCCTATATCATTTCAGACAAATGATTTTTCAATTATTTCTGAAAAGCCTCCAGTGATTGAGCAACTTGCCAATGTTGATTGGCTGCTTATGGATCCTCCCTGACATCACATTATGAAGCAAATGGGGACTCCCTGCTGCTTTTAAAGGTCCTCTCAGCACCAAGAGAAGAAAGGATAGGCCAGCAGTTGGACTCTACAGCTGTTCAGGGAGAAGAGAATGGCTGCTTTGGAAAATGTGCGGAGTAACAGGGGAAGCAAATTTCAAGAAATGTGGGCAGGAGAAGAACATGTCTCCCAATAGTGGGTGGGTGGAAAGTCATCTCCACTAAAGCGTCAGGAACAGGAGTGTACTCCTAATGCAACTTCTGCTGCTTTTGGCTGAGGCAAAGAAGCTGTCATATTCTCGGTATAGCTTTCCCTTCAGGGATCTTCCACAATGAACATAGGGGATGGGGGTGCTAGATTAGCATTGCCCTAACCAATTCCAATATTATCTCCCTCCCTTCCTCTCTCTCTCTCTCTCCATCCCTCCCTCCCTCCCTCTCTCTCTCTTTCTCTCTCTCTCTCTCTCACACACACACAAATACGCAGCTCAAAGGGCTGGTCCTTGCTTGCCTCTCTCCACAAACAATAGTCCTACAAAGTATATGCGGATGGTCAATATCGTTTTAAATCTTAGCAGTAAATATTCAAGCACACTGGCCTCTTTTAAGGGGATAAATTCGGCCAAATTGAAAATGATCACACCAATTACTGCTCTTCTAGTTAATGCTGCCTGATAAGCAACCAAGCTGAAGAAAAGTTTTCTAGTAGGTCTTTAAAAAAAAAACTTTATATTTCATGATGCACTGTGATACTCTTCATTTTTTAAACCCGTGGAGACATCAATGTATAAGAAGAGCATAATTGCAGCCCATCCTCTAGTTCCGATGATGGTTCCGATGATAACTGGAAGTAGGGAGACCTAGCTTCAAACCTTCCCTTGATCTTGAAACTCATCCCTTTCTCTCAGCCCAATTTATATCACAAAGTTGTTCCTCTGAGGTGAGTGTTTTTAACAGCATCTGTTGCCTTACTTCTTAAGAGGAAAGGCAGGAATAAAAAATGCAATTTTAAAAAAATGCCAAATGGTGATGGCTGTGAAGTACATGAAGCACTTGAAAATGTTTATGCTTATGACCATCCAAACAACAGTAGTTCTTTGAATCATGGATTAAAGACGCAACATGTACCATATTTTTCAGAGTATAAGACGCAGCAACATTTTAAAGAGGAAAATTTAAAAGAAAAGTTTTTGCACTCTGCAAACCTCCCAAAACTGGCCCATTTTTTGTGAAAATGGGCCTGTTCCCCCCCCCACACACAAAGGCATGAATATCCTTTAGGGGGCTTGCAGAGTGCTCCTGGGGGGTGGGGGCCCAAAAATGAGCAAAAAATGTTTTTGTCAAAAAAGGCATGGATAGCCTTTAGGTAGCTTATATAGTGCTCCTGGGGGCTGGGGGGGGAGTAAAATTGAGCAAGAAATGGCCCATGTTTTGCTCATTTCTGCCCTCCCCAGCCCCCAGAAGCTCTCTAAAAGCTTCCTACAGGCTCTGCACAGCCATTTTGCAAAAATGCTGTATTCAGTGTATAAGACGCACCCAGATTTTCAGCCTCTGTTTTGAGGGGAAAAGGTGTGTCTTATACTCTGAAATTATTAACTATTAGGACTTTTAAAGATGGAGTTGCATTTCTGTAAGGATAGGGAGTTCTGTAATACTTACCATAACAATTCAGTTTATAGTATTTTGCGTCTGTGCTGAAGGATACAGAGAAATACTGACATGCTTCCACCTTTGAATCACAAGTGATACATGTTTTCAGGCCACTTTTTAAGTCCACTCTGTAAAAATGAGGGAAAGAGAAAGGTAGAAGAAATTTGTATTCTATTGCACGTCATAAAGGCACACCACTACAAATACTTTTGATTTCAACAGGAACATTCATCAGGGTTTTTTCCCCCCTTTGCATCCCTTTGATGGCCAGAATAATTTATATTTGGGTGCACCAATGCTTCATGTTCTTTTTTTATGTGCTGGTAATGCAGTGGTGGGTTGCAGGCGGTACGTACTGGTACGGGCGTACCAGAGCCTGCTTGGAGCACCAGATACCATTCTGGTACTGTGCTCTGGAGGGCCTGCCCGCTTGCCCGAGTTCCTTACTGGTTTTTTAAGTCTTCAGAGCTTCCGTGCATGTGCACAGTGCGTACAGCACCTGCGCGATGCTCCACTGAGCAGCTAGAGCATGGTGGAGGCTCGTGAAGGTGCTAAGATGCATGCGCGCATTGCCCGTTCCAATGGGCACTGGGCCTGTTCCAACGGTACCGGTTGGAACAGGATCCGGAACCCACCACTGTGGTAATAGCATGGTTTACAACTTCAATTTCTAAACAAGTGCTGACTTTCTCTCAAAGATCAATTCATCTTTATATACATTTTTTTCCTCTGCTACTCTAAGGGTATTTCTTTGCAAACTACAATGGACATTTGCTGCTTATATGCTTGCCTTCAAGTAATTATTTAATTCAAATTTCTCTTCTTTTTTCTTCGATTGTCTACTTTACCTGCAGTAAAGCAAGGGCTTCAATGTTTTAGTGCTAAATATTGTTAATCAATATCATTCCATGGATTCAGAATTCCATAAATGCACTGTCATCAGTTTTTCTCATCTAAATAATTCAATTTATTTACAAATGTGTCCAATTTACCCTACCAGCAGCATACTTGCTTCGCCCATCAGTTTATGACTTGTATTTCCAGAATTTAATTTTGAATTTAGAAATTGTTATATCATTATTATCACCCTTACATTAGGGTATTATTTATTTCACTTTTATCCCACATTTATTTCTGTTTACAACTACAGTAACTCAAGGCGGCAAACAAACTAATATTCCTTCTTCCTCCTATTTTCCCCCAATAATAACCAAAGTTATTGGTTATGTTCCAAAGTCACCCAGCCAGCTTTCATGCATAAGGTGGGTCTAAAACTCACAGTCTCCTCGTTCCCAAGCTAGCATTTTAAGCACTAGAACAAACTGGAGGTAGGCAATTAAAAAATGTGAAAAATAATAAAGATATATGCTATGTAGGCTCTGTATAGCAGAACCATAATAAAAAAGCATCTTACTTATAAAGTTGTCTTCCTCCTGGAGTATTATTAAATTCATTACTAATAAAGTATCTGTGAAATAAGCAAATGGATTATAGATGGATTAATACATCATCTTAATAATCATTTAGATTATTGTAACAAAAATTTCCTAGGACAATAATACATAAGTTCAATTCTACATGAGTCTCTAAACTGGGAAAGACATTATGCTACCACAAAAAATGGAAAGTATGTCATTATACAGATAAAGAAGAACATTTATTGTAATGTGAATTTTTAATCTTATAAGTTACTCAAAGTTGTTGGGCAGCGATATAAATGTGTTAAATAAGGGAGAAACAAGTGCAATTATTACTTAATAGACAACTGCCAGCATAGATCTCTACTTCTGAATATCCATTTTCCCCCTGAATATGCAGAATACTTTTAGAGAATATATTATGTATTTAGAAGCTATAATAAATAAATATTAAATCATAGGAATGTATTCAACAATTCTAATATGCTTTCTGTGGAACATCTCATCATGAGAAAATATAATAGGTGACTGACTTGTAGGAAACAAATTGGTGAAACATTCCAGGATTTATTTCTTAAGTAACTACAATCTGTTGTTGACTTTGTTTAGATTTGTATGCAATGGGGAGGGGTAGCATGTTTATACTACATTATTCCACTTTATGCTTGCTTTGTATTACATCTACAGATTTTATATGTGTGTGCTTCTGTGTATATTTGTTATTCTTATTTGATGATGCAGTGTTGCATTTTCTGATTGCATTTCAATAAAGATAAAGTATTAACAGTGGGTCCTATGTAAAGAAAGCAGACATTGGGGGAAAGAGAATGGTATTTTCATAATCAAGGATAGAAGACAATGTACCTCAGCGCTATTCTATTGTAGAATATTACTCATTGAGCACGGATTATTTTGACAGATAGGCTCCCAGTTCAACTAAAATTAGTGGCACTTGGGTCTTACTGAAATCTTAAAAGCTTAAATTAGTAATGATTAACTTGTCACATAGAATCCAGTGGGATGTAAAAATAAAAACGTGCCTTAATGAGATTGGAATAGAAGATTTATATCTCAAAAATCATGAGATTTTGGCTTAACAAGAAGACATAAATGAAAGAAAAGGAAAGTCAGCACACTCAGTATAAAAGGCAAGGGAGCATAACATTGCCATGCAAAATTTCTTATGCTAAGCTTTCATTCAGTCTCAATTCTAATACAATAGACAAAAGCAGGACAAACAGAAAAGGCTATCTCTAAAAAGGAATGAGTTAGGTATCTGCCACACACATATTCAAAAGTTATCAATGGATACTCACAGGGTTTTATTTGTTAGAGCAGCTATATCGATTACTTCCCATTTTCCACTTGTAATAGGTTTAACGTTCTAAGTATAAAGATGAGTTAAAATATGAATCTCCGTAAATATGTTACACATTCATACACAAAACAATTGTCATGGTTCCAAATAACAGCAATAGCAATAACCCTTAGACTTATATACTGCTTTACAGTGCTTTTACAGCCCTCTCTAAGCAGTTTTAAGAGTCAGCATATTGCCCCCAACAATCTGGGTCCTTATTTTACTTACTTTGGAAGGCTGAGTCAACCTTGCGCTGGTGAGATTTGAACTGCTGAACTGCAGCTAGCAGTCAGCTGAAGTAGCTTGTAGTACTGCACTCTAACCACTGTGCCACCTCAGCTCTTTTTAATGATCCCAACCACGTCAGAACCCTGAGACTGGAACTCTTCTCGAAGATTCTCTTTATTGAGTACATCATACTGGCACATTAAAATGTGAAGCCAATTCTAAATATTTCCTGTGGTTCAGTACAGTGGTGTATTTCAATTTATTTTACTACCGGTTCGCTCGTGTGCATGTGTGCGCTCATGTGACGCTTCTGTGCAGAAGTGTCCAGGTGGGAGGGTGGAGCCTCCTGCCACCGCCACTACTGGTTCATCCGATCCAGGGTGAACCGGCAGAAACCTACCTCTGGTTCAGTATAATTAAGAGAACATGATTCCCTCCCCCCAAGTGTCACAGGTCACATTGCCCAACTGGATAAATGGAAAATTCTTCAGACAGTCCCCTCCTTTCTTGCTCAGTATTTGTTGAGATGGCCTTGGCTCTACCAGCCTCTGCCTGTGTTATGACTCTAGCACATTGTAGAGTGCTTCAGCCAGAGTCATTTCAAAATTTGTCTGCAGCAAACTCTGATAACTCAAAAATGATAATATGTAAGTAAACACATTATCACAAAAAATGCTCTCATTATGTCTTATGCAAGAACATAAGCCATGGCACTGAGTAATGACATCATACAGGTGTCAATATTTGCCTCTCTTTGCCCTTCCTTATGAACAACCCTGCACAAATATAAAGAAACATGCACAAATACTCATTACTTACGCCTGCATTATCAATGTAGTGAATATGTTTATATCCTTGTGAATCACTCATAATTTTGTAGTAGCTAATGTTGTCAGAAGCAAAGTAAGGTTCCGATGGCTGAAACTGTGAAAAAGAACAATAAAATGGTTATAGGTGTAATGGTAAGTAAGTATTCTATTTCATAGGTTTATTAATTTTAACCACTCATAGAAATACATTGACTATTGCATTTTTGTTCAGGGATTATTATTATTTTATTTCCCAAAGGTCACGTTATTCCTAATGTTTTCAAAATGAATGAAACAAAAGCCATAGGTTTCTACTGTGGCATTGGCTGTTTTTACTTCAACATGAACATCAGCGAATTGCAATTACTTGGCTCTTTGACAATTCATTTTTCTGTACTGTTTATTTTCTTTTGTTGTTTTTGTAATATAAGAAATGGAAGGTAATTAATTAAAAAGGAAATCATAATGTAAGATTTGTTGACATATATAGACTTTGGAATATTTACAAAGCAATAAATAGTTTGAAGGAAGCAAAGAGAGGCCAACCCTCTAGCTCTGCCCAGTTTTGTGTTCTCAAATTCTGATACCTTAAAGTTCACAACCACTGAAATTTAACCAAAACATTCAGTTCAACTGTTTTATATTGAGTACGTTTACTTATGTTACTCTGCTGAGAACACTGGCTTGTCCAGTAGCTCTTCTGTAAACTGAATATATCATTGATTTAATACTATTATGCTATTCCGTACATTCAACAGAAATCTTGGAGGGTTGCATCAGTGATCTTCAGCCCTTTTTGGCAGAAGACCTAGTTGTTCAATATTTTTATATCTGTACTACACAAAGAAATAGTCACTTTTTCTAATTTTTAAATTGTTGCTGTTATTGGTACTGTCAATCACTAATTATATTTATTAATGTTAGCTTTAAAGTCAACTTTTCTAAATAGCATATTAACAAATCGCAAGGAAATGAATTTGTTATTCATAGAAACCTATTTTTTTGAAAAAAGAAATTATATTTGAAGTGGCATAAATGAACCTATATGAAAGGATTTCAAACTTCCTCACCCAGGAATCTTAGAAAACGTCAAAAAGATCCTGCCAGAAGTCTTTTGCCTCAGTTACCAGTATTACCATCTATCTTCCAAAAGGTCCTTCACCTGTTACTCCCTAACCATGATCTCTGAAGATTAGATTCCCATTGTCTTACAGCAGGGCTGTCAAACTCGCGGCCCATGGCCCAGATGCATCACATGCTGGCCACGCCCACACCCAGTTTAGCGAAGGAGAAAAAACTTGCGATACATCATGTGATGACCTGAGTTTGACACCACTGTCTTACAGCCTTCTGATAAGTAAAAAGTAAAAAAATTCTATAATGCAACATAAAATGCTTTGTAGCATAAAGACATGATTAGGGTTTAGTCTTTTCCCTCCAATTTAGAAGACAGTTCCAATTACAAATATATAAATTTGAATAATAATAAATGAATATATGAACAACAAAATCACACTGAATTTTAAAAAATGTCTCAAAAATATTTTTTTATCTCAGGAATAGGAAGATTTTCAAGTTACATATGAGCTCCTAAGAAATTAACAAAGAAAAAAAATCTTCAACTCAATCTGATATTGTACAAAATGTCCACAAAAATGGAAGTAAAAGAGAATACATCTTTTAATACAGAAAGACAAAAGAAATTAAATTCGAATGCAATATCTATTGAGGGCAGTTCCCTATTTTGAAGAAATAACTTGAATCCTGAAATGAAGTCCTATTATCTTATCCTTACACAGCCCCCACTTCTTAAGGTAATTCTGACTGTTAATCAAAATATTCAAACTCACACATTCTTTGGCATTCAGAGTGGTGTGCTAGATAGCTGTTCAAAACAATATTAAAATAGTTTCTCCCTTATTTTTCATTGAGATGAAGACCTTTTTCTGCTTTCTTTTTAAAAAAGATTATGAACTGCACTTAAACTGTCTAAAAAAAAAACGAATTGGGGAAATTAGTGCTAACCACAATCACTGCCATCTTCTTGTTCTATCAGAGGTGTAAATAAACTTCTCAGTTGAAACTGGTTTTGTATTTGTCATCCTTTTGACACATCTATATCCTGTAGCTTGAATGGCTTAATCATCCGTAAGGAATCTTCAAATTGATTAGCACACCAACTTGAATCAATGTGTCAATTCTTAGAGCAGGAGTGTCAAACTCAAGGCCCAGGGCTGGATTCGGCCCATGAGATGCTTAGATCTGGAAACGGTGAAGGACCAGTCCATGCCTCTGCCAGCAATAATGGAGCTTGGGAGGGTTGCATGTGCCCTTCCTGAGCTCTGTTTTTGCTGATAGAGGGTTGCAGGAGGCCATCGCAGCCGAAATGGAGCTTGGGAGCCCATTTTTGCTGGCAGAGTGCTCAGTCCATCACACTCACCCTGGCCACACCCACCCTGGCCACACCACCCCGGCCCCCCAAGGTCCAACACCAACTTGATGTGGCCTTAATGAAATTGAGTTTGACACCCCTGTCTTAGAGCATGTAAGTAACCTTCAAGTGCATCTATGTCAGCAGTTTTAAGTTTGTCTTTGAGAAAACTTTTAGGAATTGACAGATTTTTTTTCTGGAAGATATTTTGCCTGAGGAAAGCTATTTTGTTGATAAATGCAGAGAACATTTTTGCAATCAGTGTCACTATCTTACTTGAAGTTACTTGAATTTAAATTACTTGAATTTAATCTCATTAAATATTCCAACTGAGTAAAAACCATCTTTTTTCACACTTCATAATTTACTGCAGACAACAAATTTATTTCAGTACAGTAGAACTCTAATACCCCATTTGAATAATTCCACAAAACATGTCAAGCAATTACCTTTAAAAAGCCATTAACATCCTCATAAAATCACCAGTGAACAAATTGCTCACTGTTATCTTATCAGAGCTGTTGGAACAATAGTTCATTCTTGGAATTGAGTTTGTTCTTATTTATTGCATTCAACAACAATTTAGAGTGTCATATACACTTAATCTTAAAAAACTTGGTAAAGAGATGAATTACAACTGAATAAAAAAATCTTTTGAAACGTCTTTCTTCAAAAATGCCATGCTATTATTGTTGTAATACATCTATCAATAATCAACTAGGAGGAAACAAAATATGTATTTGTGTTTTTGTCTTTTTTAATGCACATTTTTAAATGTTTTGTTTTGTTTTTCTAAATTTTTTTTGAAGTTTTTACTTGTAAAGAATAAGCATTCTAGCACCATTTCCACCAGTTGGCTAGTATTGATGGGAGTTGGAGATATAGCTCAAGAACACAAAGAGATCCATGTCCATCCAAATTATTTTATCGCTGGCTGTACCCATTTTTTATTCTATCCCAATCAAATTTTCAGGGACATTTAAAACAAGGGAAGTTTCAGGTAATATGTCTTATACAGTAATAAGATACCTTGTATTTTCTTGATGTAACTGACTTATCTGAGCATATATAAATCATAGTGGAACAAGCATGACAATAATAATGTTAACCTATTTTTTCCTATTTCTATAGTAGATTTATACTCCTCCTTTTTTTTCTTTCCTTTCCGTTTGCTTCACTGTTCACACCATACACAATCTGCTTATCACGTTGCTTCCTGAGATTTTATCGTGAAGAGCTAAAATGTGTTAGTTATATTAAGGTCTTTCTTTTCTGATCAGGTTTGACAGCAGAAGATACTAACTTCCATTATTTTGCAGGGTGGGTCTATATTTGATGCTTTTAAAAAAAACACGACTCTTTTAAGCAAATGTTAATGGGGGGGGGAAGCATTATTCCTACATATAGATTTAGTAATCTTATTGTACAGCTCCTTGTTCCTATAAACTTGTTCTCCTTTTAGAGGCAGAATCTGGCAATCTACTGACCATACAATATTCATTTTACAGCCCTGATTTATAACTATTTGTTTACAACAGCACTGAAATAAGTGACATATAACCATTGCAGCATCCCCATGATAACAATATCAAAATTCAGGTACTTGGCAACTGGCATGTATCTATGACGTTTGCACTGTCCCAATGACATTGGATCACCATCTGTAACTTTCCCAACTGGTTTCTGACAAGCAAAGTCAATGGGGGAAACCATAATTGATCCCAAAGTTTCTGTTGCTAGGCAAGACAGTTGTTAAGTAAGTTTTGTCCCATTTTATAACTTTTCTTGCCACAGTTGTTAAGTTAATCACTGCATTGTTAACTTAGTAATATGGCTGTTGGGTAAATCTGGCTTCCCCATTGACTTCATTTGTCAGAAAGGTGATCACAAGGCAGTTGCTAAGCATCCACATTTTGATCACATGACCATGGGGATGTTGCAATGATTATCAGCATGGAAAATTTTCAAAAGTCACTTTTTTAGGTCACTAAACAAATGTTTGTAAGCCGAGGATACCTCTATGTCCCCAAAATGTGAACAACTGCTAGTTGTAGGCATTAGATATGAAAACACTAGGTTCCACTTAATATAAGTAAAGGTAAAGATTCCCTTCATACATATGTGCTAGTCTTTCCCGACTCTAGGGGTGCTGCTCATCTCCATTTCAAAGCCAAAGAGCCAGCGCTTTCCAAAGACATCTCCGTGGTCATGTGGCCAGCATGACTAAATGCCAAAGGTGCATGGAACGCTGTTACCTTCCCCCCAAGGTGATCCCTATTTTTCTACTTGCATTTTTACATGCTTTCAAACTGCAAGGTTGGCAGAAGCTGGGACAAGTAACGGGAGCTCACTCTGTTACGCGGTGCTAAATATTCGAACCGCTGAACTGCCGACCTTTCTGATCTACAAGTTCAGCATCTTAGCCACTACTTTTTAACTTAATATGCCAACCACAAAAAGATAATCTTAAAGATGAAATCAGAAATATCAATGTTTGCTGAATCCACACAAATTGCCAATGTCAGGATGAATAGCCAAATCAGCAAATAATAATTTACATTAATTTCATTAACACGAAGTCCTAGCAATAGTTCCATTCTTCTAAAGATAAATGGATATGATGATATCCCACAAAAAATAAAGTTGCTATCAAGTTTCATCTTTTTGAGTCCTCTTGTAATAACTGATTAAAACTACTTATAATGTGACAACTTCTTGCACAATGTTTGGTTCTTTGACTACTGTTTGAAGAGAATGAGAAAAGACTGCAATGACATTATATATCACACATCCTTTTTAAAAATTAGGGATTGCAAGACAGAAATGTGAGAGAGATGTGGGTTCCATATGACCTGCAAAATATAACAAAGACTATAACGAAGACTTGGTTACAGGGTTAATTAAAAAGTTGAGAAGTCAGTGTATTTCACACATCAGGGGGTGGGAGTATAATTGCAATTCCAAATGGCCTTGAAAAAAAAATCCTCAACATTCCACATGGGAAAAAAAGTTATTAAGAGCTAACTTTGTGTCTATATAGTAAACTATACATTACAAAATAATAACATACAGTATTGTTCAGATTGTTTATTGGCCCAGTGCTTTTAAGAAGCAACATGGAAATAGAAGGTCTAATTGTATTCAACCAATTGTTTTTCCTGCCCTGAAACCCACATATACACATGCTAACAAATATTTATAACACTGTTCCAAGCTTGTCTTTATCTTACTAATATGGGGCTAGAATCTGGCAAGGAAGGAAAGAGTATAGATGCTTCTGATAGAAAACAGCTGCCGGGTACAATGAAATGCTTCATTTCCTCACTGTAAGGTATCTCTTTAGCTATGCTCCCTCTGCAGGAACGGATGCTTGGCTGCCATGCAACATATAAGTTGATCCTTAAATCACTGTACTTACTCTGCCAACCCAGCCAGTTTTACTTTCTTCACGACGCTCCTGAGGAAAAAGAGAAAGATCTTCATTGTTTTAGTAATCTCTGTCTGTTAATCTAGCTCTTCTCTCTTTCAAGATTAATATCAATATTTACAAAATTTTCTGCAAATAGATGGCTTTTTTATTGATTGATTGATTCACTACCCCACTCCCAAGACTTAGGGAATTACAATACCCAAACAAAAACATGCATATAAGTACGTAAAACCTATCCAAATAAATATCAGCAGCCCAATCATCTTAAATTTATTAAAAACAACATTATAAAAGGCAATGCCTATTTTAAACATACCCGTTAGTTTTGCATGACCCATTAGGTATATGAAAGAGGCAGTCCTTTTAGTAGACAGGAAACAAGCTATGTTTTTTAAATAGCAATAGCACTTAGACTTATATACTGCTTCACAGTGCTTTACAGTCCTCCTAAGTGGTTTACAGAGTCAGCATTATGCCCCCAACAATCTCGGTCCTCATTTTACCTACTTTGGAAGGATGGAAGGCTGAGTCAACCTTAAGCCAGTGAGAACTGAACTGCCAAATTACAGTCAGCCAGCAGTCAGTAGTAGTTGCCTGCACTACCACATTCTGACCACTGTGCCACCATGAATACAGAAACCAGCATTCTGAATTCAACTCAGAAACCTATTCATATCCAATGAAACAACCAGAGAATCAGGATTATAGCAGGTGCTTACCTGCTAATATCTTGGCCATTACATTTTGTACCAAACACAGTTTCCAAGTAGTTTTCAAAATAAGGCCCATGCAGGGCATGATACAGAGTCTAGGGGATGAGGGTGAACATCTTTGCTGCCAGGTCTTATTTATAGTGCCGGGTTGAACCATGGGGGTCCTGATAATTTCTGACCTTGATTGTTTTCTTGCAGGTATTTCATTAGTAAGGAGCATCATCAGGTAGTAACAGTGATGTTAACTAGTTGGGTAATGAAACATGTGCAAGAAAACAATGAAGCTCAGAGAGGACTCCACAAATCTGCCTCTCCCGTTCCCAAGTCACGTTTTCCCAAGCATCTCTCCACCAACTCCATTATTTACCCCACCTACCATTCATTCCCTATTAACAAAAAAGGATATAATTGTTTGCTTGCACTGTCAAGCTAATCTTCACCCTTCAACCTCTACAACCTCTAAGAGCTGCAGTGGTACAGTGGTTTGAATGTAGTACTTCAGGCCACTTCTGCTGTCTGCCAGCAGTTTGGTAGTTCGAGTCTTATCCGGCTCAAGGTTGACTCAGCCTTCCATCCTTCTGAGGTTGGTAAAATGAGGACCCAGATTGTTGGGGGAAATAGGCTGACTCTATAAAACATTTAGAGAGGGCTGGAAAGCACTATGAAGCGCTATATGAGTCTACGTTCTATTGCTATTGTTACAATCCAACTTCACTCATACCTTTGGGCACTGCCATTTATCACTAGAGTAATCACAGATGGTGAGCATAGAAAAGTTTTGAATCCTGTTAAGCCACTGCAGACAAAGTATTTCATCAGTCACCCATGTTACAACACTCAAGTAGTGATCCCTGGAGATAAAGAGATAAAGATAAAGATAAAGATAAAGATAAAGAGATAGAGATAGAGATAGAGATAGAGATAGAGAGAGAGAGAGAGAGAGAGAGAGAGAGAGAGACTATATTAATATTTGTACATTTGTTTTTATGTTTGAAAAATATGTTCAAATATAGAAGCTGATATGGCTCATCCTGGCTTATAATATCCTTTATATTTTATATAATAAACTACTCAAATAATTCAGCTTATATATTTCTCTTCACATATTCAAGTTTTGTCACTAGGATATAAAAAAAACTTTTACAGTGTTTTAGTTTGGACAATTAATTATGTGTATATCCTATTATTTGCCCTCCAGAATCTTCTTGGACTTGGGCAGTTTTAATAAATATGATAAAAAAAAATGAATGATCCAGCTGAGTACACATTGAAAAAAAAAATCCAGTATTTATAAATGAAGTCTCCACAGGATTTTTAATGTAATAAATGAATGTTTTTAAAAATCTTATTACTCAATAATTATAAAATAATTACAATAATAATCTACAACATTCACCAGAACAAAGTATATTACTTGGACTTACCCTGATGTTATACTAGATGGTGCAACAATTTCTGAGATATTTTTTGTGGAAAGGGCTTCAATATTGACAACAAATAGTTTTATTGTTGGATTTATAGCACCTGCCTGGATAAAATTAAAACATATTAAAACAGATTCTGTCCAAATGGCAATGCTAATTAGAAAATTACAAAGGCTTAGCTTTTAAAGCTCAACATGAAATGTAAGAAAAATTTGTTTATATATATTTTTTAAATTAATTTGTGTTTTATAGAGGTTCATAGCTAAAAATTTGAAGGCCAGTACTAAACATAATGTAATTTTTCTACATTAGTAAAAGCAGCCAATTCAGGATACATTATGACCACCCATATTTTGTGAATGATTATTCTTTTAGAGATCAATGTAACATTAACTCCTAATCACATGACATAGTGAAAATTTATATTATAGAAAATGATTTTCTATTTTCAGATTAAGACTGAAAACACTAAACATACCCCTCAAAATAAATTAGAATTTCATACATTAGTCGTAGTCCATTATTAATTTAATCTCTGAAAATGAGCCTAGCTTTGAACTATTAATATATTTAATCTAATTTAGATTGCTGCCCATCTCACAGATATTTAAAACTGTTAATATACAATTATTAAAAAGCATTTTTAAAAAGCTACATGAACAGTGCTAAAACAAAGAATATATACAACGGGTGTTAATGGAGCCACCTCACTGGTTCACCTGTCCCTGTAGGGATTCCCAGGCATGCTGGCATAAAAAGGCTTTGAGGGAACTTTGGAAGCTCATAAGAGCTTCAGTGGGGAGAACATCCTCAATGTAGGCACCACACAAAGGAGGAACCGTCATCCTCCTATGTCAGAGAACATGCAAAAGAACAACTGATGTATCTGTTCCATACCCAGGTCCATAATCTGACTGAAAAGGATCCAGATAATCTGCTTAATCCATGGTCCTTAAAGGTAAAGGTTCCCCTCGCACATATGTGCTAGTCATTCCCGACTTTAGGGGGTCCGTTTCAAAGGCGAAGAGCCAGCGCTGTCCGAAGATGTCCCTGTGGTCATGTGTCATGACTAATGGCCGAAGGTGCACAGAACGCTGTTGCCTTCCCACCAAAGGTGGTCCCTATTTTTCTACTTGCATTTTTACCTGCTTTTGAACTGCTAGGTTGCCAGAAGCTGGGACAAGTAACGGGAGCTCACTCCGTTACACGGCGCTAGGGATTTGAACCGCTGAACTGCTGACCTTTCTGATCGAAAAGCCCAGCGTCTTAACCACTGAGCCACTGTGTCCCATGGTCCTTTAAAGATCCTTTGAAGATGCTGCACAACCACCTTCTTAATCACCCTCCTCAAAAAGAATACACTGAGCAAAAATTGTCCAGTATTAAGAGGTCCAATGATGGGGTCTTGAAGAGGTGGTGGATAAAGCTTCCTTAACAGGCAAAGGAAAAAAACTCCTCACTCAAAGAAGAATTCACCACCACTAACATTCACTCACATGCCATACCCCAGGAGGTGGCTTAGATCTAAAGAGAATGTGGCTTAGCTCACGTCTCTGTCTACTTCCTCAGCTCCAACAGGCTCAAACCATTCCCAGATAACTGGGCAAGATTTTACTCTAGGCATCTCCTCTCGTCCTTCAATAAGGCCAGTGTCAAACTGCAAGTGAATCTAAAATGCTGAGCCATTTCCTTCACACATCCCTGACAAAGTTTCCTAGCACCCCCTTATACAGGAGGTGAAATAGGGCTGCATATGACAATCTGCGGCTGCAATAAGAGTGGGAAAATATTGCTGCTTTGCCATCGTAGTGCCACAAGGCCTTAAAAGTGATTCTAGCCCATATTCAATCAAGCTCCTTCTTTGTTGAATTTAGTGGCACTCTAGATCATGGGTACACAACCCCCAGTCCATGGCATTCCAACAACCCGCCCATCTGTGTGATGCAGGCAACACACAAAACTGTGCCCCCTCCAGTTTGAGGAAAAACCTTTCTCCACGGAAACAATCCCTGGTGCCCAAAAGGTTGGGGCCTGCTACTCTAGATGTTTCTTCTCCCATTTCATCTCTCCCAACGTCTCTGTAAAACGCAGGGAATGCAATCTAAACCAAAGTCTCAGCCGCCCCCTTATTCCAAGCAGCAACCAAGACTTCAGCTGGATCATCTAGCACAGGTGGCCCCAAACTTGACAACATAGCTGGCTGGAGAATTCTGGGAGTTGAAGTCCACAAGTCTTAAAGTTGCCAAGTTTGAAGACCTCTGATCTAGCAGGCCAGGAGAAACAATCCCACGCTCTTTCTGAAATTTCTCTAGCTCCATCAGTTGCTGGGGGTGGACCAATATAATGTTCAGATTTCTTGCAGTGGATAGTGGCACCAGAGAGTCTCATAATAATTAGGTCATGATTTGAAAATGACAAGGGGGACACCAACAGCTCTGTTTGTACTTTCTAATGAAAAGCACATTGTGTCACCAAATCTAATTTAAGTACTGATCAAGGGAATGCTAACCATCTTCCTCCTACATTACAATTCAATCAAAATTCCTCCTAGAACTACTCTTGATCTTTGATCAACAACTGCTTCCTCTTGAAATAAACCATAGCTTTAATCTTGATGATAGAAGCAATCTCATCAGGACATCATTGTATCAATTGCAAATATGCATAACAACTAATTTAATTTTACCCTGTACTGCCTTTCTGACTTCCAGAAATAACTTTAGGATAAGTCAAATATTTTCAGTTACATGATTCTGAGAACTAAACAGACCAACATGTGTCCAGATCATGTCCCATTAGGGATTTTAAGATTCTACTGAAACAGAATATGGGTGAGCTACTTCAGACGTTCCATGCCAAGATGAATGACAGCAGGAATAAAGTCCCACTCATACTCATTCTACTCCAGAAAAGAAGTTACCTTTACTTTTTAAAATGCATGACAAGCTGGGACATTTTTCCTCACTTTGCTGAACCACTGAAAATGCTAGCACACTTAAAGCAATACCACATTCTCTACAATACATTGAAGCTTCTTGCCCATCATGTCCTGGACTGGCCATGGGATATTACAGCCACATGATCAGTCTATGGAACATCAGAGGAAATGGCCTCTGCAAAGACCTTAGAACATGGGTATCAAATTGGCATCATGCACAGGCCACACCCATCCCAGCTCCACAAATGGGAAAAACATAGCAAAGCATCATGTGACGGCAATGTGACGCAGCGAGTTTGACACCGGTGCCCTAGAACTATTGAGAGCATACCAGTTTCTAAAGTTTGACAAAGCTGAAACCAAGTATAGTTCCATTGCATACATTAAAAAAAAAAACAATTCACATCTGCCCTGGAAAATATATCAGCCTAGTTTAATAAAAAATAAAGCCTGGAAATCTGTCTTCCAAAGGAGTAATAGCTGTAACCTAGCCCGCTCCTCCCTTTTTATAACAGAGCTAATGGTCCTTAGTCCCTTATTTGCTATGCAACCCATTGAGTTGAAGTGTTCCTTTTTCCATTGATCATCCAAGTGCTCTTCAACAAAACATTTTAGAAACTCAAATATTCCATAGCCTTCAATTGCTTTCATTTCCTGTTTCCCTAGAGATAATAGAATACTTCAGAGCTGCCAGATGCTATTGACTTAAGTCACAGTAATCACAGCAAGCTGTTGAGGGGAGACAGACAATATTTTTGTTAGCAGCAAATGATTAAATGTGACTATTCTCTTAATCAAACCACTCAACAACTATGTTTAATAAATAGCACAGACCTTAGGATATGGGATTTTAATGGTCTTTGGATATTGCAGCGTATCTTCTGAATAAAACGAATACTCAATAACAGGAACTTCTGTGTCATTAATCTCTGCAAACGCCAAAAACCTGCCATTTGGAGACCACCACAGAGCAGAATGGGTGCCAAACATTTCCTCTGAAAAAGATGCAAATGTGTTCTTTTGAAGCAATAGTTGCTAAGTTGGCTTTTTCCTCTGAAACATTGTTCATAATAACTTGCATGTATAATTTCAGATGAAACTTCAATTACTAAAATTCAGATTACTTGCAATGATTAGCAACCAAAACAGTAAGTCAACTCTCAGAAATGCTTTTTTTTTTTTTTTTTTAGAAATACGGTGCTATGGGAATATTCTGTTATAAAAATCTGGCTTTAATAATGATGCAAATTCTAGTATTTTGATTTATCTCAGCTTTCAATATTACGGATAATTGTTTTTTGTTTATACTATAACATTTTCAAATATATCATCTATAATGAAAAATAATTAAATGCAAAGAAACTTAAGTTTCTAATTATGTACCCAAACTTAGTATCCCTCTGGAAGAAAATATACAAGTACAAATTAAACATTCCCTGAATATTTTATGTCTAAAAAGGCACTTTAATAAGTGCAATTACTTGGGCTGTCTTGGAGACGATAATAAAAATATAAATGTTGAAGACTTCCTAATTTCTTTATGAAGAGAAGTACATTTATATAACTTCTTTTTCCAATCATTCATTACTAAAAATTATATTAATATGAAGTAGACTGAGCAAAACCTGTATGCAATAAGCTTGTTTAATGAATCAAAAGGAATGGTTGATAATTCATACAGAAACATAATAAAATATATGGATCCACTTTCTAATAGCTTGGAGGATTTTCAATGCACTAGATTTGCAGACAGACAAACAGTCAGACAGAAACTTTATTTTGGTCATTTTAATATATTAATATATTAGTAATATATTAATATATTAATTTAGTATAATCTAGTAAAGATTATACTAGATTAATATATTAGTATATTAGTATATAAATTAATCTAATATATTCGAGAATTGGAATATTTATTTATTTGTTTATTAATTTACACATCTTGACTGTAATACTATCATAGTTCTAACATAAGAGAATAGAATAGAATTCTATATTGGCCAAATGTGATTGGACGCACAAGTAATTTGTCTTCGTGTATATAAGAAATATAAAATGACTACTAAGAATTCCTCCATTAATTTTTGAACATTACAAATACATTTTATGTATTTTAGGGGTCTTTAGGGGTCAAAATTTAGCAAAGGAATATTCAACTATTTTGCAAATATCCTTTGGGTAATCTTTGTGATTTAAAAATCAGTTTTTGGTTCTTTCCCTAGAGACAGACAGTGGAAGAGTTTGGAAAACTCTTTCATTAACCTACAGCTGTTGCTATTAAAATATAACACGAAAATACTTTAATGCAGTTTAGATAGGATATCTAGTGAAATTTTAATTCAGTGGGGATTAAGCAAAGATATGCACTGCTTTTCCTTCTGTTTAACTTCTGTAACAATATTATAAAAAGCTACCTAATTATAAAAAAAACAACAATGGGTACAGCAATAATCTTCCTCTAGTATATGGGTGATGTGCCAATTCTCTCAACAAATACAGTAGGCCTAAGAAGTCAGATTCAAGTTTCTGCCACTTTCTGTGAGGTAGAACACCTAACAGGAAATCATCAAAAAAAAATGTAGATGAGGAATAAATGGGAATGGGTAATTAATGGAATGCAACACTTTGACACTTCAGGGGTGTCAATCTCACGTCATCATGTGATGTATCGGGACTTCCCCACACTCGCTATACTGAGCACCTGGCCTTCTTGGTGTTAGTGGTTGGGGATATTTGATCGTATCCCTATTTGCGCTTCAAGGTGCTACTTATCACCTACAAAGCCCTTCATGGTAGTGGACCTGGGTACTTGAGAGACCGCCTACTGCCAATTACCTCCACTAGACCGATACGATCGCATCGATTAGGCCTCCTCCGAATTCCATCATCCAGCCAGTGCAGACTGGCAACTCCCCGGAGGAGAGCCTTCTCGGTGGCTGCTCCGACCCTCTGGAACGAACTCCCCGTGGAGATTTGGACCCTCACCACCCTCCAGTCCTTCCGCGCCGCTTTAAAGATCTGGCTGTCCCGGCTGGCCTGGGGTTAAGATTCTAACCCCACCCGAATTGTGTGACTGTTGTGTTTTCTTTTTTAATATGTTGTATTGTCTTCATGTTGGGAAATTGTTTGTCCTCCCCCCCCCTTTCTGAACTGTGAGCCGCCCTGAGTCCCCCCAGGGAAAAGGGCGGCATACAAATAAAGGGAAATGAAATGAAATTTGACCAATATGCTTGGTCACATAAGCTAGAAGTGGAACTGTGCACTGATGATGCAATCTAGTTTGGTAATGAAATGTCTGCAAGAAAACAACCAAGCTCAGAGAGCACCAAGGACCCCAAAGTTTAACCTTGAGCTATAAATATTCTTTTCTATTAGTAGAAGAAGAATCAATCCTCATATACTATGATACTCATTCTATGAAAGGTTTTGGCCAATTTATGTTGATTATTTTATATAAAAAATAGAAAGAAGAATCTTTAGTCAAAAAAATGTCAACAATGTTAAATTTGATCTCTTGGTTATATATATTGCTTAGGCAGGAGGTTGAACTACATATATGCGACACAAACCATGAATAATATTGTAATAATAAAAATAACACTATATTCCTTGTGAAACATTCAGCTGTAGTGAGGATGTAACCTTAGAGAAAGACAGCAAAGTAAAAATGTATCTATAACCACTATCAATAAGATTGGAAGCTGCTTCTTTAATCATCTCCCTTTTCTTCTTCCATTATTTACTATTTTTATTATCTTTATTTCCTTTTTGGATTATACTTCATTAAACATTTCTTTAATAAAAAATGGTATTCAAAGTTCACCTGTGGTTTATCATACATATATTTCTTTTGGTCACCTACTTTGATTGCAATACTTCTGCCTGATTCTGGATTGTGTTGTTGTTATTATCTCGGGGGGTGGGGTGGGGGAACCAAGATGAAGAGTGATTTTCTACTGCCTGGAAGCATATGTACTTCTGAATCTCTACCCATCAACATACGTGAATGAAAGAGCAAAGAGGAGGAGGTAAAATATGAGACTAAGGCTTGTTTAATATATCCACCTAAGCCAATACACAGTTATTACCAAAATACAGCTATTATCAAGCCAAGACATATTTCACAAGCCATTTGGAAGGGAACTTTCCCAAATAAAGAATACGCTATGCTGGATTTGCTGCTTTGAACACTGAGGCAGCCATATTTCTGAAAGGTATCAACACTTTAAGGCTCTTTCTTGGTCTTCTGAGGCCACTTCATCCTTGTCCAGATAACAATTTCACGGGGATTGTTTCTGAAGCAAAGTATCTCCTCAGAAGAATTTAAAGGGGGATTTGAAAGCTAGAAAGGGTTATGTGCCTCAAAGATGGAGTTGCCCCTCCCCACTTTGTTCCAAGCAGTGGATTCAAAAGAAATATTTTATTTATGTATGTGATAGCAGTTAAGTTGCTTTTAAGGAGTCCCCCCTTTCAATGACAATTACCTTCATACACCCAGTCTGCTAATCCATTTAAAATTTTGTTTTCGGCTCCATTGTCAGTGATTTCAACAGCGCTGGCATTTGGTGTTGTCTTCACATAAAGATTGTTCTGGTAAACATAAGCCTGCCATAAACAAACATTACAGTATTTACCAGCAGAAAATGATTTTATAACCTTTACTTTATATCCAACCAATTATATTTATGGTACTTTCATTTCCTATATTTCTACAAACATCAACTCTAAAGTGGAGGTTCTGTTTTACACTGTAAAGCTAGAAAGCTGTACAGCTTTCTTTACCGTAAATCTAGAAACTGTAAGATTCTTCTCACCCATCTAAATACAGGAAATTGAATTTCTTTTACCCTTGTTATTTTCAGAATAAAGAAAAAATCAGAATGGTTTACAAGAAAGACCTAGAATGTTACATTTTGTCTAATTAATCCTGAGAAAACTTAATATTGCTTTACCCAATTTCCTATACATTAAAATATTGGTTCTCTTTCCATTAATTTGTTGCACTTGCCCCTTAAGTATTATAAAATAACTTTACAGTATGATGTTTAGATATAAGATTCCATATTTCCAAAATCAGGTCTCTTCTCCCCTCTCCTTCTATTACCCATTCAACTAGTAGCTAGTAGATTTTTTTCTGTCAATATGTCATACCATTGAGAGCTAAACACATGATAACAATTTAGCATGCAACTATCTTATCATTTTTTTAAACCTAGAAAGTTTGTGAATTAAAGTCCAATTCAGATCAAATTCACTCTGATTAAGCTGGAAAATCAGGTTTAAGCTTTCACAAATTGTGATTTTAAAAAAATTGTATGTGACAACTTTTAGAATAAGGAACCAAGAGTGAATTAACACCCCCCCCCCCAAAGTGGCCTCACTTTGAACTGGGCCTATATACATTTACTATAAAGTTTAATATATATGACACTAGTTCTTTGTATATTTAACATTCAATCTGATAAAATGAACTGAAGTCCTTATGTAAATATTCTGGAACATCCCTGTCCCCTCTTACATTTCCAGAAATTTCTGTTGCGTGTATGGTGCAGTTTGGATTATAGAAATGGTGCACAGGAATATCTGAATTGGTGTTACAAGGAATACTTAGTTACTAACCAGCTTGTGTCCAACTGGCGACCATGATATATACTGGATAGTTGTAGGAAGTGGGTTCTCAGCGATTATGGTTCTATGAAGAAACATAAATAAAATTATCAATATAATGTAAGCCATTGAAACATCATGAAAAGACAATGCAGTTACTTACTTGTTGTTTAGATCATAGATATGGTACGATGCCGTGTATGAGTGCCTCCACACCTGTAAAAATAATATTTGCATATAAAGAAAAACACTTAAAAACATGTGTGGTTCAAAATATATTTTAAAAGTCCTGTTTGCATGAATTTTACCCATATACTTTTTAGTGGTCATAAAATCATGATAAACAAAATTCAACTTTAACTCAGACCTCCTGATACCTTCTAGAAATGAAGACTTCAGATAATAAATATCAGTCCTAGTATATGGCTACAATATAGTATGTAATATTTAGTTATACTGCTAAACTGTAATTTATTATGACATTTAAACAAAACCTTCAAGATTAAGGGTTATCTTTTCCCTTATCACAAACACATTGAGGTCATTTCTACACTACTCTGGCTGAGAAATTCTGAGAGTTAAGTCCATAAGTCTTAAAGTTGCAAAGTTTTGAGACCTTTGTTGTAAAGGGTTAAAACCACTTTTATCAATACAAATATACTAAGTGGAGTATAAAAGCATAATATTGTTGCTACCTTCTCATAATTGTATCGCAGAAGAGCAAATTTTTTGTCAGGTGACAATATTGCCTCAGAACTATTGAAATTGTCCTGTAGATAAAACATAATAAATTAGTAATAAAACATTGTGTGTAAGGAAGGAAATATTCAGTTCAGAACACTTTTGAATTGATGAAGTAGCATTAAAAAAACGTACTAATGTGTCATTTGATAAAATTATAGGCGTTTTTCCATCATCAATGTTGTACAGAAAAACATTGTTCTGGTTTGTGTAGACATACTCATGACCTAAAAAGGGAAGAAAAAGAGGAAAACTTTCAGTGCCAATAAACAAAACCTTATCTTCTACCACACAAAGTCAATAAAAAAATCCTGAATTATTTATTAAGTTCATTGTCATAACAGTCTGTTTATCATGTATGAATTCAAACTAGAGAACACTTTATTTTTCAATGGACTATTATGTGGTTGGAGAATAATCTACACAAATGAATTCTGGCACTCCATGTTTATGAAGTAGAGTTTATGAAAAATGAAGTGGGAATGATGGGGCAAAAATGATTTAATTAGTTGGCTAGGACACCTCCCATCTACAGTAAAGGAAGTATTTAGAGATGCTGCCTTAGCTATAACCATGGTAGACTGATTTACTTACCACATTTACACCCTGCCACCAACAAGTTTTAGGAAACTCACATAAAATTAAATATCTAAAACAGTACATTTTAACAATAAGTTAAACCCCGGGAACTAAGTTTATAATAATCACAACTAAAATGTTAAAAGCCACCCTGCCTTGCATCCAGCCCCAGTTGCAAAAGCTTGGTGGAAATGCCAGGTTTTCATTGCTTTCCAGAATGTTAAGCAGATCTCCACAGATCTCAAGGGGGAGAGTGCTTCAAAGAATCATGGGGGGTGGGGGGGAACTGTCTCTGGGTTCTTCCTGCTTTCCCAATCACCCAGAGGGAACAGACCCATAACATCCCTTCCAGAGTTAATCAAATAGTGCTGGAGTTGAAACAGTTCTATTTAGAAGACAGAATCATATATAGGTAGTCTGGATCCAAGCAATCCAACGCTTCACTGACCAATATAGTCCTCTGAATTTACTTGTGAACATATTAGTAAGCTGTCAATCCTGAAGTGAACCTGGCTGATGCCATCTTGGAGGCTTCAGAGTTGCCACACATCAGAGGGAGGGGGGAATAGTTAGATGGGGGTCTTGTAGCCAAAACAAGAAAGTTTTCCTGTCAGAACCAAGGATGTTCTCACAGGTGGCCCGCCAGAGGAGCAGGGAAGTAACCAAGCAACCAGCCAGCACCTGGATTGGACAGCATGACCAGTGACTTGTGGGAAAAGGGGAAACGTTTACTTTTAATTAGGTGAAAGCTGTGGGAAATTTCAGAGTTGGCTTTCATCAGTTGTGTCAATATGATGTATCCAATAAACTGTTCTTTGAGGAACTTGCCTGCCCTGGAATTCTGTTTCCTATGGATGCATTACTTGGAACGCTAACATAAGCAATGTACTGACTACAGTATAGGTGTCCCATTGTCTCAAATGCCAGAAATGACTACAATTTCGGGATAATCTTCAAATGCTGTCCAGTGTATAATAAAAGTATATATCACTGTTGCTAGGGGTTCTCACTGAAAAAATGGATACAATCAAATTTGGATAAAAACTCAGCCCAAGGAGGTTGGCTGCCAATGAGAAGTAAAAACAGCGTTCAATTGGCTCAAATATTTCTCAGATGAATTTTGTATGTAGTTAGTCACATTAGTGATTGGTTAGCTGATCACTGCCAGAAAGCTTTAAGAAAGAATGTACAATTTTTTACGATTTGTCCAACATACATTTATAAAAAAAATGAAACCACTCCAGGGCATTCCAAAAGTTTAGAATCATTACCTGACATCCACCGTACATTAAATGATTTATACTGAAATTCATTACTCAGATAATCCTCCAAAGAAAATTTTATGCGGATATCGGAATCTGTTAACAAACAAAGAAAGAAAAAGTAAGGTTCACCTTGAAGGATGCGATCACTCTATTGTAGCAGAATGGGACAACTGAGCCCAGCCAACTTGCTGCAGTCAACTCACCACGGCCAACTTAACATAGCCAACTTGCTATGGACAACTTACCATGGCCAATTCGCCACAAGACAACTCATCACAGCTAATTCACCATGGGACAACGTACCATGTGACAATTTAACAATTCAATTATTTAAAATAAGTTAAAAATTATTTTAAATTTTGTCATTCACATTTCATTCTGTGCATCCTTTTGCATCCTTTCTTTAATGATTCTATGTCACAAATTCTTTGTTCACTATTGTAACTCTTGTCCCGCAGGAATACTGAATTATCTTTCTTCCATTTGATGTTTCTGAAATAATAAGGCATTTAATTTCTTTTTGCTAAGGAATCTCTTTATGCTGTTTTATCAATCTGAAGGTGGCTTTTCACTCAATTTCCCATGAGAGACTTTGCTAAAAATTAGCAGCTTCATTGATTGCATGGATCTAATAATAGCTTTTGTTGTACCATGTTATTTATGCATGCATAAAATAAAAATTGCAGTATTGCATTCTGACTTTCTTTTATATTATTAATTCTCATCTTATAGTAATTTTTTTAAAAAATAAAATCCAATTCTATTAAGTGGACAAGAAAGAATATACAAACAGGTATTGCAGAAAAAAGTGTGAGGAAGCCAGCTGTAGACATGAGCTCTGAGAAATAAAGTTGCCTATAAATTCAAAGCATTATGTATAGATAACAAAGTCCATGGCTTATTGGCATAATTAATTGTAACCCTACCTATATTTTCTATGAAAAAGGATCTAAAGGTAGTCCTTAGCTTAGGACCACAATTGGGGCTAGAATTTCAGTCACTAAGTGATGCTAAGCTGTTAAGCAAGTTGAACCTGATTTTATAACTATTTTTACCATGGCCATAAGTGATTAACCATGGTCATTAAGTGAATCTGGCTTCACCAATTGGCTTTGCTTGTCAGAAGCCAGATGAAAGGTCAGAAATCATGATCACATGACTGTACAATGTTGCAACTATTGTAAATGGAATAACCAAATTGCAATAGGCCCAGGATACCTGCGAGGATACTGCCACCAGTAGCATCCCACCGTCCAGTGCGATTCCACAGAGTTGGCCTCCTCAGGGTGCTGTCAGCTAGACAGTGGCTAACGACCCCCAGAGGGAGACCTTCTCTGTGGGAGCGCCTTCCCTCTGGAATGAGCTGCCCCCGGAGCTTCGCATAATCCCTGACCTCTGGTCCTTCCGATGCCCCCTAAAAAGTTGGCTTTTCCAGCCAACTGAATAGAATAAAATATAGGATTAATTTGGTAATTTTAATTTAATTTTTAAATTTTTATTGTAAATATCAATTGGGGTTCTTTTGGATACTTTATTTAATATCCCTTTTAATTTTTGTAATATGTGTTTTCTTTTATGTTGTGCGCCGCCCTGAGTCCTTGGGAGAAGGACAGCATATAAATCCAATAAATCTAAACCTAAACCTAAACCAATAAGACAACAGCAGAAGTAATACAATATGTTATAACTTCAAGGATGGGTCATAAGTCTTTTTTTAGATCACTGTAATTTTGAACTGTCATTAAACAAACAGTCATACGTCAAGGGCTACCTGTAATGCTGGGAAAGGTGGAAGGAAACAGAAGAGGCATGAGACTGAACTCTCAGTGCTCTGTCCTTGACATATTCCAATCAATTATCATCCAGCTCAGGTGATTCTGTCACTAGCAGACTGTAAGTAGCATGTACCATCATTCGAATCTTTACTTTTTTTTTGCTTGTAATCAGAAGTCATTCTGATCACAAATGCATTGGAAAACCCCAGGAGTCATCAGTCATTGAAAAATAGGCATAATAAAAGTCCAAAGTTCAACTTTAGTATCTCAATAAAAGTCTAATAAAATATTATCAGCTGTCAAAGTTTCTAGCTTTTCAGATAAGATATTTTATTAGACTTTTATTGAGACATTAGATATATAGTAAACAAGATAAGATCGATATTCTCCAAAAGGCCTTACTAGATGATATCAGCGAAGGTAAACGTTTCCCTTATCCAGTCAAGTCTGACTCTAGGGAGTGGTACTCATCTTAATTTCTTAGCTGAGGGTGTTGTCTGAAGAAGTTTCTGTGGGCATTGTGGCCAGCATGAAATCTGCCGCAGGGCAGAACTTGTGGTGAAACATGAACACCTTCCCAGCAAAGTGGTACCTATTTATCTAGTAGCATTTTCATGCTTTCAACTTGCTAGGTGGGCAGAAGCTGGGTCAAAACCTTTCCCATTATGTGGCCCTCAGATCTTGAACCCTGGCTGCCAGTTTTCCAGCTGACAAGCTCAGCTTTTTAACTGCTGAGCAATTGCACTCCCTACCCCCAGCTAATGTACAATTATTACAAATAATTAACAATTATTTGTAAAAAGTAATTTCACATTTTCACAGAATTTTTTTTAAAAAGGACTATCCAACTGAAAATAAAAAGAGTAGCTCTGGTTTTAATTATGCATGACTTCAAAAAGGATATGCAACAGACCAATTTAAAAAAGGAAACAAACTCGGAGTTTTGATTTTAACTACTATGGGGAATTATCTGAATTCTCTAGATTCACTATGTACAGATGGGGTAAAGGAGGCATAATAGGCTTTAGTAAACAACAGCTCTTTATTGCAAGTCAAGTAAACATCCGGCTCGGGAATGGTCGGGCAGCATCCCCTTTTAAAGGGATCTGTCAGACCTCTTAGCCAATGAGATTCATCCTCTGTTCCCGTCGAACAGAGGACCTTGATGGAAACCTCTTGCACTCTTGTCAGTGGGGGGCGGGGAGGAGGAATATCTAACAGAATCACATCTCTCTCATGAAATGGTCAGAGAGAAGTAACGGTGCGTAATATGCTATGCTAGTTTGTAACACTGGTACACTGAATGGTATGTTATTGTACTGAATGAGGCTATCTACAATATATAGGGAGATAATATATAGGAAATGTGCCCAGATGGGTTTCAGGTGCTCCACCAACCACGACACCAGAAAGGGGTGGGGGAGTAGCAGTTATTAGTTGAACGTTGTTAGGTCCTCGCAGGATCCCTGCCCCAGAGATTGTGGGGTGTGAGTCTCTCCTCTTGAAGTTGGACCTAAGGGTTCAATTGGGTTTGCTGTTGACATACCTGTCTGCCAGCTGCATCACGACAGCCCTGCCTGTGCTACAAGAGGCAGTAGCCGGGTTGGCGGTGGAGTTCCCCAGATTTATGTTATTGGGGGACTTTAATCTGCCGTTTCTTGGTGAACGCTCAGATGGGGCACAGGAGTTCATGGCTTCCATAACAACCATGGACCTGACCCAGGTAGTTCAGGGTCTGACTCATAGGGCGGGACACACGCTTGACCTTGTATTTCTCTCGGGGCAATGGAGACGTGATCTTGATTTAAGGGGAATAGAGACCTTGCCCTTGTCATGGTCAGATCACTCCTTGCTGAGGCTTGACTTCAGGACACTACCCCCCCCCCCACTGCAGGGAGGCGAAACCGATTAAGTGGTTCCCCCACAGGCGCCTGATTGGAGAGATACCTAACACCCTTGTCCACAATCCGGCTGAGTCTTTGGTCGCTGCCTGGAATAGTGCGGCAGCTGGAGCATTGGATCGGATTGTGCCTTTGAGGCCTCTCCGCGGCAGCGGCTCCAGGAGGGCACCTTGGTTTACTGAGGAACTCCGGGAGATGAAGCGCCAAAAGAGATGCCTAGAGCGACGTTGGAGGGCTAGTAACTCTGAGTCTGATCGATCACTACTAAGAGCCTTTATTAGGACTTATCTAGTGGCAATACGGGCGGCAAAATGTGCACATTTTCCCGCTCTTATTGCGTCCACGGAATCTCGCCCAGCCGCCCTGTTTAGGGTGACCTGCTCCCTTCTGAAAGGTGAGGAGATGGGGAAACACTTTCAGGGAAGAACTTAGGAGTTTGTTCAGTTTCTGTCGGATAAAATCAGTCAGATTTGGACAGACCTGGACTCCGTTTGGGCAATGCCAGCCGAGATGCCGAGGGCTAGTCCTAATCAGATTTTTTGGGATGAGTTTGAATTTGTCACCCCAGAAGAAGTGGACAAGGCCATGGGAGCGATGAGTGCCTCCACCTGTTTATTAGACCCATGCCCCGCCTGGCTGGTTTCGACCAGCAGAGAGGTGACAGAGGCTGGCTCCAGACAATTATCAACGCATCTTTACAGGAGGGGTTTTTCCTGCAACCATTAAAGGAAGCTGTGGTGAGACCCCTCCTCAAGAAGCCTTCCCTGGACCCAGCTGTTTTGAAAAACTATCATCCCGTCTCCAACCTTCCTTTTTTAGGGAAGGTTATTGAGAAGGTGGTGGCACTTCAACTCCGATGGACCTTGAAAAAAACAGATTATCTAGACTCCTGTCAGTCTGGTTTCAGGCCCGGATACAGCATGGAAACTGCTTTGGTCACCCTGACCGATGATCTCTGGCGGACTAGGGATAGAGGACATTCTTCTATCCTGGTGCTTCTTGACCTCTCAGCGGCTTTCGATACCATCGACCATGGTATTCTTCTGCGATGCCTGGGGGAGGTAGGAGTGAGAGGCACCGTATTACGGTGGTTCTCCTCTTACCTCTCTGACAGGTCGCAGTCAGTGTTGGTCAGGGGGCAGAGGTCGACCCCTAGGCCCCTCGAGTGTGGTGTGCCACAGGGTTCGATCCTGTCCCCCCTCCTATTTAACATCTACATGAAGCCGCTGGGTGAGATCATGCAACAGCACTGGGTAAAGTATCATCAATATGCTGATGATACTCAATTATATCTTTCTGCCCCTTGGCAGCTCAGTGAAGCGGTGGACATGATGTGCCGATGTCTGGAGGCTGTTAGGGTCTGGATGGGGGCGAACAAACTTGTGCTCAATCCCGATAAGACTGAGTGGCTTTGGATGTTGCCTCCGAAGGACTGTTTGGACAGTCCATCCTTAATCCTGGGGGGAGAAAATTTACACCCCTCAGAGAGGGCTCACAATTTGGGAGTCCTCCTGGATTCGCAGCTGAAATTGGAACATCATCTGTTGGCTGTGACCAGGGGGGCTTTTGCCCAAGTTCACCTGGTGCACCAATTGTGGCCCTATTTGGATAGGGATGCGCTTCTAACAGTCACTCATGTCCTTGTCACTTTGAGGCTGGATTATTGTAACGCGCTCTACATGGGGCTACCCTTGAAAAGCATTTGGAGACTGCAGTTAGTTCAGAATGAGGCTGCGCGGGTGATAGTGGGTGTGCCGAGGTACACCCATGTTACATCTATCCTCCATGAGCTGCACTGGCTGCCTATTGGTCTCCGGACTCAATTCAAGGTGTTGGTTATCATCTTTAAAGCCCTACATGGCTTTAGGGCCAGGATACCTTCGAGACCGCCTGCTGATACATACCTCCCAGCGACCACTAAGATCCCATACATTGGGCCTCCTTCGGGTGCTGTCGGCCATACAATGTCGGCTGGTGGGCCCTCGGAGGAGAGCCTTCTTGGTGGCTGCTCCGACTCTTTGGAAATCCGGACCATACCCACTCTGATGGCCTTCAGGAAAGCCGTAAAAACGTGTCTGTTCTGGCAGGCCTGGGGCTGTTGACCTCACTATTGAGGTCCAGCCCCGACTAGAATGAAGTTATGATGGATGATTGTTGTTTTAAATTGTATTGTTTTTATGTTTTTTATATTCTGTTTGTAAGCCGCCCGGAGTCCTTTGGGATTGGGCAGCATATAAAAGTTTTAAATAAAAAAAAAACTCCATTTAAAGTGCAAAAAAAGGAGAGATTTTACTATAGGAAGAAACAGGCTTACTAGGAATAATAGGGAAGGAGAAAAGGTGTTATTACTCTGTAGTAGCCAAAAATCAAAAGAAGTCTGGTTTCTGACTAACACACTTAAGGAGGAAGGAATATTAGTTAGGTTTGTTGCCTTGAGTTATTTATAAAAATTATAAAGGCAGGATAAAAAATGAACAGAAATTTTAATTTCTATTTAAGAAATAAATAGAAGGCCAGAAACCAGGACACTGGGAGTTCCAGTCCATTCTTATTCATGAAGGCTGGCTGAGTGTTTTAGGCCAGTCCCACTCCTTCAACCTAACTCACCTCACATCAACAACCTTGTTGTTGTGGGGGGAAATAGGAGGAAAGAGTGTTAGGTATGTTCACTCCCTTGAGTTACTTATAAAAATAATGAACGTGGGATTAAAAAATTCTAGAAAAAAAGATGCAGTTTCCCACAAAAGCTTATGCCTTTTAATAAATTGCTGTCAGATTCCTCCTGATTTTAGGAACATAGTATGAGTAACCAACAGCCAGAAATTTATATTCTGTGAACATTAATTCAATCTAATAGAGATAAAGGGTGCAGTTATAATCTCCAACTTAAAATATTAAAGTCCTTTCTGATAACAGAGCTAAGTGTTCCAGGCAGCTTTTGTTTCTGGCAGATCATTGATTACCAACCACAGAATGCTGTAGTTATACAGCATTCATACAGACAAACATTAAAAACATATTAAAACTTATTTTAAAATACAGACAAAACCCTTCTTACAACAATCTTACAGAATTTTCTCCAGATTGGACTTAAAATTAATTATTTTCTACATATTTTGTCCCAAAGTGCTTTGAAAATTAATTAAAATAATTTGTTTTCTTATTTATTTGCTTAATATTTAAATTAATTTCAAAAGTTAAATAAATAAGTAAAGGCTTACTCTATCAATAGAGGAAAAAAAGATAAATAATAATTACATAGTGGAACAAACCAGAGGTGGGTTTCTGCTGGTTCAGGCCAGATCGGGCAAACTGGTAGTGGTGGCGGTGGGAGGCTCCACCCACCCACCTGGACACTTCTGTGCATGTGCAGAAGTGTCGCGTGCACGCGCGACTGAACCGGTAGTAAAAAAAATGGAAAACCACCACTAGAACAAACACTAAATATATTACAATGATTAAAATAAATGTATTAGAATTTTAACCTGCCTTTAAAAATATATTCTGGCCAACTCAATGCGGTGAACATACCTATAGTATTCCCACCTCTTATTTTTCTCTACACAACCACCTTGTGAGGTGGGTTGTGCTGAGAGAGCAACTGATCCAAAGTTACTCAGATAGCTTTCATGGCTAATGCAGGACTACAACTCACACTTTCCAGATTGCAAGGACAGCACCTTAACCACTATACCAAATGTAGTGTGGTTCTTTGGTCATTCTCTAAATGTGACCAAAAAAAAATCCATATAATACTCACAGAGTGTGGTATAGTATTCTAGACAATACATCAAATATCACAACATTTTTTTCATCTGTAGAATACAAAGACTTTTCAAAGATAAATAACAAACTTGTACCGTAGCTCTATTCCTTGAATTAGGATATTGAGTTTCTTCCAGATACATAAAATTATCCTCTTTGAAATGGAGTTTCTTTCCAACTCTTCAAGTGTGCAACTCTTTGCTGTGTTGCACACTTGACAGACTTAAAAATCTTGATAACAAATTTTATCTTTTAGAAATGCAGTTTGCTGCATACTTAAAGTTGCAGCCAATATATAAGATTATAGAATTATATTAAAAAAATAAGTTCACTAAATTTCCTGCAATTTCCTAAAAATATCTGCATTTACTATTTTTCTTTAAAAGACTACAATTTAACATATTTCTATTTTTGAATATAACCTTTTCATTAACACAATTTGCTTTGTCTTTAAAAGAATGATTTCTGGAATTTAGTTAGTGGTATACTGGATTCCTTTCTTTTTAATAAGGCGCTCTGAATTTTCCAGAAAGAATGTAATTTAAACTTGATGCCCACATGAACAAACTATCATTAAAAGCTATGGTGGCACAGTGTTTAGAATGCAGTACTGTAGGCTACTTCTACTGACTGCCAGCTGACTGCAGTTTGGCAATTCGATTCTCACTGGCTCAAGGTTAACTCAGCCTTCCATCCTTCCAAGGTTGGTAAAATGAAGACCCAGATTGTTAAGGGTTAGAGTGTTGACTCTATAAACAGCTTAAAGAGGGCTGTAAAGCACTGTGGAATGGTATATAAGTCTAAGTGTGAAGTGTGTGAAGTGTAAGAGAATGACAACATTCCTGAAATCACAGAATTCTGAAACCATTAACTGGACATGCATCAGTAAACTGTATATTTAGATCACGCCCACAGCATAATTTTGAGTGTTATTTTACTTTACACTTTATGTAGAAATATTCATCCACTATAAGAAGAATTAAGTCATTGTTCAAACATTGAAATAAGGCAGTGTAACTGTTCCTGGTGAAAAGGTTATTTTTCTATATAGAGAAAACTTCCTCTTTTTTCTATAGGGCAAGTTTTTGTTACAGTTTCATATATAAAACACAAAAAAGAAGGCTCCATTCTGTAAGAAGAAGCTGTTTCACTGACAACAGTTGTAATTGTTTCACTGATTCCTTTGCAGATCCACACATTCTCATGAAGGATAAATTCTAAAACTCACAAAGATAATAAATTTTAAAACACACAGGAACTGTCAGTGTTCATTGACCCCAAATTCATTCAGGATTTCATGTTTAATAGGTGTAATGTTATACAAATTCTACTAAATAGCTACTGAACTGATTTAAGCTAAAGCATACAGTAATGAATAACCAATTTCATGTGATATAACAAAAATGAGACCAAATTTATGCTACAAGTGGATTCATTTTTAACATAATTTATTCAACTGAATCCCACCTTTATTATTTTTACAAATAACTAAAGTCAGTAAAAATATTTAATACCTTTCTCCTATTTTCCCCAACAATAAACCTTGAAGTGAGTTAACCCATTAGACCAATCTGTCTTTCCAAATCCTATATGCTCAGAGCAAAATTTCTGAACAACTGAGCAGAGGTGTCAAACCAAATTCATTGAGGGCCGCATCAGGGTTGTGTTTAACCTTGGGGGCTGGGGCATGGCCAGCTCAATGTCACTCGTGTTGGGAGCACCTGTGGTGGCCCGAGTGCTCTGCCAGCAAAAATGGGCTCCCGAGCTCTGTTTTCACCTGCGACGGACTCCTGCAACTCTCTGCCAGTAAAAACAGAGCTTGGGAGGGCCAAAAACTCCATTTTTGCTGGCAGAAGCACCATGGGACAGTCCTTCATTGTTTCCAAGGTGGCCCCACGGGCGAGATCTAAGCATCCTGTGGCCAGATCAGGCCCCCGGACCTGGAGTTTGATACCCCTGATATAGAGCATCTTAATGTATAACTATATTAAATGTAATGTAATTATCCAAAAGTCAACTTGGGGTAGTGGTTAAGGCTAGAACCCAAGAGATTGAGAGTTATAGTTCTGCCTCAGACACAAAAGACAGTTGGGTGACTTTGGCTATTCACTTTCTCTCAGCCCTAGGAAGAAGCAGACAATGACAAACCACTACCGAAAAACCCTGCCAAAAAAACTTCAGAGACTAGTTGAGGTAGTTTGCTAGGAGCCAATGTGGGACTCCTGGAGAAGGAAATGGAAGACTGAAATGAAGGTGACAAATGTGGCAAAGAAAAAACAGCCAGTGAATAGATCAATTTTTTGAATCTTTCTAGACAAAGAGAGGATGTGAGATTGCCCACAAGTGCTCCAGACAGTTGTTCATCACCAGGAGACTGTAAAACAGTGGTCTCCAGCAGACATAGTATTTCTGGGAGTTGAAGGAATAACTATCTTGTTCAGTGCCTTTAAAAACATGCTAAATTCTTTTCTAATCTACTCATTTTTCTAATCACTGTTGGAAATTTTGTATAAGCTATTTTTCAGCTATTAGAGATCTTTGAATAGAGAAATCTGAAAACACTAGTGAGTCTGCCTTCAATCCTTAACAAAAAAAAATTAACTGCAAGCTTCATAAATCATTTTTCTGTAAAAAAAATGCAGCAAAAAGCAAATTAAAATTTGGATTTTAGAAAGTTATAAATGGATTAAATTGGAATAAATTTTGGGAAATAATCATAAATGAACTTGATATGAATTTTTTCTAAGATATAATGGAGATAAGCAATTTTAAAAATTGGATGCTAGAGGGGACTAAAGATTTTAATTAAATGCAGTTTTAAGGCCCTTCTGAAAGGCCAGAAGGGTGGAAGTATATCTCACCTCTGATAAAGGTGTTCCAAAGGATGGGGCCACAGCAGAAAAGGCTGTTCTCCTGGATCTCTCCAACTGAAATTCTTTATGATATATTTATATTTATATTTTTATATTTATAATTTATATTTACTTTCTTTACTTTCTACCTTCTTCTGTGTCTTTTTTCCTTTGCATTTTTATTCTATTTCTCTTTCTGTCTTTCAATTTAAATTATTTTTACTATTGCAAGTATAATCTTTAATAATTTTTTTGAAAAAACTGACTCATGGACCCAAAGAGTTTGTTTAAATCTAAACTATTAATATAAGCACAGCTGCTTAGATTTTATATGCCTTTTATTGAAAAAAGCTTTTCATAAAAATGATTAATTAAATTGTGGTACTATGCCTTCAATGTCCAGAATAATTTTGTATTGAAAAAGCAAATCCAATGAGAATTTAATTTTAATTGGAATCTATTCTTGGACTGCAATCTTATTCAACGAGTTTACGATGAGATATTTGAGGTTTACAGCTCATATTTTAATGCATAATTTATAATACTGTATTGGTAAAATGAATTATCTAATATTTATTGTTTTCTTTCAATGATTAATATAGTGTTAACCAAGAATTTTTAGATTAAACTTTGCACCTGGCTTTATGGTTATAAAAACAATTTAATCCAACTATAATGTTTAGCAGGTATACATGAATTTTGACCAGAAAATGGATATGAAATATCTCATAATAGTGTTCGTTTCTTATTATGTTCAGAATGTCTTAATTTTATGTGTCAGATTTGTTCCTCATCCACCTGCATTTCTCTGTTCATACCTGATTTTCTTATTTCTACAACCTATTTCTTATATTATTTAAAAATATATCGCAAAAAATTATATAAATAATTTTAAAGGGGTAGCATTACATACAATGATTTATTGAAACAGCTGTCCCTTTTCAGATTTACACAGAAACTAAAAAAAGTAGGCTGCTTAAATAAGTAGCAGGGAAATGCTGAATTATTTGAATGATTTCAGGAAAAAATATTTTATTTTCAAAGTTTGTACAACCCTGTTTTATATAACGTCATATATTATTATTTTTTGTTCTGTTTTAGGTAAAGAGGCTCTGGCAGAAGGCTTTAGAAAATGAGTTTCAAAAATTGCTTACAATACTAAAATAGGAAGTAATGATTAAACTTACCTTCTCTTGTCAGCAAAACTACTGGAACAACTATGGCTGTAATGATAACTCCAAGTGCAAGAAGCCCTAATAAGCACTTCACTATTGTCTGGAAAGAAAGAATTGAACAAGGTAAATGTATGTTAGAAACTTGGAAATATCTTCTTGATGAAGCCAAGGGCTTATTTACTACAACATCCTATTTCCAACAATGATTCTTCAAAAAATTGGATTAGCAGAAATATTGATATGAGGAATGCTGCTATAGTGGTGATCTAGAAAAGCATACCTACTATGTTAGCATGGATAGCAACCACTGATAACTTTTATCTTCCTTGAGTTTAAGTAATTCCCTTCAAAAGCTATCCACATTTACCATAAATTCTGTAATTTAATTGTGTGCTTGCAGGAATGTTGTCCTTTAAACCAAGGGTCTCCAACCATGGCAACTTTAAGACTTGTGGACTTCAACTCCCAAAGCTCCTCAGCCAGACCCCTACTTTTAAACTACCCCAAATCTCTCTCCATTTATTTTTACTGGAAAACCCAGGATTGTAACATTATGAAAGTTAGCAAAATCTTCCATATTATTAAAATGAGGTAAATGTGCGAGACATAGAGAGGCCTGAGGGAAAAATTGTATATATTTTCTCCCAAGGCCTTCCTCATCACAAATGAAAAAAGAAAATAAATTATGAAACATTTTCAAATGTTTTTCTTTATTTTATTCTGTGGAGGTCTTTTTGAAGATGAACTATTTCTGGGTTTAACTAACTTAACATGTGAAAGAGTAGAAGAGCCTGCATCAAGACAAGACAGTTCTAAGAAGTCTACTGTAATATTAAAAATAAAGGATCAGAAAAACGAGAAACTGTTGGAAGGTCTACCACCTCATGTTCAGAAAAAGAAAGCTGGTTAGAAAATATTTCATGTGGCAAAATGAGGTTTTTTTTGGTCTGTATCAAAATACTTTTGATATATGTCCAGAATACACAATTCTCTTTTTCTGCAACATTGGTGGTTTCCTGTGTTTTCAGTACTCTGAACTTGCTTCCTTTTCCTACAAAGGCATAAAAGATATGCAGTACTAGATTTCTTACAATATACCACTTTGTAATGCCAGTTGTAACAGGTATTAAAAACTTTTTAAACTATATTCAAAAAATAAATTTACATTTATTGGGTGACTAAACCATATTTTTCAATTTTATACTGTACATCAAACATACTTTTATAAACAAACCAGACCATCTGTTATGCATTTCATAGGTAACCAAATGACTGTATATTTATAAGGTAAAGGTTCCCCTCACACATATGTGCTAGTCATTCCTGACTCTAGGGGGCGGTGCCCATCTCCGTTTCAAAGATGAAGAGCCAGCGCTGTCCGTAGATGTCTCCGTGGTTATGTGGCTTGCATAATAAAATGCCGAAGGCACACTTCCCACAAAAGTGGTCCCTATTTTTCTATTTGCATTTTTATGTGTTTTCGAACTGCTGGGTTGGCAGAAGCTGGGACAAGTAATGGGAGCTCACTCTGTTATGCGGCGCTAGGGATTCAAACCGCCAAACTGCTGACCTTTCTGATTGACAAGTTCAGCATCTTAGCCACTGAGCCACTGCGTCCCTATATTCACAAAGGGTACTAAAACTAAATTCAATTTTCCGTCCAAAATTTCACTCCCCCCCAGAAAACAAAACAACACTTTTCCTGATAAGTTTCAAAAATTCTGGGAATTTCATTTATCTAATTCACAACCATGACATTACAAAGTAGTAACCCTCATCTGCACATGATACAGGTTTCTTGTCTCTCAGTTGAGTGGTTTATTTTAATTTTATGTTAAAATATTATTTGAATTCACAGTACTAATTAGGTTTTATGCATTTGAAAAGCATCTGTGAATAAAAATTGCCTTCAATCATCCTACCAATCATTTTTGATAAAATTAGCCTTGAAGCCAGAATATTCAAAGAATAGATTGGGGGGGGGGGAGCTTGTTTTTCCATGGAGAATAAAGATAAACACAGCTAGACTATCAACAGGCCTTGCCATGTTTTAAAAAATCACCCTCACCAATCATCAGGATTGTTCTCCTGTTATATTTATTGTTATTTTTATTACTTCCTTTGAATCAGGTTCTTGTCCAGTGTATATGGACAAGTCCTTATTGTTTTTGGGCAAGATTTTCAAACAGTAGTTTATCACTGCCTTCTTCAGTGGACTAAGATAAATCACTGGTCAATGGTCATCCAGCTGGCTTCAGATTTAGAACTTTTAGTTCCTTAGAATTCTTTCCTTAACTACTGCCCCAAATTGACTATATTTATTATCAACCTTTTTTAGCGATTGGATTTTCCCTCTCCTTTGATTACTCATTTAATACAAACAAACTGCCATGTAGCACTCTTATCAAGATATAAACAGTGGGATTATAATATGAAGTTTATTTTTCTAAGGGTGGTAGAATCTCAAGAGTTAGACAGTTATTCAAGCAACTCGTCCACAAGTATTACATTGGATTTTACATACAATCCTTTTAACCTGGTAACTCCCATTTGATAGTGCAGATCCTTGCCTGGACCTGTGTGTTGATTTCATAAGGTTTAGCTGCCCATTTCTCTACTATGAGAACATCTATGCTGCAATCATGCAGGTTTCATCTTCACATCAGAGGTATGCAAATCAATCAACGCTCTTTTTTTTGTACTATGGTCTACGCCTCTTGTTTAAAAAAGAAATATACTTTTGAATGCTGTGAACAAACAACACAGGGCAGGAGTATTTATGTGGCCACTGTCTCCTGCCAAAGGTGACTGGAGTATGTGGCTTGCAACTACTCAAAGTTGGGCACAAAATTGAACTCCAAACTTGTTTTTAGTCTCAAAGCAAGAGAAAAGCACTCCAGCGTTTTTTAATCTGTTTGTCAAAATCGATTTGGGCCACGGGAATTTAACACACACACCCCGCCCCGTTAAGAACTTTGCTACTGATTGACGTTTGGTTGCCTTTGTAAAGATACAGCTGGGAGGCTCTGTTGAAGGGAAGAGAGGCTATCCGTTGTTCAGCAGTGCAATGTTCCACGGGCTGACAGCAAAACCGTCCTCTTCAGAAGCGACACCGCCACGTGTGCAGCAGGCTAAACGTTTGAATCGTGGGGGCGCCTTAAATCGTGCAACAACCCAGAAAGCGGCGAAGTTTTCCCCCAAAAGCCACGGGACACCTCGAGCTGAGAGGCGAACGCCACCGAGTCGCCTTCCTTTGCCTTCGCGCAAGGAAGCACCTAAGACTTTCGCCGCAGTTTTCCGCGCGTGAATAGCCGCTGCTGAGCTAGACGTGAGGGGCAAAACCAACTTACTGACCTTCATTGCGGAAAGTTCCTGCCGGTTCTTTGGCTTCCAGGGAAATCGGTGTGTAAAAAGAGGAAGAAACAGCAGCGGCGGGCGCTTTTTCCTCTGGCTCCCCCTCCCTCCTTCCCTCCCTGCCCGGATACGCTAGGTCGTCAGCAGCGCCAAGTTAAACATTAGAGAAGTTCGGAGACGGAGGGCAAAAATCTCCTGGCTTGTCACTCCCTGTCAGGATGGGGCCCCGCTGTGGCTCACCACAGGCGCAGGAAAGCAACTGGGGAGAAAGAGAGAGGGGGGGGGAGAGGGGAGAGAGAGAGAGAGAGAGAGAGAGAGAGAGAGGGAGGGATGGAGGGAAGGGAGGAGTCAGGTTGGGCTGGAGGGTCAAGAAAAGGTAGAGGGGGGAACCGAAGGCGGGGAAGACAATATGGGGGCGAGGTGCCAAGGCGTGGGGAAAGGCAACCCAAAATGCGCGAAAGCAAAACGCCCGTCCTCTGCCAGAAAGGCAGAAAGTTCCCCGCGGTTTGGAGAGAGCCGCTCAACCGGTGGAACTGGGTGTGGGGATGAGGCAGAGGTTTTGGCGCGTGTGAAGTGAACAGACCCGGCTGTTGGGCACACGGAGGGCAAGTCAAAGCAACTTCTGAAGGAAGGGAGAACCAGGGCTTGGAGGTGTGGCCGAGTGACTCTCCCCCTTGGGTCTTCCTGTGGTCAGGAAAACGGCCTCCTTGCTCCTGTCTCTGGGGATAATGTGGCTAAAGTGTGCTAAAATAAAATTAGACTTTCCCCCCAGAAGCGAAACCCATCGTTGTGGTTGATGGTTTCTTACTGACTTGTTTTTTATGTTCCCAGGCCAAGTGTTTACACAGAATGTTTGTGTTTAATGCAGAACATCTGCTCTACGATCTGGTTGGAGGCAGTTTTCCCAACCCAGCACCACCACATACTGTATGTATAGCCAACATGACAGGTTGGCTGGGTTGATGGGAAATGTGGTCTGATATATTTGGACAAGCTTCCTTGGATCCAAAGGCCAGAGGACAGGGACAACCAACAGGAACATGTCAGGTGTCACCTGGAGAACCTTCCCAGACTCACCTGGTTGTTGGAGAATCTTGTTCCATGTCATTGTAAAGCATGTTCAGAGTAGTCAGTCAAAATGTACCTTGTTTCCTGAGTTATTACTACTACAAATGTTTTGGTGCAGTTTTTTGCTTCAGAAAAAGCACAGAATATGTGTTCTTTCAGAAGAAATTGTGTTTAGAAGTATCTGTTTTAAGATGTAAGGTGTAGAATTTGGGCATTTTTTCAAGTTAAAGTATTTACCATAATGAACAGGATAAAAAGAATAATAACTAATAATAATTACAGTGAAATAATAATGCCAAGCCAGTCTAAATAATGTAGCTGGCTGTTTGATGAACCCTGCAAACAGAGCAACTATGGCGAAAGAAATTTAAAAATGTATCAATAATGATAGGTGTCTCTGGTGCAATCCCAAATGATCCACACCATCACCTAAATACCATTGGCATTGACATAATCACCATCAGTTAATTGCAAAAGGCAGCTTTACTCGGGGACACCTTTCATCCTTCCAAGACACTTTTAATACTATCAAACAATAGCATCTACCTATCTCAGGTCTTGGGAAGAAAATAAGTGGATAAAAATTCCAAATCCAGTCTAAAGATCTGTCTGACTTTGTGATGAACCATACTAATAAGAATAATCTTCCAATTAAGAACTATCTTGAGTTCATTGTGGAGATTGTGTGCTATGAGAAAGACGAGAACTATGCCAGTTTCAGCCATACTGGACAGAGGACAAACAAAGAATGTTTCTTCCTTAAACAATATGGTGAGATGTAACTTACTGAAACCCATATCAGATCAGTGGTTGCCCATGTTGACAAGGATTGCACTAGGTGTTGAAGTTCCTGGACGTCCAGTGACAAGTAGGCTACAGGTTTCAGGACTGGGGACTGAGCAACCAGGGCCAGCAGCTGCAGGACTACAGTACTGGAAGAAAAGTTGCTTATCTGTCACAAATACATCCTGCAATGATACATTTAATATTGTAAACAACAACATCTGCCTATCCCAAGTCCTTGTGAAGGACTTGATAAGTGAACAAAAATGCCAAATCAACTTTGAACATCTGGCTGACTGCGACTAACTGTATTAATAATGTACTCGTATAGAAAGCTGGTACTCTCTATAATAGGGATGCTCAGTGGCTAAGATGCTCAGCTTGTCGATCAAAAAGTTTGGCAGTTCAGCGGTTCAAATCACTAGGGCTGAGTAACGGAGTGAGCTCATGTTACTTGTCCCAGCTTCTGCCAACCTAGCAGTTTGCTAATGTACTAATAAACTTGGGTTCAACCTTATGCATGAACATTTTTTTATAACCTGGGTACTCAAAAACCAATTATTCTCTCAGACCAAACAAAAGTTGAAGCAGTGTAAAGATATGTGAGAATAACCTTGGGAGATGGCAAAGAGGCGCAATCAAGGAAGTGGGCAGACAAAAGTCAGCTGAGCTCACAGAAAGAATGTGGGTGATGAAGCTCAGAAGAGACCGTCCCTAGTTTCTTGGGTTGTAAACAGACTAGGGGGAAGGGGAAGGAGGGGGAGAGAGAATGTCAAAAATAAATACAATAGAATAGGTGAAGGACATATTATATTTCCTCATGAACTAAATTCAGAACAGCTAAATCAAAGAATCATGCCATCATTATTGAATTTCTAACATCCAATTAATGACGTCAGAAAAATGTATGGGCTTCCTCTAACTTCCCGTGCTATAGGAATGATCATTCTGTATGATTGTTGTTTTTCCACAATCTACTGATAAAACAACATGTATTTTTAAACATTATCATAGGTTGTGTTTTCTTATGTTCAAACAGCTGTTCATTTCATAATGTTTGTTCAAAGCAGGGGTGAAATTCAGCAGGTTCAGACAGGTTCTGGAGAACCGGTAGCGGAAATTTTGAGTAGTTCGGAGAACCAGCAAATACCAATTCTGTCTGGCCCCGCCCCATCTATTATCTGCCTCCCAAGTCTCAGCTGAATGGGGATTTTGCAGTATCCTTCCCCTGGAGTGGGGAGCAAATGGAGATTTTGCAGTATCCTTCCTCTGGAGTGTGGTGGGAATGGAGATTTTGCAGTATCCTTCCCCTGCCATGCCCACCAAGCAATGCCCACAGAACTGATAGTAAAACAAAATTGAATTTCACCACTGGTTCAAAGAACAGTTAAATTTGCATGATTTGTTGTGTGATCTATTTAGACATAGCAGTTATTTTCCAGTTATCTTTGTATATAAAATTGTAGGTAGTATGCAAAGTCTTCTGTAGGAAAGGGATAATTCAGTTCTCATCTATTGCACTTCCGTGGAATGATAGACTCCAGTTCTGCTCATTGAAGTATTCAGCTTGATCTTAAACTACTGGCTCCTATTTATTCTGATCATCTGTATCCACCCTGAATCACAGAGATAGCACTTCAGAATTGTAGGATACAATCAAGAGAATAGCATACTTTCAACCATCCAAAACGTAAATTGTAAAAAAAGCAAATAACTTGCACTGGATGACATGATGTGGTGGAAAGGACTTTCCTTTGCCCTCTTCATTCACCGCACTTCCAAACATCTAACTTCAGAGAGTCACCCAATGCCTCTTCTCACATAACCCACTCTTTGAGGTTGTGAACTTTTGAGCTAGGAGTAACTTCTATTTTTAACCTCTGTGTTTTTAACTGTGCTATATTTAGATGTATAGCAAAAAATATTACCTACTGTAAATGCAGTTGGCATTACTGCTCTAGTGAAATTCTGCCATTCTTCAAATTGTATTCTGATTTAAGCAATAAAAGTCTCCCAGCTCAACACTTAGCTCTACCTGTAGTTATCTATGAGATTAACTCCACATCAAATCATCATTTTCTAGGTAATTTGAAGGGACCCGGTGGCTCAGTGGCTAAGACGTTGAGCTTGTCAATCAGAAAGGTCAGCAGTTCAGCGGTTTGAATCCCTAGTGCCACATAACAAACTGCCAGCCTAGCAGTTTGAAAGCACGTAAAAAATGCAAGTAGAAAAATAAAAACCACCTTGGTGGGAAGGTAACAGCCTTCCGTGAGCCTTCAGTGTTTAGTCATGCCAGCCACATGACAATGGAGACGTCTTCGGACAGCACTGGCTCTTTGGCTTTGAAACGGAGATGAGCACCTCCCCCTACCTAGAGTCAGGAACAACTAGCACATATTTGCGAGGGGAACCTTTACCTTTACCTTTAGGTAATTTAAAAGTAATAGAAATTTGAATCCTAGGTTTAAAAATAATGAAATTCATTTTTAAAAAGAAAGATACATTGTATGAATACCAAACTTAAGTTGCAGATTGAATTACCCATTTTTGACTATCTATTATGACTGGAGAAATTAAATAATGCCCTTGTTTCCGGTTCTATAATGGTCCTTATCTATTTATCAACTGCATACAGTAAATCCATAGCAAAACTGTTAAATTGAGTATCTTAAGAAACATCTGCTGTGATTAACTATGAAAAGGATACAAAAGAGAGTGCTATCCAAAGAAAAGGAAGGAAGTTTCCGTTGAAATGTATATGATTGCTGAAGATAATCTAGGATGAAAAATATGAAGTAGTGTAGGAATGCTCCAGACATAATTGCATAATGGGCATAACATACTTTGTGAGACTATTTTCACTCACTTGCTTTTAATTGTCACAGTTGTTGTGTTTTAAAAAACAACCACTGTTGTGCAGGTGTTTATTTAAAATACACAACTGAACTTAATTTTAGTGAAGTTGAACAAATAGGTCATAGAACAGCAATATAAAAAGAATCCTTTGTTTCATGATACTAACAACCACTGCAAAATGCAAAGTATGAAAGGACAAATTATGTTCCATTGATCCTGCTACTGATAGCAAAGCTCCAAGTCCTAAGTCCTTCACTGACTTCCATTTTTCTCTGTGGATCTCTGGAATGTATTTTGTAAAACCCACCACTTTTTTTTAATTGTAGTTTTTTTTAAAATAAAAAGCCATTTACAAATTAATGTAGCAAAATTTGGCATAAATGAAAAAATATGATGCACTATAGATATGTCAAAATATTTATACTTTATTTATGTATTTGCTAAAAATGTATTTACAAACCATCCAGTGTCCTGAGATTGGGCTAGTTACAAATAATAACAACACATGAATAAAATAAAATGGCATTTCTGTGCTATCCTTTATTTAACAAGAAGAACACAGTGGAGAAAAGATGATAGTTTTTAAAAACTGTGATACTCTAAAAGGCAATAGAGCTTCAACCAAACAGGGATACATTTATTTATTAATTAACATATTTTTCAGAGTATAAGAAACACCCCCCCCCCTAAAAGAAGGTACAATTTTTGGTGTGTCTTATATACCAAAGGTAGTCTAAAATGCGAACAGCTGATTGGGGGTATTCCTGGAGGCTGATCCTCCCACCAATCAGCTGCTCACACTGAATCAGGTTGCAATAATATGCTGAAGCTGACCTAGCTATTCGCTATTCGCTGCAAGGACATGTCAGAGTTTGCAGCAGCAATCATATTCAGAAAGCACACGCAAATAATTGATTCAGCAGGATAACTTCTCTTTATATATAATATAACACATTTAGTAAATCTACAATATCAAAACCAGGTTTTCCAATGTGGTAGTTCAGCAGAGGAAAGAAGTTTCACTTTCAGTTTTACTTTCAGATATTAGCACAGCATGCAGCTCAGAGGTGAGTTGCTAATTTTTTTTACTATTGGTTCAGGCGTGCTCCCGTTCATGTGCAATGCTTCTACGCAGAAGCATCTGGGTGGGTGCGCGGAGGCTCCCACTGCCGCTACTACCAGTTGGCCCGATCTGGGCCAAACCAGCAGCAATCCACCTCTGATGCAGCTTTAATACAGAACAAGTCACACCCTGTCTCCTTGCTGTCTCCTTCCTTGTTGCTCACACAGTAAATACTGTTTCCAAAGAAGCCCTCAACTCTCTCACACACTGACAGGATGCTAGCCAGATGAATACCATGGATGCTGGTAGGCAGAGGCAGAATATTTTTTTTCTTATTTTCCTCCCCAAAAACTAAGGTGTGTCTTATACTCGGTGCATCTTATAGTCTGAAAAATATGGTAATCAAATGTTTATAGTAGTCCATCTCACAAAAAAGGAACTCTGAGACCATACAATGATTGAATCAAACAACAGATAGAAAAAAACAGATAGAAAAATATAAAATCGATATTCAAAGATAAGCATCCTAAAAATGAATATACAAAAGCAAAGAGGGGATAAAAATGGCTACCTCAGCAATGGAGCCATCTAAGCAAGTCTTTGGTTCTATGGGAGCCCCAGACTTGATAACATAACCAGAACTTGAGAGAACTATTAAAAAGGATGGAACCAATCTAATTAAGTAGCAAGTGCTAATATCTAATAATTACATGGGCCTATAATTCTCAGGGAGGCACAAAGGCTAGTGGTTAAAGATGCTGAACTTGTCAGCTGGAAAGCTGACAGTCCAGGTTTGAGACCTGAGTGCTACATGATGGGTGAGCTCCTGTTACTTGCCCCAGCTTCTGCAGTTGGAAACATGCAAATGAAAATAGATAAATAGGTACCACTTCAGTGGAAAGATAACAGCACTCTGTGTGCCTCGGCATATAGTCATGCTGGCCACATGACCACAGAAAATGTCTTCAGACAATGCTGGCTCCCTCGGCTAAGAAACCGAGCTAAGCGCTGCCCCCTAGAGTTGGACACCTTTATCTTTTACAATTCTCAGAATTCTTCTAAAAGTTTCCATCAATTTATTTATTTTTTCATATGAGAGAGATGAAAATTATTAAGTCCATGGAGAGGGATAAATAATTTTACTGAATTCAGTATAACTTTACTAAAACTAATTTAATTTGATTCAGGGGAATTAAATGTTATTTTTGCCCAGTTTTGTCTTGCCTTATCCACTTTTAGGAATGAGGTCCTATTCAGTCTAAGAGTAACATTCAGTCTAAATTGCAATAAGAATTTAGATAATCCATAACGCAGACATCAAGCATGTCAAGGTTAATCAGTTTAATACATAAATGGTGACACGACATTATCAGTGGCAGTTAAGTCTCTGTGGGGAAAGTATTTGGCAGATAGAAAAAAGAAAATTCCCCAAACAACTGAGCATTAGATAAGCTGCACAAAGACCTTCGGATTTACAAGCATCTCCAAATATGAATGACAAAACGCTTGGAAACAGTCTCTAATTACAAGTTAGGTATTATGTTAGAATTGCAAAGGAGTTGACAAATGACACCTATTAAATTTGATAAGTAGGGAAGGTTTATGGATGAAATTGAGATAAAACTTCAGAGATAGAAATGGAATGGCTGTTTAGTTCTGGAATTGCAGATGGAGTTCTCCTTTTATTCAGATCTTTGATGGATGACAGAATGTCCCATTCAGGATGCACCTGTAAGTCAAAGGTGGGTTCCTACTGGTTCACACCAGTTCGATGGAACCAGTAGTGGAAATGGTGACTGGGTGGCCAAACCGGTAGGAACATCATGCTCGCCACATCCCCAAACTGGTTCCCCGGTCACCGCAACATCTTTTAAAAAATATATTTTTACTGTTCTGCGCATGCGCAGACCTATTTACAGGCAACTACGCAACTTGCACATGCACCAAACTGGCAGTAATGCCAGCAGAAACCCACCCCTGTTGTAAGCGTGCGTGTCTGTGTGTAAATGAATTAGAATTAGAGCAATGTATCATGCCTATTGGATAATCCTAACCTGCTAACATAAGGATAAGTTTTGGACTTGCTAAAAGCATTTGGTTAACCATTGAAGTGCTTATTTTTTATATTCCAAAATTAATATTTTGTATTAATTCATACTTCATCCTGCTGCACTAACTCATCTATCTGAGAAACAAGGCTGACGGTGTCCCTGTCCATAGAGCACCAGAGTGGGTGAGGCCCAGAGATTGTCCCATTGGACAATCAGCGCTCTCCCATTGGCTGTTTTGCCCCATGAAGTGAGGCTGTTCTCTCCCTTGGTACTTTAGAAAAACACAGAAACTTGTACTGATGATGTTACCTAGCTGGATAATGAAACATTTGCAAGCAAACCAAGTTTAGAGAGCACCTAGAAATGTACAGAATGCTTAATATGATTACAATTTGTTATTGAAATAAACAATACATAAATCAACTGTAGTTCCTAGAGATATATTCCAAGTATTAGGCAAAAACATCATACAGTTTCAGATTAGTAAACTTGTATCCACTCATCAAAATATTTGGAATTCTAGGAGTCAACACAAAGCTGCAGATGAATTGAGTCATATTTTAGATCCTTTCTTCAGCAAACCTCATCAGAAAAGTGACTACTAAGTACATTTTAGAGTTTGTATTTGCTATGTAAGATAGGAACTCAGCTTCACTATTACTGTATTCAACTTCCTTCAAATCAAATTCTCGTGTATTGTAGCCTTATGATCTGAAGCAAACATACATGCAGCTTCCACTTAACCAGAGTTTGATGGATTTATCATTTGTAATGTTGTAATATTTTTTTTTTCAAAAAAGAGCCATGTTGCCATCAAAGCTAATTGGCATCACATGTTAAGAGTGCAACGAACTAATCATCCAATATAATTAAATGTTTTCTTTGGTCAGGGCTGTAACAAGAGCCTATACCTGTTAGGTAATCACCAGCTTCTTGAATTAGACCTGGAAATCCCCTACCAAAAAAAAAAGGAACTCTCTCAAGATAGGTGTTAGTGTACTACACTGCAATAGTTGGGCCAGGTCAGAAGATGGGCAGCTGCATTTTTTTTTGTAATAGTCAAGAGCATGCCCCCAGTAGAACAAATTGCAGTAATATAACAAAAAGATGATGATGGCATGAATCACTGTTTTTAGCACTTTTTAGTCTTGGAAATGACACAACTGGCAAAGTTGGCCAAAAACTGTGGCCTTCACCTGCTGCTTCAGCAGAAAAAGTGGGTCCATGAAAAGGCCAAGACTCTATACCAGCTCCTTTGGAAAGTACCACCCCATCCAGAGCAAGATGGAGCATCCATGGAACCAGAAATTTTCTGTGTGGACAGCAACTCCATCCTGCTAGGAATCAGTCTAAGTCTGTTTCAACCTATGAACTCCTTCTCAATCCTTCCACTGCAGGGATGTCAAACTCACGTCGTCATGGCGGCATCACATGATGTATCAGGACTCCCCCCCCTTGCTAAACACAAGCATGGGCGTGGCCAGCACATGACACATTTGGACTGCGGGTCGCGAGTTTAACAGCCCTGTTTTACTGCATCTGTTCAGCCTGAGAAAAATTGATGATATCTGACCATAAACCAATGACTTCACATTAAACAAAGTGGGTGAAAAGTGATGATGAATGATGAATAATTATGAATGCTTAGCAATGACTGTTTCTTATGTTTTTATATTCAATTCTGATTCATATTTTGAGACCATCAGAATCAGTCTTTGTGTCAGAATTCCAAAAAACATCCTCAGCAAAAGAAGACTCCATGGCTTGAGTTTCCTCAAAGTTCCATTTTGTTAGAACTCTCATATTGGCACATCTGGAAAAACCCGAATCTGAAAGGCTCCAGGTTTTCCCCACCCAAATGAAAGTTCAAGTCCCTGCCCAACACCCACATGTCCATCACACGGCCCAATCAGTCACCATCCCATCTGCAGATGCCTTCTAGCCATGCCCTTCCAGGTGCAGAGCAAGATGTCCTTGACTCTCTGAGAAAGGAATGTTATTATGACTATATATCTCCCATACTCCATATAATCCTCCCTCCCATTTTCCCACAGCAGTAAATGTGGCAGGCCGGAAGGCCCAATGCAAAAGATGGCTTCCAGGCCTGACACTTTGTTCATTACAAGTCTATCTAAATTTCCTTCCTTCCTCCCTCCCTTCTTCCTTCCTTCCTAGTACTTTTTCTATTTTGCATGTGATCACATACTGTATATACTTCTCTGTCCCTTATTTTTCTAGGCATTTCTTTTATTCCAGTCAATAGTTGCAGCTCATCATAACAGTTCTCATGGCCAAGCTCTTGGAGAGAACAGACAATTATCGCTCCTGAATACATATATTTATATCCCATGTCGTATTATTTATACTGAAACAATCTGGTGAAATGCATCACCGAACTCAAGACATGCAAAACAAACCACCTGTAATAAAAGCACACATCCTGTGCTCAGAGAAGGAAGCAAATTATGCTTATTTCTGATTGCATTGATTCTAAGGTGGGGGTGGAGAAGAGACTGCATTCACTCACTCACTCACTCACTCACTCACGCACGCACGCACGCACGCACGCACGCACACATGCATGCATTCATTCATTTTCTTAAAAAAAACAACAGCAAAGATTATCCCATAAAATGCAGTCTGTTAGGTTTAATTTTACAAATATGCAAAGAAGAGTTATATATTTAATTGCTGGTAGGAAGGAAACAAAAGGGGAGGGAGTCCACATTTCACTGACGGAGTATCTCTTGTTAACTTCCTCATTGGTAAATTGGCACAAATAATTCAAAAACTTGGAAGTAGTCATGTTATCAAAACAATTATTTGCCAAGGCAAACAACCTAGTGAACTATCCTGTTCCTGGAACAAATGTCGTGTTATTAGGGTTCCTTTATTTTCTTGTGTGATTGTACCAGTCAATCAATTTCTCATTAGACGGGGTTTTTTTTAGGTCAGATTACAAATTTTCCAAGATATGCATTACTTTACTATCTAAGACACAAATTCCATGGCATTAGGTATATTCAGTCTGCAGAAATATTTTGGTGAAACTTGGATCCTTCTCTTCACAGTGGCACATCACCCTTACCGGCAAAGGATTTCCCCTACTAATCTGGCTTTTGTATCTTAACACTACTGAATGCCTTATTTCCCAGTCTGATTATGAGAAATATCAGAGGCTGTTGTGAGCAGTCTGTCCAATCAGAAGACCTGCATTTACATATTAGTAGAAGTAAGGAGATGGCCAAAAAAGATCTTAAAGGTTGCTGAAGAAGCATACTATTGTTCTGACCGAGGCTTCCCAAGAGCATGAAACAAACTCCTTGCCCCGGCAAAACCCCCTTTTATTAATTTACTGTGAATTTTGCTCATTCACAGCCGGCAAAGTCTTTCAAAGGGGGATTTATGATCCTCCTTATCTGGTTTGGAGAGCTGACAGGCCAATATCTGTAGAACTTGGCAAGGAGTCTCGGAGAGTCCCAAACTAATTAGCAAACTAATTGTCTCCTGCAAATTCCACTTCCCTTTCATTTCTTTTTTATTTCCTCTGGGAGGGGCCATTCATCATGTGTCCTTACTCCCAAGTCCACCCCTGTTCTTTAGTTGTTCCCTTCATCTGGCAACTCTGCATATGCACACACTGGGAACAGGCTCCAGCTGTTTGTCTGCCTCACTGATGTCTGCCTCTGAAGGCAGTTGGTAGCTGGCTCTGGCCCCTTCTCTGCCTCAGACATAGAGCCTTCATCAGAGCCTTCCCCAGACTTCAGGACTGGCCCATGTTCCTCTCCAACCTCCTCACTGTTCATATCTGCTGCCAGCTCCACTGGCCGCTGGCGGGTGACAACAAATATTTACTATTAATTGCCTCTTTTTTCAGTCAGAATGGAATGCAGATGTCAAGCTAAAGACATGAAATATTCCTCTCTCTGGTAGATCACCAAGAAAGACACATCCGTATGTAAATACATTAAACAAAACATGATTTCCCCACCATTTTTGTAGTTGCCCTGTGACATCACATGCAAACACCTAAAGTTCTGCATGTTTTGTCACTTCCTTTCTCTCTGCGGATGATGATGGTTTGTTTCCCCACACCTCATGCCCCATCTATCATTTTTGAATACATGAACAAGGGTCTCCCCCCCACTTTGGGGGGGGCATGTTGTAGCTCCTTCTTCCTCTTTTTATCAATTACTATTTTATGCTTTTGGAAAATAACATTTGATGCAGATAGTTGTTACATACTGAATTATATTAGAGCCTTATGTTTTAGTGAAACAGACTGGCTAATTGTAATGAATAAAGAGGATGGTTTTGAAGGACAGAGGAGAGATCATTTATCAAAGCAACAATCCAATAAATGAGATTGTTTGCCCTGAGCCCAGGGCAAGAAAATGATTTCAGAAAACACTTCTGATAGCTGCAAAGATAAAATAAGGAGGAAGGGAAGGACAGTGTTGCAATAGTAACTTTAGGCCTGTGTGATATCTATTTCTTAATCTTATCTATCTGATAGGACACTGACTAATACAATCAATCAAATGGTGTTTGTTAAAAGGTAGTAAAAGCTACGGTACGTTGTGGTATCTTCCCTCCATTCCAAGCGATTTGTTTTCAAGGCAAAAAATATATATGTCAAAATAATATCCACCAATGTTAAAATAGTTAACTGTCTTTGTCTTAAATGACTAACCAACAGGTATATTATCTTTATTTTCTATCATTTAAGTTAAACTTTTGTTATATATTTCTTTTAATTGTTGACATATAAAATCCACATGCATAAATGTCATTCTTTAGCAGCTATAAAAAAATCTCAGGGCCATATGCGTTGGAATCATATGGAAGACGCCTTCATCCTGCAGTGGATAGACAATGGCTAAAATGATGATGATAATGATAATCTAATATAAAGAGAAATTAGGTTCTTGCTAGAAAGCTGCCTAGAAAATTGTATTTGATACAATAAATTATGGATACAATAAAGATTGTATCCATAATTTATTGTATCAAACACAATGTTACATAATAAATTCAATTAGTTAACAGTAAATATTAAATTATCCCAGCTACATTTTATTAACCCTTGTTTAATTTTGCTGGCTTGAATCAGACTTGTTACTTTAAACAATTTTACTTAGATTTGGACCTTTTCTTTGCTTTCAATCAATGTCCTGACCGTTGGTGACATCTGCACCATAAGTACAGTAGTGGCCAAAATTGTGGAAACCTTTTGGTTTGGTATTTTTGAGGTTTGATAGCTAATAACACCACTTTTTTTTTTTTTTGCAGTAGTACTATAAAATTATATGCCAATGGAAAAGATAATTTAATCAGGGATGTAATGCAACAAAGTTTGTTCAATTATCTTTATTCTATGAAAAGTTATAGCCCAATATATCCAGCAATAAAACCCAGTTAATAGAAGCAATCATTCAATTTTGGTTTCTCATTATAACAGCTGCAGAACCAGAAGACTTGGCTCACTCCATGGGAAGACGTTGTAAGGCCATAATTCATGCTAAAGGTTACCCAATTAAGTATTAATTGACATAGTAATATTTTTTTTAATAATTTTTTTTTATTTTCAAACAAACACAAACATACAAGACATATAACATAAAAATCTCTTCTACAGCATACAGTGTGTCGATTGGTTACAAGGTCTTTCTGCGTCCTTTCCATAGTCATCACTTGAGCTTTATCAAAAATCACATATTGTCAATCAAATATCTTTGTATATATTATTATTATACTTCATTTGTTTGCTTATCACTATTGTTTCTCCACTTTAAACAAGGTATTCTAAATATGTATCCATTTATATTATAATGATTCATTATATCATCTTCAATATATCCAATAATAAAGAATTTTTTATATCCTATTCTAAATCATTCTATTATTTTAGCATTGATAACATTCTCTAATAATTTTCAATTCCATGTTTTTTCCATTATTAATATCATTAATTCAATATACATGTATACAAATTGTTATAATTGTTAAACATCCATTAAGCATGGACTTCTCTTGACAACTTGTTATTCATTGCATATCTTATAAAGATTCGAAATCCTCTATCTGTTCCTTTCATCAGCTTGACTTTTGTTAGCGCTGGTGCTTCTTTCCGAAATTACTCTCATTGTTTCTGCCAATTTTCTCCCCTTTCTTCATCTATATATCGACAGATAGAGTTCCAGTTCATCGATCTCTCCTTTCTGATTTCACACTTATCATTTCCCTCCACTCTCAATTTGCTGTCAGTGTGAACAATTTTCTTATCACTTTCATATGTCTCTGTGGTTTTTTTAACTCTGTCCTCAAATTTCATCGTTGTTTTAGAATTATTCTAAACTCTTCCCTCCGTACTTTCTGTATTTTGATCTATAATTTCAAGTCTCTTTTCAATTCTCTCTGTGATTATTAAGACTTTTTGAATTTCTAGCATAATTCTTTGCAATATTATTCCCTTTTCTTCTTCATATGGGGCCAATTTTTCCAAGTTATAAACATAGTGATAATTTTTGTATATCATTTTTTCTAAATGTTTCACATGTCTTCTTTATAACTGCTATTCTAATAGCAACTCCTTCATAAAGGTTATTACATTACATGCTTGATTAAATTATCTTTCCATTTATATATAATTTTTTAGTACTACTCCCAAAAAAAAAAAGTGGTGTTATTAGCCATCAAACCTCAAAAATACTATACACTTTCCCCAGAAGGTTTCCACAATTTTGGCCACTACTGTAGAAGGGTTTTTCATGAAAGCTGAAGTTTCCAATGCTTTCAGAAAAAAGATTTTTAAACCAGGGTTTTCTAGCAATTGGCAGTTTTTCTCCTTGGAAATAAATTAGTCAAAGAAGTGGACCATGCGAAGGAAAGGATATCTTATAAAAGGAACCCCACATAGAACAAGAAGCTGCTGGTCTGATTGACAGGTGGATTTAAGGAAAACATTAATAAAAAAAGGTTGTTCCTTCTAAATGCTTTCTCCATTTGCAGAGGACATTGGCACTAGAACACTCCAAGAACCTCAGTTTTCCTTCCTACCCCTTATTATCAAAATAAATGCCTCAGTGGGTAACATTGGGGACTAAAGAGTGTGTTATGTTCTTTAAAAAGAAAATAAAACAGCAAAAGCTGAAATAAACAAAAAGGCAGCCAGAGAGATTGAAAATCGGACAAGAAGAATTTTCTAACCCTCTCCAGCTGCAAAATTCTCCCTCCTTCAAGGTTTTGTTACACTTTGCTTCCCCCCCCGCCCACTATTCTTCAGAGATGCTGCCTTTTCAAGGGTTTTTTTCCCCATAGTTTCTTCTGTTCTGTTTTAACAGCTTTGAAATTATGTTGAAAAGTAATAAAATGTATTATCATCAACTCTGGCAATAACAATTCTTTCCCTAACTGTTTTTTCAGTTAAAAAAAATCTCCTCATCAAGTTATTTAGTCCTTGCTGGTGGCTAGCATTTAAGTACAGGGTGGTTTGCATTAGAGCAAGGATGTCAAACCCATGTTGTCATGTCGTTGTCACATAACGTATCATGACTTCCCCCCCTCCTGCATTCGCTAAACCAAAGGTAGGCATGGCCAATGTGTGACTCATCTAGCCTGTGGGCAGTGGGTTTGATTCCCTTGCGTTAGAGGGGTACAATATGCTTTCTCCAGAATACTTCTTTGATTTGACTCTTAAGGGTTTGGAGTTGTATTATTTATTTAATTGTTTATGAAATGCTTTTGCCTAATGGCTCTGCTGGGACTTTTATGATAATTGGGGGGGGGGGTTGTATTGTTTTATTATTTTTGATGCACATGCAGATTTTATTTGTTTGTTCATCAAATTTAGAAGACACCCGTCTCTCTGGCTGATGTACAAGTAAAATATAAAAAACATAACAAAACTGCATATAAAATTATAATAGGGGTGAAGAGAGTTAAAACTGAGAATTAAAAAGTGGTAGGAGGGACTTCAGGGCATAATCAGTCCCACAACTACATGGTCCTCTGTGTGTCCCAAGCAGGATGTCATAGCCAAGTTCTTAGACAACTCTAACCCTAACGGTTGCCGCTGAGTGTGAAGAAACTTTACTCACTTCACCCAGGATGGATGGATGGATGGATGGATGGATGGATGGATGGATGGATATGTGTGTGTGTGTGTGTGTGTGTGTGTGTGTGTGTTTGGTGCCATTAAAACTATTCACAGAGACAGGAAAAGAGAAAAAGACGAAGAAAGGGAGGGAGGAAGGGAAGCTCTTGTATAGAAAAATAACAATAGCTGGGTTGGACTAGATGACCTCCAAAGTCCCTTCCAATTTTGTTGCTGTTATATTTGAGAACAGAGAGATTACTGTTTTGGATGCAATAAATACTGCCGCACACGGTGCTTTGTAGGAATGGCAACCAACAGTCGATATGCATGAAGGTTCCTCCATATTACAGCAACAAAAAAATACCCTGTGGCAAGTTATCCCTGAAGTTTACCTGCTGGCCAGACAGCTTCACATCAGTTGCTAACATATATCGTTTCCAGCAAGTTACAGAAGTAACTGTCAGGGTTCCAAGTAATAGATCCATTGCAAGCAAAAACTCTGAGGCAGGTGAATTCCTCAAAGAATAGCTTTATTGGAAATATCATATTGGCACAACTCTGAGGAGCTCCTTGGTTTTCACCTAATTAAAAGTAAACATTTTTTCCTCAAACCCAAACAATCAGCCACATGGCCCAATCAAATCAGCTTCCACTGGTCTGGTGACATAACTTCTCCTTCCTCCGACCAGGTGTGAGAACGACCTTGGTTCCCAAGAGAAAGTATTTTATCTTGACTACACAACCCCAGCTATCTCTAATCCCCCCTCCCTATCCCTCACTTCAATGTGGCAGCACTGAAGCCTCAAAATGGCTCCGGCCGGGTCAGCTTCAGGGTTGACAGTAGCTACATCTCACTGGGGGAAACCTGTGCAGGATGTGTATAGCTTTGTGCAATAAAGCAGGCAGTAGATATTCTTAAACATTTTTTACACATTGGGACTCTGGTTTCATTAACAGTCTTGTGGTGTTCCTGTTGGCATATCTTAAATACCAGCTCCGGGGAGTGGCAGCAGAAGAGGGTTGGCGCCTTTCTGAACCAAACAATCTCTTAAACAAATGCAACATAACTTTTCTTTCATTCTTAGTTTTTGGTGTCAGTTTTCTGACCTTTTATTGTTTGGGTGAAAATTGAATCACATACTTCACCTTCTGGTTTTCCCCTCTCTTGTGGCTTTATTTCTACTCAGGATGACAATCACTCTATCAGGCACAAATTCTAAATTTTGAATTTTGCATACCCTGTTTCCCTGAAAATAAGACCTCCCTGGATAATAAGCCCAACCGGGATTTTGTGTGCATGCGCTAAAATAAGACCTTCTCCAAAAATAAGCTCTCTCTGAAAATATTGCAACATGGCAGCAGCCATGAGGTGACCACCCTCACCGCCTCCTGCACCTCAAAAATAATAAGACCTCCCTGAAAATAAGGCCAAGCGCTTATTTCGGGGATCAAAAGAAAATAAGACCCTGTCTTGTTTTCGGGGAAACACAGTAGTTTGCAAAGTTTGCCTAGTATGATTTAGACAATTTTTTCCCCACTTCCCCTAACAAATTTTTCCAGATGTCAGGCTAAGAATGTTGAGTTTGTACCAGGGATCTATAATTGTAGCACTGTCATTTCCAGAACAGCTTGGGTTAGAGAGAAGGCTTCTCAGTAAATTCATTTTGTGGAAGTCCTGAAGTGCTGTAAAAACATTGAGATCTCTAGTTTGGCTAAGTTTAATGTTTTTAAAACATCATGATTTTAAATGCAGATGTCCACATATGCCTGACTGTTTCCTGATATGCTTAACTTTGCCTAGTTTTGCCTGTGAAAATGCTTCTTTATTACCCACCATCCCGAAAAGTTTAATTTCATGAAATATAATAGAAAGAATGTTTCTATCCAGCATCAGGAATAAAATTCTTCCTCCTCCTCTTCTTTCCTCTCAGCTAAAACCTGCTGCTTATATCTGTCTTAGTGGCTGATTGCTATATCATTGTAGTATAAAAGCTTTTCATTTAAAAAAAACCTTTCTTTTGCAAGGTTTGTGTGCATTGTTTAAAAATCTAACTTGCTTTTAAAAAAACACTTTCTATGGCATAAAAATAAAGACATGAAATATAATATAGCCATTATTGGTACAAATTCTTGCTCACTTAAGTGTCTGAAACCATATCATTAAAAGGGGCCCTTTTTACTAAGTGTAACATGCGTGAAACTGAAACACTGTGGCTATAAAATAGAAGAAAAACTACACGTGGCTTTTCAACAAGGAAGGCTTTTAAAGTTCATTATAGTGTAAAGTAAACACAATCTGATAAGATGTGTGTTTGTGTGTGTATGCATGTGTGAAAATATCTGTCTCCTAAAATGTCAGCCAAATTCAAGAGTAGATTTCTCTCTCTTTTTTAGGTTGTTGGTTTTCAACTCTTACAATTCCCAGTCTGTACGTGGTTGGAAAATTATGGGATTTTTCCATAGGGTAGTCGGGGGGGGGGGGGGGGGGGGGAGACTGTACTAACAATAATGAGTTGTTCTCAAAAGAAGGGTCAATTCATCATTCTTGAAAACAAGAATAGTGAACGGCATAGATTTTGATAAGGGTTTTTATTATTCATGCAATGTTCTTATAGGACTTTAAAAAGAGACAGCAAAAGTTCAGCTAAAAAAAAGTTGGACGCCCAAAAAGCAGTATAATTTTTTTATTCATTCATTTACTCAAGGCTATTCAATAATGGTCTGGAAAATGGAGCCTTTTTATAACAAAGGTTTCAAGAAGGACATTTCCCCACAATTCTAACTGCCAGCCTTGCAATTGTTATTGGTTCATATTGGGATTGGATGGATCATTTTCATATACATATTATCTTTTTAGAGAGAGGAAAAAAATGGTCTTCTCAGCACATTTGCTTGGGTCCCTTTTGAGAACTTCCTTAAACATGTTTCAGAAAGATCTGAAAACTGAACATTTTGACCAGAATATTGCAAATATTTAGAAAATTTAGTGATTTCCAGCTGACAAGGAGACACTCATTTTAAAATCCCTCTGTAGTAAGATAAAATAATGAAATTCATTTCGTTGCAGGTCAAGATCTGTGGTTTTAGAATACAGAATACAGAGAAAAATATTAAAATTCAAAAATAAAATCCAGTGGCTGAGAGTGGATCTAGAGAAGAACTTGATGCTGTGTTTTTACTGCATCTTATTGGTATTCTCCCTGAAGGTCCCTAGAATCAGAACAAAGGAAAAGTTAAGGACAAGCACAGTGTTAAGTATATTTATACAATTCCCACGAGGGGATGCATACAGTTTTTCAATTAAAATATAGTAACTGATAACACTTTTTATAAGACTGTAATGGTTTCTTCAATTTTGTATACGTACAATTGTCCAAATTGAATTCTAAAAATAATGCATACAATGTCGCCAAAGTTAAGTCCTATTTGTAGTATTTGGTTTTAACCTTGTATTAATTTTATCAATAATCAATGTTACTTGGAATAATAGAAAATAATAATAATTGAGCAAATTCACTTTGTCAGACAAGAATGAGATAGATCCAGCGAAAAGTCACTTCTTTATTTGCTCACATCAAATAGACAGAATCTTGCCAGCGTAAACATTTACAACTCTCACTCTAATGGATATACCCGAGGAGATTCTAGGGGGTGGCCATTCTAACTCTCTTTCTCTGTCTCTCTCTTTCACCCCCTCCCTTTGGACATGCTCCTTCCTTTCTGTGAAATTGCCACTTCACTATAGTCTATCACAAGTTGGAAGTACCAAGTGAAAAATTAAAGAATGGTATGCTAACAGGCTGATGCCTTTAAAATGAGAATTTGAACAGTTGTAGAAAATAAGTTTACTAACAGGTAACATACTAGTGTTGATATATAGCACACCAGTACTGTAAGCCTCTGGTAGTGTGACACTGCTCTGCAAGAGAACAATAACAAAACATAACTGTGGTTTGAAAACCTAGCTGTGGACTCCCAAATGCATTTGTATAGTGCCCAGCCCCTGGTCTATATATGAGGCTAAGTGAGGGGACTTAGAGATGCATGTTACGACCATGTAAGGCTGTAGATTGGTGGTTGTGGTCTTGGTCCCGTATTAGTGATATATCTTTCCTGAACGATGAATCACAAGGAAATGTTTTTCTTGGCTGAAAAAGGAGAGTACTTTTTTTTCTACCTAATGATAAGATAGTGTTATCATTTTTTTAGAAATCTGACATCAAATAGCCATTCAGGCCAAATTTCCATTTAATCAGAAGATAATGCTGTGACTTTGGACCACATATAAATTTTCAGCCTAAACTATATTCAGGACCATTGTGAAATTATTATGGGGAGTGGGAAATATAGGTCATCCTGAACTTAATAGAGAAAAAAGAACCTGGGGCAATAAAGAAAATATGCACAGAATATCAAGAAGCATTCTTAATGGTTTCTTCATTTTTTTTCTGCCACAGCTTTTCATGGATTTTTTTTTAATGTACTGTACACTTATTTTTTAAAAGGGTGGTTTACAAAAACCAGGCAGTAGCTTGAAGCAACAATAGAAGAAAACACATGGAACCCAGACAAACTTCTGGAGAAGTTTGCTCTACTTAAAGTAGCATTTTTAAAGAATAAGAGCCATCATTTTAGGACCAGTGGTGAGTTCCTACTGGTTTGGACCAGTTTGGCCAAATGGTAGTGGTTGGTGGCCTGGGTCACTGGAACTGACAGTGATCCAGGTCTGCCACAACCCTGAGCTTGTTCTATGAGCGCTGCCATAGGCGCACCATCTTGTTTTTTGGTTCTGGGCATGTTCAGAACAATTTGTATTGTACTGTGCATGTGTGTGCACTGCACCCATGAGCGAACCAGTAATAATAACTGCTGGAACCCACCCTTGTTCAGGACTATAGGGGTGGGAACAAGTTAAAAAATATATATCAAGATGGCAGCTTCAATTATGATGTTGAGGCTACTAAATTGAGGATTATTATTTTTTACTTCCCCAATGGACATCCCTGCCTCTTCTAAAGCAATGTATATGGAAATGATTACTCTTTAGTTTATTTGTTTAAAAGATTTATATTGCCACCCATCTCATAACCATGAGTCTGGATTAGTGACATGCGGTAAGATTTATGGCTGGTGAGGCAAGTGGGCAAAAGCTGCCCTGCCGCCCCAGCACTATGTCGTAGCGCAGGGGTGGGTTTCTCGCCCCGTTCCAACCAGTTCGGTTGGAACGGAGCCGGCGGCATCCTCGTGCACGCGTACGGTGCACGCATGCGTACTAGCATCTGTGCGATGCTCCAGCTGCTCCTGGAGGATCGCGCAGGAGCTGTATGCGTCCTGCGCATGCGTGGAGCGCAGAACTCGTCAAAACCGGGTAAGGAGTGCGGGCGGGTGGGTGCGCCCTTCGCCATTCCCGGAAGTTACTTACTTCCGGGTTCCCCGACCAACCGGTTCGCAGGGACCGCCGCGAACCGGTTGAAACCCACCCCTGTCGTAGCGGCAGGGCGGCTTTTGGCTGCTTTCAAGAAAGCTTTCTTGAAAGTGGGCAAAAGCCGCCCTGCTGCCCCGGCGTTATGTCCGACATAGAGGCGGGATGCCTCTATGTCAGGCATACCGGCAGGGTGGCTTTTGCCTCTAGTGCTGGGGCGGCAGGGAGACTTTTGCCCGCTTTCAAGAAAGCTTTCTTGAAAGCAGGCAAAAGCTGCCATGCCGCCCCAGCACTATGTCCGACATAGAGGTGGGGTGCCATGTCCAACATAGAGGCATCCTGCCTCTATGTCGAACATAGCACCGGGGCGTCCAAAAGCCCTGCCCCTATGTCCAAAAGCCCTGCCGCTATGTCCAACATAAAAAAGTGCCAGCCCGCAGAGGCGAGTAAAACACACACACACACACAGACACACACATACACACACACACATTACTTACAGTAATACAATTACTTACAAATTACATTAATTTTGAATTCTTCCCCCTCCCTCTGACCCACATACCTTTTCCAGCTGTTTCACAGAGGATTTCAACTCTGCTCTTGTCTGCCATGATGAAAATGTAAAAATGTAAAAGGAAAAAGGCAAGAGCTGCTGAGGTCAGGCTGGGCTAGCTGCTGCCAGAGTCCCCAATGGATGACTCTGCTTAACTGTTTAAAAAAGCCTCTAAAAAAACGCCCGCTACAGGAGGAGGCAAGAGAACCAAGTGCATAAGGAATTTTTCGGCTTTTAACCCTTGCTTAACTCTGCTCAAGTGATCATAAAGATAGACTAAATGAGGCATGTGATTCTCCCGCCTCCTCCTGTAGAGGGCACTTTTTTAGAGGCTTTTTTAAACAGTTAAGCACTAAGCAGAGTCATCCACTGTGACTCTGGCAGCAACTACCTCAGCCTTTTTTCTTTTACATTTTTTTTTCTTTTCATGATGACAGTGGTGAGGCCCTGCCTCCACTCCCTCCCCTGCCTCCCCCGACTGCACGCCACTGGTCTGGATAATGTAAAGGAATTACTAAGTATATTATATTAATCAACCATACTAAGAAAGTATTGTAATGCTAGCAGCAAAGTGGTAACAAATGAACATTTTCTCTCCCCCAGGAGGCAAAATAGGAACAGTAGTAACCAAAATTAGTCAAAATTCAGGCACCTCTGAGTAACTTTTTGGTTAATCAGCCACTTCAAGAATTCCTGGGTAGCTATGTCATCCAGGAGTTTATTATAATCACTGGTGAAAGTGCCATCTGCATGTCTTCGACCAAGATCTTCACCTGTATGGGCTCCTTCTGAGAAACTTAAAAGGGAAAAATGGACAAATAATATCATTACACTTCATTAAAAAATAAATGTCAAAGGCCCTCAATATACGACTGACTTTTGTACTTCTTAACAACCAACCTTCAGTAAAATAATCCCTAAACTACTATTTCATGCATCAAAATCTGCTTCTTTTAAAAAATATAATTAATAAAGAGAAATGTTGTATGCAATTCTAGGACTTTAACCCTATAGTGGCACAGTGGTTAGAATGCAGTATTGCAGGCTAATTCTGCTGACTGCCAGCAGTTCGATTCCCACCGGCTCAAGATTGACTCACCCTTCTATCCTTCTGTGATCACTAAAATAAGTACCCAGATTGTTGGGGGCAATATGCTGACATTGAAAACATAAAGAAGGCTGTAAAGCACTATTAAACAGTACATAAGTCTAAGCGCTACTGCTAAAGACCAGATGATTTTACAGCATGAATTACAGGTCATGTCCAGTTATTTCATCCAAAATGAAAACATTTTTATGCTGTAACTAACCCAGATTGATCAGAATTTATATCAAGTCTATTTATATTATATATACTTGGCTACTACTAAAGTCATCAACTTTCCTCTGGAGATTAGTATTTCCATTCTTAACTAGAAAGAAAGCAGTGACACTATTAACTCCTATGAATCCCATGTTCTTCTTCCAACAGTCAATTCTTGTTGGCTGACCTGGGGAACATTTAAACCCATAACTCTTTTTTTAAACTCGTAATAAATACTTTATAGATTGTAATCTGTACTCAGTGCATAATCATGGAGAGAGGACATTCTGTGCTGATCAATTAACAACCAGGGAGCTTTGCTGCAGAATACTTTAAAAAATGTTGCTTCATTCTCTGAAATCTGCCTTCTCAGAGGACAAGGCTATTTATCTTATCGGTAAGGAACCTCTGTGTGATACAAGAAAGCCTGATTATTTTAAAATTATTATTGGCCAATAACATTTCTCAGGATCATAAGTCCCATGCGATACCAGGAACTGCACCAGAATTAATATTTTGTGACAAAAGTTCTTACTTATAACTCAGTAACAGAAAAGATACTTTATGAGTCTGACAGTTTCAGCATTAGTCTTGGAAATGGTAATTATGCAGACCCCATAATTCTCCAATTAAATGTTTTTCTATTTGAGCCATTCATCAACATCTTTTCCAATTTCAGATTAAAAACAATAGTTGGGGAAGGCGGAAATACGTAGATACATCTGGCTATTAGAAACATCAGACAGTGCTAGTAATGTTACCGAGAATTTGTAATATGCTGCTATATTGTTTCCTAAATACTTTTGGAGATCTGCGAGATAAATATAAGGAGAAAATCCCGATTTGCTCTTATGAACCTGAATGTTTCTTTTAATAGACAATTTTCCTTTTTATAAGAATATACAGCTACATGAGATTGTTCTTATCAGATTTGGATTTTGGATTTCATTAACACAAAGGAACAAGATTAAATTCAAAGATTTGCCACACTATCTCAAAATGATGTGAATTAAAAATATGGGACACATATAAACAGTGTGAAAGTCAATACCAGTAAGAGTAGTAATGCTAATAATATACATGGCAGTGATCTAATCCTTTGCCCCTAGGATTCAGAGTGAAGACAGCTTTGTATTCCCAGCATTCTCTTAGTTCCTCTGGTAAATCTTACTATTTTCATTAAAAAAATAGGTCCATTATAAATCCTTTATGTGCTACATTTAGTTATTTTCTCAGGGATGTGTCCCTAACGAAAATAAAAACAACAATGAGAGATAAATAAGGATGTTGTTGACATGGTGGTATAGTGCTTAGAATACAATATTGCAGGCTCGGTGCCAGCAGTTTGATCCTGACCAGCTCAAGGTTGACACAGCCTTCCATTCTTTGAGGTTAATAAAATGAGGACCCAGATGGTTGGAGGCAATATGCTGACTCTGTAAACTTAGATAGGGCTGTAAAGCACTGTGAAATCTAAGTGTTCTGTAATTGCCTGTCAGTTCTGGACTGTTCTTTATTACAGTAGATCAAGGGGACTGATTTCCAATATCAAGCAAAATAAAACAGCAAAAGCTCTAACTTTTGCTGATGCTCACAAAATTGCTTCTTCACTTTTAATTAAAAAATAAATAAGTAGATGCATTTGGAGCCTCTATCCTCCTCCTCCTCTTTCTCCTCTTTCTCCTCCTCCTCCTCCTCCTCCTCCTCCTCCTCCTCCTCCTCCTCCTCCTCCTCCTCCTCCTCCTCCTCCAATCTTATTCTAAGAAATGTTCTCAAAGGATGCCCACTGAGTTATCCTAACCAGGTGTTCAAGAAATATCTTTTGCAGCTTTGCTCCTTAATTTCAAGAGACATGGTTGACTCTCAGAACTTATTTTATTATGCTGATGACGGCAATAATAATGAAATTTTATAATGCCAGGGATATGCACGTTGCTTTTACAATTGCAGGCATGAAGAAGTGAGGTGAAGAGAGAAGGCATGGGAAACCTTGCTCCACAGAGCTCACAGTCTAAAGGTGTAAAGCAATACAAAGATGAGTTGATGTTCGGTGGTCAGGCTCTTCAAGCAAGGTGATATCTGTCTGTGTGTGGGGCGGGGGGTGTACTGTGGTGAGTGAGATTGGTGGGGTGGAGGGACTGAAGCCAGAAAAAATGTTGCTCCAAATGTTCAGTTGCCAAGAAAGATCGATTCGAGTCAGCAGTAGGTATAATGATCCAAGGAGCAAAAAAAGAAGGGGAGGTTGTTTTCGTGGAGATGGTGAGAACACGATGTAGGTGGTTAGTGATGGAGTACAGGTTACTGACAGAGGTGTTGGCAGTCTAAAGTTATGGGATGCTTTGAGGCTGGGTAGGGGTAAATATTCAATATACTGCAGAATGAGAGTGGGAAGGTAAAAAGAAAACATTAAAAGGAGTGGAAAGAGACTGACAGTGTGATAATGAGCTTCACAGCAACTTCTTGAGGATACTTGAGGGAAAGAAGTTCAGGGAGGAGCCATATGCGCAAACTTTGGGAAACAAGCAAACACATTAGGAAAAGAAAGCAGGATACTGGAAAGTAATCAAAGACCTTGTGAGAGATTTGGGCTAACAGATCTGATCATTACCATTGGTCTTCCATATGGCTTGGCCTCATGGAGAATTTTGACCTATTCATATATGTAACCCCACAGTAAATCTAGGACCTGCATTTTAATGGGCATTTAGACCATTTCATGCCTGCAGAACATCTTTAATTTCAAAAGTGAAGTATGAAATACAGCAAGCAAAGGAAGGAAAATACATTGCAGCTCCAGTGAGTTTTGATTGGCAAAAACTCCCCAAAGCTAAGACATTTTTTAAAAAAACCAATAGTAGCAACAGATGGTTTCTTACTCTCTTCTTCCTCGCCCATTCACTAGCCAAGCAATGAACTCCTTAGCTGCTTGACCTTCCAAGTAAGAGCTGATGTCACTGGTATAGGTGCCATCAGCATGTCTCTCGTACTCAGCGTGACGCCGGGCAAGTCCATTACTAAAACAAAAGAAGAGTTATTTGTTTAGACTCTGACCTCACTCCCACTTTTCTTTCCAAACATCTTTTCTCCATTGATCCCTATATGATTAGTTTGAATATGTCTTTGAAGGATGAAATAGGAGAAAGAAATAAGATACTTAGTTGGACCACACAGATACTGGTGTTTTTGAGCAATTATTAAGGCTAGGAACAGGTTTAGGTTTACCATACCAAAGGGCAAGACCAAAAATGAGAGAAAAAGAGAAATCAGATGTTAAGAGGGATGTCTTTCTGGAGGGAAAAAAAATGGACTGTAAATCTGTCAGAGAAGATGAGGGATGGCATCATATTTCATCCTTTCATCTTTTATGCATTGCCCCCAAACAACCTTTCTGGGTACTCTTGCTTTGCAACTCACATAAAAGCTATTCTATATTGAAAAGAGGATGGGTACCATTTACCGCAGTGACAGCAATTCTGCCCCCTGCAGCTCTCAACATGTTCTTAGATGCCTTCATTGACAAGGTTCCTGAAATGGGTTTTGCTCCTTCCAAAAGCTCATTTTATTAGCTTATTTTATTCTTCTTTTTTAAAATTTTCCAAACTGACTCATAATCAAGGGGTTGTGTGCTTCGCAGTGAAATGATACATGACTCTCTTCAAATCACACTCCATTTGCTTTGTTAAGTTTGTTTGGCTACCCAAAAATATCCCGAGGTGCCTGGCAAAATTTTCTCCAGGTGTGTAGAAGGAAGATGCACCACAGAACAACGTCTCTGATAAAGAAACCCAAGCACATTATTCATAAGTCGTAATGGGCTCACTTCATATAAGTATTTCTCTAATATCTAACTTGGCAAACTTATCATGGGAGCAATGACTGAGTAATTTGTTAAGAAGTCACGTGTGTCACCAGATATTGTTTATAACTAAAACACATATATCCATCCAGATCTGTTTGCAGGCCCTGACTTAGGCTAATTTATGGCCTTGGTATACAGTTGTCCAGAATAAGACATATTTTTCAATTGACAAATTGGACCACTGTGATTTTTCCCCCCTGATGAAGATTAATGAGGCTTTAGGCTAGAACAACTTACATGAGAAAGGTATACAGGTAGTCCTCAACTGACAACATATTGTTTTCAGTACAACAGCACCGAAAAAAGTGACTTATGACAGGTTTGCACACTTATGACCATAGCAGCATCCCCTTGGTCACATGATCAAAATCCAGATGCTTGGCAGCTTGACTCATATTTAGGATGGTTGCAGTATCTTTTGTGGCTTTCTGACAAGCAAAATCAATGGGGAAGCCGGATTCACTTTGCAACCGTGTCACTAACTCAACAACGGCAGTGACTCGCTTAACCACTGTGGCAAGAAATGGGGCAAAATTCACCTAACAAATATCTCGCTTAGCAACTAGAAATGGAGATGAATTCCACCCCATATAGTTGGCAACGATTAGCGGAGTAAAATCCGCAGAGATTCCTTTACCTTTATTTTACCTGATTAATAAAATAATTCCTGCCTAACCTGTATGTTTTTTTTAAAGGTGGATTATTATGTCAGGTCTCATTCCAACAGTGTATTAGGACCAGCGGTGGGTTTCACATTTTGTTACCACTCTTCCGCACATGCGCCCGGCCTTCTGTGCATGCACTTTGCTCATGCGCATGCCTTTCGCACATGCACCCAGCCTCAAAAACATGCCTAAATATGATGGCATAGAGCTGGGGCAAGTGGGCAAGTGGGCAAGTGGGCGGGTGGGCCCATCCCACCCTGATTTTTGCTGCTGGTTCGGACCAGTTTGGCCAAACTGCTACGAACCGGCTGAATACCACCTCTGATTAGGACTCCTTTCCTTTGACCTTTGACCTGACAGTGACGTGTATATATATATACAAGTATTATTTTTATGTAAATGATAGCGGGGAAGGGAAGGGAGAGACAGAGAAGATAAGTATGTATGCATTTAATTCATATAGGGTATAATTACTTTCTTTTTCATGTATATTTTGATGTATAAACCTGTATAAAGCTCTGTGAAATGTTGACAAAGCATTCCTTCACACATTACATGTTCACCAAATACAACCATTTGAAATGTAAAGAAATGCTTATGCCAATATAACTTGGGGACCTAGCAATTATTCCCCGCAGTATGCAAACATGAATGAGAAGCAGAGGCTTTGCAAGCTTCCAGCATTTGCCTCCCCATCATGTGCCATATAGCCCATATGCTGTGATCATTTGAAAGAATGTATTTGCAAAACAAATGGGCAGATGGTGGTTGAAGCCAATTTAATTTGCCTGTGTCCATAGTGTAATATTCAGTAACTTGGAATATGGACTAGGAAGAGAGTTACCTCAAGGGTGGAGTATATGCTTGAATGCAAGAGATTCCAGATGCAGAGTACTTCCAGATGGGGCTTAGCTATCCCTTTCAGGTCAAAGCCATAATTGTACAACCTCCTTGACATTGGAAGTGATTGACATCCAGTTGTCATATGCCTCAAATACCAATGGCAAAACTTCTGTTCTACAATTTACAACACTGAAGTTCTGCAGAACTTAGAGGTTGTGGAACCATTCTCTCATTGGAAGTAACTCCCCCCACCATTCTCTGCTTTTTATTTTTCTTCCTTCTCTACAATCTTAATGCCATCAAGTCGTTGCATTGGATTTCAATAGAGTACTGGGTGGAATTTCATCCAATTAATGTCTTTTTTATATTTTCTTGAGCCACAATAATGCAGAATTGGGGGAGGGAGAAAGTCTTGGTCTAGATGCCAGTTTTCACATTTTCCTATTACTTGGCTGGAGAAAATCTTATTTAGCTCATACAGAATTTGCAGTGGCTATTGAGAGGGCTACCTTTATTATCTAACTTATTAACTTACTGAGTTACTAGCTTACTAACTAACTAAGCACAAAACATAGAGCATAAAACTGTTTCCCACTGCCTAGGACTCCTGAGCTAATGGAATTCAATTCCTAACATCTACTTACTAATACTTGCTAAAAATTGGGAGTTAATCCAAGTCAACTGGAGAGCAACTTGTTGAAGGATGCTGCCCCAAGGAAATACTGTTGATCAGATTAGGTTTACCAGGCTCAAGGTTGACTCAGCCTTCTATCCTTCCGAGGTGGTAAAATGAGTACCCAGAGTGTTGGGGGCAATAGGCTGACTCTGTAAACCGCTTAGAGAGGGCTGTAAAAGCACGATGAAGCGGTATATAAGTCTAAGTGCTAGTGCTGTGTGTGTGTGTGTGTGTGTGTGTGTATTCTTTAAGCTTTTTAGATTTACATGTTTGAAAAGGGATACAAATGCTTATAATAAATGAATAAAACAAATACATGCTCATCTACAGTGTCACCAACTTAGGCAGTGCAATTAACCACTGAGATAATTTCTGTCCAGATGCCCTCTTTTCCCCCCACTACATAATGCAACAACCAGCATCCGAACTGGCAAAGGCAGATGTGTATGTGTACCAGTGTGCTGCAAACATAGCTGAAATAAGGTCAATGTTTTTAGGAATGTGCCACTGTATTTGCAATTAAGGCAGGCTATTTAAAAAAATGAGCCAGTCAAGTAGTTTATAATCTATTTTTGTTGCATCCCCTGTATTACACAATTTATCTTAGCCGAAAATACCTTGCAAGCTGGTCCAGGAAATTTTCTTTCTCTGTGTCTTCAAGTCCTTGTTGTCTGTGGCAGAGACCCATCACAGTTATTAAAATGGCATTTACACAAGAAAAAAACAACACAATATCCTTAATTAAACATTTCTGTGATACTTAAATGACAAGAATAATTTTTGGACAAGAACCCCATATATGAATCCTCTCACTTCTGTATTTAATTCCAGACAGATTGTAAATATTGTGTGTTTTATTAGCTACAATATTTATGCTTTAATTGCTCAATCAATCTATCCTGTGGCTAAGGGTATTCAGTCTTATAAATTTTCCCCCCCTAGATTAGAACAGCTACAAAACTCCACAAAATATAAGTTTAATTCCCCCTTCTCTAGAGTATTATTTCTCTAGAGTTTACTTTCTGCAATACTGAAAATATCCAAGAAAAATTCAAAAATTGACCAAAAGTTTATAACTTAAATTTGGAATCATAGAATGAAACCACTTTCTGTCTGAAGAAACACTTGTTTCCATTTACAGATCTGTTCAGTTGCTCATATGTAACTTCTTATTGAGTTATTATTTCACAATTCAGTCAAAAGCTCCTCCTCCAATAAGTGTGAATAAATGATTTATTATGAATGAAGTCATATAATTGCTCAAGTTCACAGTAAACCATTATTCCAGCCTGGTGGTCAAGTCTTGAATGACCTTTTGTGAACTGATTGTCCTGGTCATAGGTTGAAGGTTTGCTTGCAACCATTTCCTCTATATTGTAAAGATTTCTTGCAGGAAGTAACAATGATTGAATGATCATATTGAATGAACATGGAGTGCTGGAAAGTACAAAAAATAAATAAATAGCCAAACAGGAAATGCTGGTTCTGTGAATCAGTTTGAACAGAGCTTCTCCCCTACAATAGTTCAAGTTTCTTCTATAATTAATCTTTAAAACCAAATAGTTGTCCTAAAACATAACTTATCTTCTGGATTTCTGCAAATAAACATACTGAGGAAAAGACTATTAACTGCCTATTTCATGATCTACTCAAAAGGGACAATATAATCTCATCTCTCTTACTTGATTAGGAAATGCTTACTATCAAATCACAATTCCATTCTTGGGCATTTGGCACCCTCAGTTTCATGTGTTTTTTTTTAAACTTACTTGCAGAAGAAATAAGCATCCAGCGATCAAGTCAGCAATCAAAATTAAGGGAAAGCAATTCACTGTCTTCTTGATGTTTCAGACTTCAATTTCCAGTTCTGGCTGGAGCAAATAGGAATTGAATTGAAGTCCAAAACATCTGAAAGGCAATAGATTTGATGCAAGTGGTCTGTGTACTTGGGTCTATGATCTATTCAATAGGAATCCTTTCAATTTTTCACCAAGCACATGCTGGGGATTAAGAACTATTTACTGGGAATCTGTCCACATTTAGCTCTGGACATGCGGCTAGAAACCATGGTCCCTCATGCCTGGAGGATACTAGATTGCAGAGACATAGTACAGGATGATGGCAAGGAGATCCCAATAATCAATTCAACCACAATGACAACCTTTTAATAATTCAGTCTAATTTAATTAATTGATAATGCCCAATCACTTTCTTCCTGTTGCCACTAAAAATTGCATAGACAAGTTCATGTGGTCAATAGATAACTATAAGAAATTTGACTTAGAGAAACTCAAAGAACATTTTTAAACCAACATCTAATTAAGGCATTGAGATGAAACAATTACATTATTGAAACTGAGAGAAGACATAAAAGAAGCAAAACAACACACACAATAACAGAAAAACAATAGAGGAGGAAGTATTTGGTCACACTGACCCAAATACTGATGAGTGAGACAGTAAAGTGTCAAATTACTTTGACTGTCAGCATTAGAAATGGTGAATGAAACAAGCATTGGAAGAGATGAGAAATAAAATTAAAATCCACAAACTGTACATTTAATTTTGGGACTTGCACATTATTCTCGGTTTTAATAATATACTCCACCACAAGGGCTCATCGGAATGTATGTTAGGGAACTTTGATTCTAAACTACTCAGATAAGATCAATCATCACGGATCCGTACATCATATTGTAGTTTATGTTGGGCAGTTGAGCTGCACAAGAACCTTGTACTGTATGCTGTCTACAAGCAGATCAGATTAAACAAAACAATACTAGGATACTCTTGGGTAAGAACTTTGTAGAAGGAAAATTAGCTGATTCTAAATCGTTGTGCATAGTTTTAGATTTCAAGGCCTTTCTGCATGTATAAGAGCAGAAATAAGATTCAGCAGAGTTCAGTGGTAGAATAAAATACTTTACATGCAGTCCTTAATTCAGTGTAGGATATCTCCAGTTAAAAGAGTCATTTAGCAGGTGATTAAAAATGGACCTGCTCAAAATTCTAAGCAGCCATTGTCTCAAAGGTGCTTTTTAAAAAGGCAACTGGATTGATTTTTCCTTGAGGAGGAGGAAGAAGACATTTTGCTTTTCATCTAAGAAGCTTCGTGGATGAGAAGCATTCTCCTTCTCCTTCTCCTTCTTCTTCTTCTTCCTCCTCCTCCTCTTCCTCCTCCTCCTCCTCCTCCTCCTCCTCCTCCTCCTCATGGAAAAACAGTCCAGGTGAAAAACTACCTTTGAGACAAGAATGACCTAGATGACTCGGAATCTCCACAGAAACTAAACAGCCATTGTTTGTCTGAATGCATATTGTTGGGATGAATGAATGAGTTTAGTGTTCTGGTTCTGGATCTTTCTTTTGGGAGAAAGAAAGACCATATCTTGAGGTAGACTTATAAACTGGCTCCATTTTAAAGACTGGAAAATCAATCTTACAATATGACAACATTAAGCTTTTCTTGATTGTCTCACAACACTGTTCTATATCATTATATTTCAGTATATCTTTTATACATACCTTGTCTTTTATTTAAACTCTAGCAGGTTACCAAATTAAGCCTACATTTGAGTTAGAACATCTGGAAATCTTTTTCAATCAACTGTTTAAAATGATATATTTTTTTCAGAAATAGTTTTATTAAGACTTCTTTTTCTGTTATACATCTGTCAGATAGATTTTAGAGCACATTTTAGGACCGTGGTTTTAAACTATTGGGAAGTGTATATCTGTGTGCATATATGGACATGTGTAAAATAAGAGAGAGTCAATAAACAGAACTCTGAAAAAAAATCTATCAGATTGGAACAACCGGCATTAAAATAGTAAATATGATTATAGTACACAGGCCCATTGTGACATGAAGTAAAAATCTTCAATCTATCTTCGTTATCATTAGGGAATAATATCGACGAGGAAAAGGATGTTGAAATTAACCAGCACGTGAAAATTATGAAATGATATATTCTCTGTGAAGAGCCATCTCAAAATTTTAACTTCGAGTATCAAAGTGCCGATATACATTTACATTGACGCCGCCATACTGTATGCAATATTGTGTTCAGTTCTAGCCACTTCACCTCAAAAGGGATATTGCAAAGCTGGGAAAAGGTGTTTTAATTTTATCTTCACACTCACCAGTTCTTCCCTAAACAGAATACACCCACGCAGCACACTTGGAGAATTTTCATGCTCTAAGAAAAGCCATTATAGAAGAGGCTGTACAGGCTAAATTATGTCTTAGCAAGCTGTGAAAAAGCTGTGAAAAATGTGAATTTTGTGTTAGAGATCATTAGGAAATGGGCTGAAAAATAAAACTGCCAATGTTATATACTGCTTTCATAAAAATCTATTGTGCAGTAGTTTTTGTTGCTATAATTCCAAAATGTCACAGTAGCACCGAGGAAATTGGAGAAAAGACTGATTAAATAATCAAGAAGATGATGCCCAATTCCACAATACAGAAAAATGGCAAAAAATGTTTGTTATTAAGTCATGGCAACTAAACTTAGGTACGTGATATAACAAAATGGACTCCACCAACCTTCAATGTTTCAACTGCAGAACATCCGATGGAATGTAATATTATAAAACTTAGGAGAGATCAAAGAAATTCTTCTGTGGATTTTTTCTTTTAGCAGAGATTGATTAAAATCACAGCTGACTTGGCTAATGGTATCAAAGAATGCTATTCATAGTGGCAATACTGTATCTTCTAATTTTCTAAACATTCTGTTTCTAAACTTGAGGTAGAAAGGTGAACTAGATGTCCCCAGGTTTACAAGAATTGTTAGATCAGTATAGCCCATTATCTCCTGATAACGGTAAAGAGAACAATATCCACTCACTTGGAACAATGAGAGGAAAAGTCTAGGATTTTAACCCTGGAGGACTGACCTATAGATAAGTGCAATTACATATACGGAAGCATATACGTGTATATGCACAAAGCAAGTACACTCACTCACTCTGGACCCATAGCTTCATTTTTGCCTACAGTAAAGAAACTAAACTAGTCATGCTGCTAGAGATAAGATTTCTGCCAAGAAGCCAACTCCCCTGAATATAAGAGTTCAGGACTTGGAAAAATTTAGTATCGAGTCTGGTACAAAGTGACTGAGTTAAAGGATCCCCTTAAAATCTACTTGGTTTATGGGAGAAGACCATAGCAGAACAGCTAAGCCTTTGAACCTGGAGGGTTGTTAATGCTTTTAATTTGCAGTTGAATGTGCAGTATTGGTGTATGCTTGTATATGTAACTCCGAATGCAATGTCCTCTGGCACAGAATATTGTTACTTGAAAATAAAAATCTGTAGAATATATAAATCTGTATGATTTTTTATAAAAATCTGCAGTTAAAATTTTGGATGTACTGATTACAAAATTATATTTTATGGGGTTACAATTACATTTTGCTTCAGGCTCTAGCAAAACTAAACTGAGCAGGAGTTCATGGCTTTAAGCAAATCTGTAAATTACTTGAAAGCCTTGACATCAACTTTTAACCCTAATGTAACAATAGACACTAAATCTAAAAGAGATGCTGAACAATTTGAGCTGCTGTACTTGGTCTTATGCACCAAAGACAAATTCCTTGTGTGTCCAATCACACTTGGCCAATAAAAATTATATTCTATTCCATTCCATTCTATTCCATTCCATTCCATTAAGGTATGTAAAGCTAAAGAGTAAGTTCTTCTGGTACATTGCCAACAGTAAAGGGTTTGGATTAAGAGCCAGTGATGCTTATGTCAGAATCTCTAGTATAGCCATCCTTCAAACAGATAAAGTCTTTACTGAGCTTCTACAAGATTTGGACTTCAGATTCTGTAACACTCCACTCTGACTAGTGCTAACAGAGGTCTATGGGAGATGAAGTTGAACACCGACGGGAGACCGAAATTGAGAAAGTTGTGTTAACATCACATGATTTGCACCCATGAATCACATGGGGTCTTTTGAAGCCTACATAGATCGTTTTCAACTTACAACTATTCATTTAGTGACTGTTTGAAGTTACAATGGCACTTAAAAATTGAATGATGACCTTTTTTACCTTTATGAGCGTTACAGCATCCCCAGGGTCACATAATCAAAATCTGGACATTTTGGCAACTGCCATCTATTTATGATGATTGTAGTGTCCCAGGGTTGTGTGACATGTTTTGGGGCCTTTGGACAAGCAAAGACAATGGGGGAGCCAGATTCATCTAACAGCCATGTTACTAAGTCAACAACTGCAGTGATTCACTTAACAAATATAGCAAGAAAGGTCATAAAATGGGGAAAAACTCACTTAACAAGTGTCTTGCTTATCAATAGAAATTTTGGGATATATATATATATATATATATATATATATATATATATATGTATGTATGTATGTATGTATGTATGTATGTATGTATGTCTGTCTGTCTGTCTGTCTGTCTGTCTGTCTGTCTGTCTGTCTGTCTGTCTGTCTGTTATGTATGTATGCAGGTCTTAGCGTATTTGGGTCTTTTCCCGTGTAAGATTGAGAGTATCTTGGCAACGTTTCGATGATCACGCTTTGCTCGCACAAGGACGAAGCCGAAGGCACCAGCCTGAAGATGGCGAGTGGGACCTCGTCGAAACGTCACCAAGATACTCTCAATCTTACATGGGAAAAGACCTGAATACGCCAAGACCTGAATACGCCAAGACCTACATACCTGTACCCATGAAAATCTACGAATATATATAAACGTGTGTGTGTGTAAAATTTGAAAAGACTTATCATGTCTGTCTGTCTGTCTGTCTGTCTGTCTGTCTGTCTGTCTGTCTATCTATCTATCTATCTATCTATCTATCTATCTATCTATCTATCTATCTATCATCTATCTATTCAAATTTTATGGCCAGTATGAGGCCTTGTCTATCTAAATTTCATTTCCTGTCATCAAGAAGACACACTATGCCCTACAAAAATGGGAATACCTTTACTAGGGCTAGTGAACAGAGGATATGTCCATCAGGATATTTTCTTATTCATGTCCTCTTCTTTTATATGGAAGTTGCACATATGGACAGTAGTCACTGTTGCATAATCCCCATTCATTTTAGCGAATGCTCATAATCCTCCATTAAATAATATCTGTTTTTGACATTCAAAGTGTACCCAATATTCAAGTTGTAGGCTAGAGAATGAGAAAGTGGAAAGGAAGAAGAAACAGTTCCTGAGATGACACCAATATATGAAAAATGTCTCTATTTAACCTGACCCCAGAAGAAAGGGTTGTGAAGTTAGAATGAATGGATAGATGAATGGATGGATGGATGGATGGATGGATGAACTGGCTTGATGGAAGACTTTGGATGAACAGATGGATGGATGGATGAACAGCAAAGCTCTTAAGTTTTGCTTAAGTTCTGTGAATCTTATGCATAAACTTAATAAGCTAGAGTATCTGTCCATATATTTCATCATGCCTTTCTTTGAGTTTATATGTAATCAAATATTTTGTGTGAATTTATTCCCAGTGAAGTAGTTTGTAAGGGGTTGAGGTTGGGCATTCATTTTGCTTACCCGCTTCTTTTAGTGTTCATTAGCCACTCTACAAAATCTTGAGCTCTTCTGGTGTCCAAGTACTTGCTGTAATCGCTGGTGAATGTACCTTGTGAATGACGTTTTGCTTCATTCAGTTGTCTAGGGTCATCTAATGGTTCAGCCTGGGAAGCTTTGAATGATCTATAAGTGTGGTTTGTAACAAATTAATTGCACTGAAGATTGCACATTTGAAAGGTGCTGCACGGTGTATCGACCTCCTTCAACGATATAGATGCATTCTAAAAATAACTGCTAAGGGTCATTAGTCGCCTAATTACTACTGAGTAACAGGAAAAATAGATGCTGTTTAGACAACAATAAGAACTATGGAAAGCATTAATAACTTGACATGTTGTTGACTTATCCAGATTTCAGAGATAGGGGGAAAAAGCATTAGTCTTTTAAAAATATTTCCATTTCTGTCTCCCCTCCAATACAAGAACAATCCATTATCCACATTTACGTTTCTATTGAATTTAAAAAAAGACATTTACCTGGCTTTCTCTTCTGTCTCTTGAAGGGGGCTTTGCCAGCTGCTCTGAGCAATCATTAAAAGCAATCCAGCAACGAAGCACCAAAGTTGTTTCATTTCTGCTACCTGTGGTCAAGAAAGGAGGATACATAGTCAATCCAACATATTTCAACACCATTTGTATGTAAAGGTAAGAGTGGTATGGTGGCCTAGTGGTGAAGATGCTTGCCTCCCAGTAGTGGCAGATATTTCTCTCCTAGGGCACAAAGAAAAAAATATCTGCTGTGAACTCTGTGGTGTCAGGAAGGGCATCCAGCCAGTAAATGCTCAGCTCCATTCAGTTGCCTTGGATCTACCCTGAATTAAGGGATCAAAAGGTAAGAAAAGGGAGATTTTTGTATATAAAGATGATCTAACGGCACTCTGACATCAAGCCATTTAAGGTTGATTCAAGTAACATATTAGTTCAGTGAAGCCAATCACACTGAATAGGAAGCAATCTTGTGGTAGATCTCTTCTAGTTCAATATTGTATACTCAGATAACCAACTCTCTCAACAACTTTCCTTCCTACTCTTTGTACAAATCATTTTAACTGAAGATGCTGGGGACTTGGTACTTTCCACTGGCTAAGCCTTAGTGATAACAATCATAACCACATAGGTTATCTCCATGGTAGGCTCTACAGTCTTGGCAGTTATAACCCAAGGTAAAGTGCTCCTACCCAACTTTTTAAAATATTACCTTAAGGCAACATGTTTGTTTTGAATTTCCAAGGACTCTTTCTCACCCAACATAGCTAATAATTAAGAAAAAAGAGAGGGTGGGGGGAAAACCCAACTAGATTAAATAACTAACTTGATAGTGGATTTCAAATATTATAATATCAAGAAAAAACCCCACTCACAATGGATGCAGTGCATTACAGAGATGGGTTGCTCCCAGTTCGGTCCAGATTGGGCAAATAGGTAGTAGCGGCTGTGGGAGGCTCCGCCCACCCGCCCGGACACTTCTGAGCATGTGCAGAAGTATTGCGTTCCCAGGGGAGCGCACCCTAGTAAAAAAATTGGCAACCAACCACTGGTGCATTACCATTGCAAAACCACCAAAATCAACTAGACATATTTCCCTGCATTTAGGAATATAGCATTAGTCTGCCTTGGTGTGACATAAAACTTCTTACTTATTTGGAAACTGTGGAGAAAGAGAGAGAGAGAATACGAATTTAGTTGATTTCCATTTCTTCTGCCATCCAGCAGTAAAATTCTAAGCAAATCTTTCATATCCTGTTTAAAGTCAAACGCCTTATCTAGCTTTCTACAGATCACTGCCAACAAGGAGCAGAACGTAACAAGAAATGATTTCATCAAAATAAAATTAAAAGAAATAACACCGGAGTATATCACTCATGGTTGATTTATGTTTTTTTAAAAATTTCAGTGCACCTTATCTATGACTTTTTGCTTGTTTATTTTATATACTAACTTCTAAATTATGCATTGCACATACTACTATCAATGTTCGCATTCTTTTCTCACCTTCAGTGCTGTTCTGGTTTTATTTGCTGGTGTTTTTTAGTGGTGCAATGCTGCCTCCCAGTGCTTTTGTATAAAATGGCTTTCTTTCTTTCTTTCTTTCTTTCTTTCTTTCTTTCTTTCTTTCTTTCTTTCTTTCTTTCTCTTTCTTTCTTTCTCTTTCTTTCTTTCTTTCTTTCCCTCCCTCTCTCTTCCTCCCTCCCTCCCTTCCCCAAAATATCTAGAACCCTTCCTATATATCACAGCAGCTCCCCAGAACATAATCTAAATAATTGTATTCAGAAATCAGAGATACTGATCCAGAACAGGTGATGTAGGAAAATATACTGAAACTCAGTTCTCAAGATCTACATGCATACTCCATGATTTTATCAACATTTCATGCAGGAATTTGGAATTTTCTGGAGACCGCTAATAGCTGGAAGTACAGAGTTATCCCTGACTCATGCAATATCCCTGCCATCATGAAATTCGGTATCTTTTAAAGTAATCACATCTCTAGGTTTTTGAAAGGTTAAAATAGAATGCAATTATCATGTGTTTTTTTTTTGTCTTGAAGCCTATGGCAGAAAAAAAAAGGTATAAGTGGAACTGGAAAGATATATACCACTCAGAGTCATTCAATGAGGAAGATGGGTGGTCTCTAAATACAATAAATAAAAATATGCCAAATTGTTTCCTTACATTTAAAACACAACTTCAATCATCCACAGACAAGATAGTAAAAACAGGAATGGCTTGACTAGCATAAGTAATTTCATCATATAGGTAAAGCTAAAGGTTCCACTCGCACATATGTGCTAGTTGTTCCCAACTCTAGGGGGCACTGCTCATCTCCGTTTTTAAGCCGAAGAGCCAGCACTGTCAAAAGACGTCTCCGTGGTCATGTGGCTGGCATGACCAAATGCCGAAGGTGCATGGAACGTTGTTATCTTCCCACCAAAGGTGGTCCCTATTTTTCAACTTGCATTTTTGCATGCTTTCGAACTGCTAGGTTGGCAGAAGCTGGGACAAGAAATGGGAGCTCACTCCATTATGCGGCACTAGGGATTTGAACCACCAAACTGCCGACCTTTCTGATCGACCAGCTCAGCATCTTAGCCATTGAGCCACCGTGTTCCTAATATCATCATATAATCTTTGTTTAAAAAATAAAGAGGAAAAAAACCAGATGTAAACAGCTACCTGAAATATTTTCATTGTACTGGTAAAGACAAGGTGACCCCAGAATGGGAGTTAATCTATTGTTTCCAAAATGTTACAAAACACAACCATTTTTTAAAAAGGAACGGATTTTGTTCAGGACACTGAAGATTCAACATAACCCCTACTGAGATTACGACTGAGATTCACCCCTACTGAGATTCTCCCAGAAAAAACTTCCACTGGTTTTCAGAAAAGAACTTTGCTCTTATCCACAGCTGTTTCTGTTGCTCTGTCTCAGAAATCATGTTAAATCTAAGAATAGCCTAATGAGTCAAATCACAATGCCTTGACTGACTTTATGACTATCTCAAAATTGCCTTCCTCAACTCAGTTGCTCTCCAGATGTAGACTTTAGTTACAGCAATTCTCACCACAATGACTATCCTGGTTGGGAGATTCTGGGAGTTGAAGTTCACAGGCATCAGGGTTAGACAAGGCTGCCACCAAAGAATGCTGCTCATCAACAGAGATAGAAAATTTCAGATGAACCATCCCAAGTTACATTGGCTCTAAAGCTGTCCCTACACTTCTATACACATTTAGAATAGCTGGACAATTAACAAAAATTGACCTGATATTTATAGTGATCACATTTATGTTTTCTGGTTCCTCAAAAAGCTTGTGTGGTTAGAGTTTACGAATATCCAACAGTTTTTATTCAAGGCATTGTGTAGTGAGCAAACCGGTTTAGCTCTTACCCCTCAAATCTGATTTACCTTTTTTGGGGGTACTTATTGTTGGTAAGATCAACATTTGGAATTTCAGATTGTAATTATATTCATAATATAATGTAATTATATTCATAATTACTATTCGATGTCCTTCAGATTTTTTTTTTAATTGGGAGCCCATCTTGGTTAATTCTTCACAGAGAAAAAGAAATTCCATTTTTTAATAGGGAATGAGTTACATAGTTCTATGTGTTTGATTTTTAAAAAGATGGACATCTCTATATTATATGTAAATTGCAAATTAAAATTACTAGAAGAATCTTTTCGACCTTTTATTTTTTAAGAAATGGGTCCATGCTAGTTTTGCTTGGAATCAGGGTTGCAATAATTATTTATTTGGATTCCTTTTTATTCTGATTCACAGCTCAGATCTGAAAGATATGTGTTTGTTCCAAATAAGATCCAAGATCTCTAAATTGATTTACTTGTCTAGAAAATATAGATTTCATACTGCCACAGCTATAAACAATCTAATGTCACCCAGAAATTTGGACATCTCAGTTGCAGCTGCTAAAGCTGAGCGTAAAAGACTGTTGTAGTTGCATCTGGACAGCAACAATCTGCCTATCCTTGGTATGTGTATTTGTACGTGTGTATATATGTATGTGTGTATACATGTATGCATAGACAGGTAGTTCTTGACTTACGACCACAATTGAGCCCAACATTTCTGCTGTTAAGGCTGTAAAATGAGGCTAACCTCACTTAACAAATTAGCAAATCACTTAGCATTTTACAGCCTTTCTTTCTTTCTTTCTTTCTTGTTAAGTGAATCACTGCAATGAACCACTTGCCAAGCATCTGAATTATGATCACATGTTCATGGGGATGTTGCAAAAGTCGTAACTGTGAAAAATAGTCATAAGTCACATTTTTCAGTGCTATTGTAACTTTGAACGGTCACTAAACAAACTGTTGTAAGTGGAGGACTACCTGTACATAATATGCCTGCCTGCCTGCCTGCCTGCCTGCCTGCCTGCCTGCCTGCCTGCCTGCCTGCCTGCCTGCCTGCCTGCCTGCCTGCCTGCCTACCTACCTACCTACCTACCTACCTACCTACCTACCTACCTATCTATCTATCTATCTATCTATCTATCTATCTACAGTATCTATCTATCTATTATATACACGCATATATGTCACATATAAGTATATCGTGTTTCAAGAATTTATGGAAAGTTGACTGTGTTAGTCTACAACAGCAAAATCAGCCAAGCCTCTTATAGTATCTCAGCAAGAGTCTTTGATTTTAAGTACATTAACACTTCTAACTTAAATACATTATTTGCCATTCCTAGTGATTTCAAGAGAATTTACATTTAAATATCTTTTCCCAGATGACAGGCTCTACCCTTATGCATATGTATTCAGCTGAAACTGGCATTTGAAACTGAAACAGCCAATGCATAGTAAAAGTGATGTTTCATACAATCTAATATCCATTAATAGACTATGGTTTCCAGGAGAGTTGCTATACCCCTTACCAATATTTTTTAAGTACGAGAGTTATATGAATTCTTTTCTGAAAACAAACTCTTGTCAAATGATTTTCAGGAGAAATCGTTATTCTGAAAAGAGAACTTTGCCAAATCAAAAAAAAAATGCTTTTTTCTCTAGGGAGAGTACTTTCTGATAACATAGGCTAACGAAGCGTATACACAACATCACCTTCATTCAAAGCACTTTGTGGGTGAAACTGAAGCAAAATGCTGGGAGCTGGAGAACAAATAATGCAAAAATAAAAAGTAGCAAAGTACTTTTCAACACCCATGTAACCTAAGCATCACTGGTATTGATCAGTATTTGGCAGGATCTCCTTCTGTAACCCTAATAATAATAATGGTGGTGGCAGAAAGCATCCTTATTCATTTCTAGACACTGTGCATGCTTTACATAAATTGGCCTGTAGTTTCAAAATTAAATTTTAAAAAATTGGACTCTCCTTGCATATCTAACTTTTCCTGGACGCTAATGTCATTGAACAATACTTAACTTTGGCCAAAATACTCTAGGCTTTTCGTTTTGTCTTATAAAATCAGTATTTAAGAAGTAATTTTTTAAAAAATAGGTGAGTTTTATAGCAGAGCCCACATTTATTATTTTCAAAGAAAATGAATACATTTTGACAAGTAAAACATTAGGTTTACAATGACTTTTTAAAAAGCACAGTAATAGTTAATTTATCTTCCTTTGTATTCTGTTTGATACACCAGACTTCCCAATTTGTCCATAACCGCTCCAACGGAACCCTTTTCTATTTTTTTTCAAATAAAATGGATTTTTAAGCAATTTTGCAACCCATTTCTCAATCATTGCTAATGCTCAAGAAACAGCTGCCTGATTCTGTCTCTGAAAACACAAATGTAGATGTGCCAATATTCAAAGGCAACCTGTTGATGCCTGCTAAGTCCTTAAAAATGACTCTTTGTTCACCAAACTGATACTTTCTGGCTCTCCAGCTACCCCTTACCTTTGGATGCTTGGAAAGGCTATGAAGAAGCAGGAAAAGCAGAACGGTTTCTCTTCCTTTGGCAACTTCTGGAACCCTGGAGAATCCTAACACAATTGCCTTCTAGTCTTCTTACACAGCCTCATATATAGTGTTCGGCTCCAGTAAGCACTTATGAGGCTGCATCATTGCTGACAGTTTACTCAATTTGAAAAAAAAAAAATCAAATGAACAAATCCTGTTGCTTGCCAATTTTTTACAACTGATTTCACATGTTTATTCTTTTAACTTTGACATCAGTGTTGACATATGATCTACTGTTGGAGGAAAGGCCACTGTCAAAAAAATTATCTGTCCTAGTGATACCGGAGTGATCCATTGTGGGAGTCAAGTAGCCAAGAAACAAAGTATTACAAGGGCTTTCCAAATAAAACCTATTTAAGTATATTTTGCCATATTAATTCTAGAGGTACAATCCTGTCCCTGTTCAGCTTTTAACAAGAGGCGTGATAGTGCTGATGATGCCCTTAGTGAAATTTTGAGATAGTGATCTTTGCCTAGATTGGGGTACAGCAGTCCTGGAAATTTAAGGACAGTCCTGGCAGCTTCAGGAAGCAGGCCCAATAGTTAAGGACCCAGGAGCTGCCATTCAGTGACAATTGTCCCTTTCCATCCACCTAGGCTACATCATGGATTTGATTTTTAGCATTAAATATTACTTGGGTTTCAAAGGATATACTTTCAACTAAATTCTGAGTGAATTTCTTCACATCTGAAGTCAGAAGACTATTAAGTAGCCCCTTAACAGAATAAATCTATTCATACCTGTTTTAAAACAGTTCTTCGGTATTTAATACTAGCTTATAACCCGACGTTGCCCAGGTATTTATTTATTCTAATCCTGCATTAGACAGGAAAAGCCCTGATTTCAGCGACAATTAAATTAGCTACAAATGCTTTCCTGTGCCCCCAGAAGCCATACATTTGTCCTCAAAAATAATCAAAGCCTTGTTGAAAATGTCTGGACCAAACATAATTTGTAATGTTGGATTTCCCCCCTTATCTGAGGGAGCCCCCTTGTGGAGTACTGCAAAAGCCATTACCATGGCAACTCCATTGCGTTGTACAATAGAAGCCATTTTATGGCAATATGGTAGAAGCCATTTTAAGGCACAACAGGCTGTATCTTAACAGAACACACACACTGAGGGGTGTTAGGGGTGACTTACCCTCATAGTGTTTGTTTCCAGAAAGTAAGTCATCTGTGTACCAAGTTTGGCTGAAATTGCTTGAATCATTCCAGAGTTATGCTGGAACACACACACACACACACATACACACATACACACATACACACAGACACACACAAACACAGCCAGATAGATAGATAGATAGATAGATAGATAGATAGATAGATAGATAGATAGATAGATAGATAGATAGATAGATAGATTCAGGAAAGTGAAAATAACCAACACAATCATATTTTTAATTCTCCACCATTTATGATAATTTCTCTCTTTCATATTCTCTCTTCCTTAAGGTGACCAGACGTCCCGCTTTTGGCGGGACAGTCCCAATTTTTAACAATTTGTCCCGCGTCCGGTGGGTTTTTTAAAAAGTCCCGATTTTTTTAAAAAAAAATTAATCAAGAACCACCCCCCCCCCCCTCCGGTCAATGGTGTCCCACTTTACCATTGTTAAAATCTGGTCACCTTTCTTTCGTGCGAAAGGAAAAATCTGCAGAAAGTCATGGGGAGCCCCGGGAATTGTTCCTCGCAAAGCATCACGGTTGCATAGAATGCAAATGAAGGTGCTTATCTCCCCACCTGGCTATGTGTGCTCGTATTCAAATCGGAGTCACACCGAGTCCCATTCAGAGGGCAGAGGGACCTTATGTTAACGTGGTTTCAGGAGGGTGCTGTGCTTTTTTTGTTTTACCTGTGTTCTCACAACCATGCAAAAGTGGGTTTTGTGTTACAAGGATCTTTCCCTGTCTGCGGTGCCGATTGCAGTCATCCTTTGCTTTGGATTAAAGCACCGTTTCTCATTCCTTGCAAAACTGGGGAAACGGCAGAGCCGCCTCCCTCCCCCCTTTCCTTGCAGCACCATCGGTTGCAAAATATTCCCCTAATTTCGTTTATAAGTTCGCAGCAATGCGATCCAACAAATAGGAACGTTTTAATAAGATCTTCTGACTTTATTTTTATGATTTATGATTTTTTATGATTTTATTAAGAATTTATATGCCGCCCTTTTCCCTGGAGGGACTCAGGGCGGCTTACAATAATGAGGGGAAGGGGGTGCAAGACAAGACTTAAAGGAAAAAAAAAAAAAATCGTGAATAAAAGAAAATTATCCATAAAAACACAACATTCATTCAACATTCGGGCGGGGTGAGAGTAATCCTATCCCCAGGCCTGACGGGATAGCCAGGTCTTCAGGGCTGTGCGGAAGGCCTGGACTGTGGTGAGGGTACGGATCTCCACGGGGAGGGTGTTCCATAATGTCGGAGCTGCAACTGAGAAGGCTCTCCTCGGCGTAGTCGCCAGTCGGCACTGACTGGCGGATGGAATTCGGAGGAGGCCTACTCTGTGCGATCTGATGGGACGCAGGGAGCTAATTGGCAGGAGGCGGTCTCTCAAATAGTCAGATCCACTACCATGGAGCGCTTTATAGGTGGTAAGTAGGACCTTGAAGTGCACCCGACGATCAACAGGTAGCCAGCGCAGCTCACGGAGGATTGGTGTTATATGGGCGAACCGTGGTGCGCCCATAATCACTCGCGCGGCCGCGTTCTGAACTAGCTGAAGTCGTCGGATGCTCTTCAAGGGCAGCCCCATGTAGAGCACATTGCAGTATTCCAGCCTAGAGGTCACAAGGGCTCGAGTGACTGTTGTGAGAGCCTCCCGGTTCAGGTAGGGCCGCAACTGGCGTACCAGGCGAACCTGGGCAAATGCCCCCCTGGTCACAGCCGACAAGTGATGCTCAAAACTCAGCTGTGAATCCAGGAGGACTCCCAAGTTGCGGACCCTGTCTGAGGGGTGTAAATTTTGCCCCCCCAGCCTGATTGTTGGAACATTAGCCAAATTTTTGGGAGGAAAACACAACAGCCACTCGGTCTTTTCCGGGTTGAGTACCAGTTTGTTAGCTCTCATCCAGTCTTTAACAGCCTCAAGGCCCCGGTTCATCACGTCCACCGCTTCATTGAGTTGGCACGGGGCGGACAGATACAACTGCGTATCGTCCGCATATTGATGGTACTTAATCCCGTGCCTCCGAATAATCTCGCCCAGCGGTTTCATGTATATGTTAAATAGTAGGGGGGACAGAACCGAGCCCTGCGGCACCCCATAGGTTAGGGGCCTCGGGGACGATCTCTCCCTCCCCACCAACACCGACTGCGACCTGTCCGAGAGGTAGGAGGAGAACCACTGTAGAACAGTGCCGCCCACCCCCACCTCCCGCAGTCGTCGCAGAAGGATACCATGGTCGATGGTATCGAAAGCCGCTGAGAGGTCGAGGAGAACCAGGATGGACGCGTGGCCTCCATCTCTGGCTCTCCAGAGATCATCGGTCAATGCGACCAAAGCGGTTTCAGTGCTGTAACCGGGCCTGAAGCCAGACTGGAAGGGGTCAAGATAGTTAGCTTCCTCCAAGGTACGCTGAAGCTGTAAGGCCACCACCTTCTCAACAACCTTCCCCAGAAAGGGGAGGTTGGAGACTGGACGATAGTTGTTAAGAACTGCTGGATCCAAAGACGGTTTCTTCAGGAGGGGCCTCACCACCGCCGCCTTAAGCGCGGTGGGGAGGTGTCCCTCCCGAAGAGAGGCGGTAACAACCGCCTGGATCCAGCCTCGTGTCACCTCTCTGCTGTTGGTAGTCAGCCAAGAGGGACACGGGTCCAGTATGCAGGTGGAGGAACTCACAGCTCGCATAGCCTTGTCCACATCCCCAGAGGCAACATCCTGAAACTCAACCCAGAGATGGTCTACCAAGTTATTCCCCTGTGTCCCGGCTGGATCTGCGGGGGTGGAGTCCAGTTCCGATTATTTGGTCTCTGCTGCCCCCACCCCCAAATTTAGACAGACAGTGCTTTGGCTGCCCCTCAAATCCTCCCCTTTACTCCTCCCCCTGTAGAATTCAGCCCCCTGAGTTTTGCCTTTGAGGGGCATCTAAATGTCATGTGTGGTTATGACGGATGGCAGAGTCAGCTGGAGGTTGAGAGGGGATTGGGAGCGTTTGTCCACCTGTGGAGTTCTCCCCATGGACAGGATGGGATGTTGGCATGAAAGGGATCCAAGCACAATCTCACCTGTTCCAAGTAAAGTTGCCTTTTGCTATTGGCTCCCGGTAATCCTTGACTTACGTCCAGGATTGATCCCCCAATTTCTGTTGCTAAGGGAGACATTTGTTAAGTGAATTATGCCGCATTTTGCGACCTTTTATTGCCACGTTAAGTCAATCATGGTGGTTGTTAAGTCAGGAACATGGCTGTTAAGTGAATCTGGGCTTCTTCATTGAGGATCAAAAGGTGACCACAATTTCTGTTTTTGTTTCAAATGGCACCGACTAAATTGGACAAATTTATTTTTAAATCCTTGGAGATAATAGTGGCTCGATTTATATGGCAAGGCAAGAAAGCACGAATTAAAGCCCAAATGTTGCAAAAATGTAAAGAACTGGGAGGCTTCGGAGTACCCAACTGGGAAGCATATTATAGTGCAGCAATTATGACTTGGGTGAAGGATTGGGCGACGTTGAGTAGAAGGTGCTTATTGGCTATAGAGGGACATGACCTCCCACAGGGATGGCATGCCTCCCTCTGGCAAGAAAGAGATACCACCCACAGGTATTTCATGGGACATTATATTCAGAAGATTTCGATGGGGGTGTGGGAAAAGGTGAGGAAAAAGTACTATCTTAAGGCTCCATGCTAGTTGGCACCGTTGGAGGCCTTAACGTAAGGTGACCAGACATCCTGCTTTTGGCGGGACACTCCCAATTTTTAACAATTTGTCCCCCGTCCCGCGGCATTTTAAAAAAATCCCAATTTTTTAATCAAGAACCCCCCCTCCCCGGTCAATGGTGTCCCGCTTTACCAATGTTATAATCTGGTCACCTTCCTCTTCCTTCCTCTTTCAGGTACATTCATAGGTATTTACCATGTAACAGCTGGGTATTCCCCTGAATCTGGCAATCACCAGAGCAGAAGTTACTCTATCTTGTATCAGCTTTACATCATGCACATGGTAAATGCTTACATAAAAGATTGAAAAATTCTTTTGCCTATCTCCACATTATCTTCTCTTTTACACCTGTGTTTCAGTTACCATCAAAACCCAATGGCTCATAAGTCCAAAAGGCAAAATCAGCAGCATATTTGAATCTTAAGGTTGAAGTGGGAAGACACAGCCCATAACAGGTCATTCATATTTCCTGTTCTTTGGGCCTCTTTGCAATAACCCATCTTCAAGGTTCACCTCTTTAGTTGCTATCAGATAGGCAATATATTGGGAAGCTGCTTATGTAATTCCAGGGACAAGACAATTATCAGCACGGAGAACAGGAAGTCAGTGATTGCAGTTTAGCAGCCTAAAGGAAGCTATTAAATATGATTCGTGAATTTACAACTTTTGGAAATGTGACTAAGTCTATTAGCTGGCTGTAGTGTCAATGTTTTTTCCAAAAATAGTTCTTTTAATCATTCTGTAAAACTGTATAGCAACATTTGCTCCTGAAGTCTCAATATGTGAACATCAATGATCCATGAAATGGCAACTTTGATCTATTTTATGGGCTGTATGCCACCAGAGAGATGATCTGTCAAAATGTTTTGGCTTACCTTTCCCACATTTAAAAATATTCTTTTTTCCGTACCTATTTTGGGGAAATTTCCACAATTATGGGCTGAAAATGCTGTGCAAAATCCTCTTTTTTTTTTTGACTTCGCTATCCAAACCCAGCATCCTCAATATGGACTCTCAAAAATCTCCTCTGCAAACAGCCAGGTACCATATCCCAGTGATTTTATTTGACTTTCTTTTTATTTATTTTACATTGCAACAAAATTAAATGGCAAGCAAGCATGCTGCAAAAAGAAATTCAAATTTCAAGCATAGTTTTTTTTAAAAAAAATTTCAAATACTATTTCTGATCTCTGCATATATTTCATGGTTATTTTTCAGAAAATAAACATGATAGATAGTTGTAATCCAGTGTTTTATTTGCAGGTGTTCCTACCAGAGGTTCCACCAACCATCAAAAGAGGATATGTTGGAATGGTAGAGGACACCTTGAAAATCCATAGAAAAGAAACTTCATCCATTTGCATTCCAGTAAATGAGGATTTGAGGATTGGGTATGCCTATGCCTATGTGAGACTGGCGATAATATGATCTGAGGATTCTAGACCTCTCATATGGGTCCAGAAAGATTGAACTGTCACCCAAACAATAGCTGGCTGTCACAAGAATGACATGGACAGCAATTCTTCACGCATTTAACTTGGCTCATTGAAATTGTTAAAAATAAACTTTGCAGATTGTGGAAATACTCACACAAGTTAAAGACATCATTTTAAATTGGGCTTAGAAGCTTCATTTGGCAACATACCCAGGAAGCAAGTGGCAGTATCCTTGGCATATAATGAATTGTGTTCATATATCCCAGAATCAGAATCATCACACATGCAATAGTAGGCTATAATGGAACATACAAGATTTGGGGGCATAAATTCAGGATTTTGTGTAGCAGAATCAGCAGAAAGTTTCCCAAATGCAGCAGACCTGGCTTAGCAGGTGCTCAAAGGTGACCAATAAGACTACAGGTAGTCCTCGACTCACAACAGTTCATTTAGTGGCTGCTCAAAGTTAGAAAGACACTGGAAAAAGTCACTTAATGACACATTTTCACACTTATGACCGTTGCAGCATTCTCATGGTCATGTGATTTACATCCGGGTGCTTGCCGACTGGTTCATATTTATGACGGTTGCAATGTCTACGGCTCATCGGATCATCTTTTGTGACAAGCAACGTCAATGGGGACGCCAGAGACACCTAATGAACATGTTGTTAATTTCACAACTGCAGAGATACACTTAAAAAATATGGCAAGGCAAGTTGTAGAATGGAGCAAAACTCACTTAACATTAGCAACATAACCCTAACCCTCGACTCATTGTGGTCCTAGGTTGAGGACTTACCTCAATGAAATTTATCTTTCTAACAATTAAATCTTATTTTAACAATAAAAAGGGGACGGCCCCTTGCAGTGAGCTGTAAGAAAGAAGGCTAATTGAACATTTGCAAGGCAGATTGTGTGCCATGTACAATTCTGTTGACATTCGGTACAGCTACTCCTCAACTGACAAGCACAGATGAGCCCCAAATTCCCATTGGAGAGCAAGGCAGCTGTTAAGTGAGTTATATCCCATGTTACGACCTTTTTGTCACCGTTGTTAAGTAAAGTTACTAAACTCCATCATTAAGTGAATCTGGCTTTCCCGCTGTCTTGGCTTGTCAGGTGGTCAGAAAAGGTGATCACATGACCACGGTACACTGCATCCATCATAAATACATGCCAGTTGTCAAGCATGCAAATGGTGATCCTTTGCCCATGGGATGCTGCAATGGTCGTAAGTGTGAAAAACGGTCATATGTCACTTTTTTTCAGTGCCCTTGTTATTTTGAATGATCACTAAATGAATAGCTGCAACAAGCTTGTACCTGCTTGTTTAATTTGCAGCCACAATGATATCAATACCTATCATATGAACATAATCCATATCCATCATCCATATACTTTCAGCTACACGGTTCCAATGTTGGGAGAAAGTGATTAAGGAAGACAGCCTTCAAGAACAAACAAGCATTTTCATAGAGCATCAATCGAGGGGCATGGGAACAATGGGAGGAAAGATGAACTACTGTTTGAGGAACAAATCTACCTTAATAAGGTGACCATACTCTTCTGGAGCTTCAAATTCTGCAGGCATCATCCCATAGAACAGAGAAGTTCATTTCCATTAAATAAAATTCTGAGTCTGTTTTGACCTACGCTTCCCAAAAGCACAAAGCCGACTCCTCGTCCAGATAAAACCCCTTTTGTTTAGTTTAAAGTGAATTCCTCTCCAGCAAAGACCTGGCCAACAGTCTTTCAAGAGATTTCACAACTACAGAACTTTATCAGGCTTGGAGAGCTCCCAGGTCAATATCTTCCAAATGCCACTCTGTAACAGACAATACTTGGCAAGAAGTCAGAAACAGATCTGCACCCTAATGAATTGAACTACTTGTCTCCTACAAACTCCACTCCCCTTTTGCTCCTCTTTATTCCCTATGAGATGAGCCATTCACTGTCCACCTGTGGCTTTACTCCTGAGTTGACCCTTGTTCCTTAGCTGTTCCCTTCATCTGGCAGCTCTGCGCACGCGCATACTGGGAACAGGCTCCAGCTGTTCTTCTGCCCCACTGATGTCCGTTCTGAAGACAGCTGATAACTGTCAGACAGTCCTGGCCCCATCTCTGCCTCCGGCACAGAGCACTCATCAGAGCCTTCTCCAGACTCCAGGACTGGCCCATGTTCCTCCCCAACCTCCTCACTGTCTGAATCTACTGCCAGATCTGCTGGTAGGCCACAAGAGTCTTTCCTCACTGGATAACTTTTAAAACTAGAAGCAAGTGTATTTTTTCAGCATCTTTGCAGCATTTTGTGCATTTGTCACAAAGATAGGACTCTGACATTAGACAGCAGAGGGCGTATGGCATGCAATCTTACCCATCACTTAGCATTTCCATGAACAGGGAACCTGGTAGGTACTATTGAGGGCGGGGGTATCCTTTCATTGGTGAGACACAGCTCTGGAAACATACGTGCAAATATATCTCACACCATTCCTGCTAAGTGCAACACAATATGGTATAGAAGGTAAAAAATCTAGAGTTACAATAATAAAAGGCATAGGCAACATTAGCCAGGTACTAATGTGCTTTATCATTTGTGTTTATAGCTCAGGCACATGTACAAGCCACGAAAAAAAAAAGGTGTAGGTAAAAAGCTTACTTAGATATTGTATAAACACCAGTTGCTCAGCACAGCGTGACCTATTTAGATTCCGTTCTTCTCTATTATCATGACTTGTTTGTATTTTATTCAAAACAAAATTAAAATACAAAACTCTCCCCCCACCCCACAAAAAAAAATTCCAAAGGGACAAAAGGTAAAAGAACCACAAAACACAAAGCATTAAAAAGGTGCATAAAACACGCACACACATATTATCCCCTCTACCCTGTTTCCCTGAAAATAAGACCTCCCTGGATAATAAGCCCAATCAGTCTTTTGCATGCATGCACTAAAATAAACCCTCCCCCCAAAAATAAGCCCTCCATGAAAATATTGCAACACAGCAGCAGCCATGAAGTGACCATGCTCGCTGCCTCCTGCACTTCAAAAATAATAAGACCTCCCCAAAAATAAGGCTAAGTGCTTATTTCTGGGATCCAAAGAAAATAAGACCCTGTCTTATTTTCAGGGAAACACAGTAGTTGAACATTGATTAATACATTACTACAACATTTGTTCCCATCCCTTGCGAAACAGGCCCTCCACATTTTTTTAAACTACTGAATATAGATTCAGTTCTGAAATGAGCTTATCCTCCTTCAGTTCATGCAAAAAAGATTTTTTTTAAAAAGCTGGAAGTGAACTGAACTGCAGTCTGAGACATTTCTCATTGAACATAATTTATGATGCCATTACAACACAATAGGCATCATTCAGCTTAACAAGTTATTAAACCAATTCTGCAAAATACACTCAACATCTGCACCCTGTAATTGCAACTTGTTTGGTTCTGGGGAAGAAAAACAGAGATACAATTGTAATAGAGACACAATTTGTGTTTCTGTTGATGAAAATCTATGAAGTCAGCCACCACTTGTCTGGCTGAGGATGAGTTTTTGCAGTCGTTGTCTGCGTGTGAACCTCGGCATTTAATCGTTTATCTCATGGTTCTGTTGGGGTGCTACAAAGTTGGTTTTATGGCTTGGGTTCCACTGGGAAGAGGAGTACTATAGCTTGCTCCAGGCACCACTTTCACATGTTCAGTTCAAAATGCGAAGGGCACCAGTGAGTGATGGGACGCAATAATATCTATACCATCAACAGAGTTGCCTGGGACAAGGAACCTGGTTCTCCATCAGTCACTTTCATAAGAGCTACACATCTGCTAGAGAGGTTCCAACCTATGTGGAACCATTGCAAACAATTGTGCTAGAAGTGTGATCTTCCCTTGTGTGCCTAGGAGGAGGAGGAAAGTTTGCAGAAAAATGCATATACTGTATATTAAGCAGCGGTGGGTTACGACCGCTACGCTCCGGTATGGGCATACCGGTGCCTGCCAGGAGCACCAGGTACCATTCTGGTACGGTTCTCCCGTTCTGGTACGGTGCTCCCGCCTGCGCTCCTTACTGGTATTTGAAGCTTTTGGGGCTTCCACGCAGGTGCACGGAGCGCATGGCGCCTGCTCAATGCTCCGCCGAGCAGCTGGAGTGTCACAGGCAGTAAGTATGCATGCATGTATGCGTGTGCTGTAGTGGGCACCCAGACCTGTTGCACCGTACCAGTTGCAACAGGATCCAGAACCCCCCACTGATATTAAACCCTTAGTTACTCATCAAAATGCAGAAAGCATGCCACTTTACCTTTAAAAAAAAATCACTGAAATTTGAGCAAGAGGTGCTTTTTTTGCTCGCTGCTGCCTTTGGTTTGCAAAAGAGAGATGCCCAATTATATTACAGTATACGAAATCCAGGGTTTCTTTGTTGATCATATAGAAATCCTTGTTCTTCATATGGCTTGTCCTGCTTTGTTGTCTGCTTAATGTTACACTCTGCTTTCCTCATAGCAACATTGCTCATAACACAACTGTGGCTTTTCTTTCTCAGGCAGCTTCTCATATGCTGATTAGGACTGAGAGGCAGTGCCTGGCCCAAGGTCAAATATTATATCCTAGTGACTTTGTATCCGTAATTATTATCCAGGAATGCAAATGTTCTACTATTTTATGCTCAATAATTTGATTTGTATCATGCAAACAGAATGACTTTATTATAATTGAGTGGTCCTTGGCGATCTGAGAGTTTGATTGCTTTGTTGCAGACATTTCATCACCATACTAGGTGACATCGTCAGTGCTAGTAGGGAGTGGGGTTTGCTCTCAATTTACATTTTAATGATTTGCCCTGCCAGCGCTGCTGGGAGTGGTTTTGGTTGTTCTTTGGTTGGGCTATTTATTATTAGCTTGTTTGACAGTCCCTTGATTGCAAGTTGTTTACTTCTTGATTGTTGGTCTGATATTAATCTTGGTGTTAATCTATGCTCATTTGGGTTTCAATTGTTGGTGCTGGTTTATTATAATTGCTATTGCTGAGAAATAAATAGTGAACTAACTTAAAAGAATACAAGAGAAAGAAGCAAAGGTGGTATTCAGCAGGTTCTGACCAGTTCTGGAGAACCAGTAGTGGAAATTTTGAGTAGTTTGGAGAACTGGTAAATGCCACCTCTGACTGGCCCCGCCTTCATCTATTCTCTGCCTCCCAAGTCCCAGCTGATTGGGAGAGAATGTGGATTTTGCAGTATCCTTCCCCTGGAGTGATGAAGGAATGGAGATTTTACAATATAATTCCCCTGCCATGCCCACCAAGCCATGCCACACCACGCCCACCAAGCCATGCCCACAGAACCGGTAGTTAAAATTTTTGAATCCCACCACTGGAAAGAAGTACTTTTTTCCTAATTTATACAAAAGCACTGTTTGGGCTAGCACCAGCCTGGCCCAGTTGGTTTATGTGCCTAAAGGAATGCTAGAATCTGGAACACCTCATTCCTAATCTAGCATCTTAAACAGTTCACCATGCTTCTTATTCTAGGAGACACAGGTATATGGCATAAAGCAAGAATAAGGTTTCTAAGCATCCAGCTATTGATGAACTTTGCTCTCATCATTCTCAATCAATAACTATGGTAGCCAGAATAGATAGGAACTGGAATTCTCCACCCATCACCTCTCAACTCCTGTTGCTTAAAGGAATTTGGAAGCTGGCAATTCTTATGAATCCCTCTTGCAAGTCTACGGCCTTACACAGGCCTTGTTTACAATCTTGCAACTAAAGCAGCTTTTGCCAGACACTTAATCTATTACATTTTATATTACAAGACTTCTGCATTTCATGTACTGAATATTGTCTCCTTCGTACAATTCCTTGGAGCTTTCCCTGCAAGCATTTATTCATTTGTGTGTGTGTATGCATACATACACATATATACACATATACACCACCCATTTTGGAGACTTGTAAACAGTATGACAGTTTATAATAGAATACAATAAAGCCATCCTTAATGAACCAATTAAAACACCTCATCAAAAAAAACAAAATGAAAATGAAGTCTAATAAAATTAACTTGTGTCAAACAAGCAGCCCATCCCTTTCTCCACTCATCTCCTCAGTTGATCAAGAGATTCCTATCAGCCTTGTAAGCAAGTTGATTTCAATTAAATTTACTCCGTATACCCAACAACTTCAAGCAAACCTGGTCAGATGAATAGCTCTTTCCTATGTAGTCAAAACTCTGAAAGAGAGCAGAGCCTTCAGTCAGGTTGTATTAAAGGATTTCTGGTATCGAAATCCTTCTGATAAACTCTTCCCTATAACGAGTTTACCTTCTTACTAGAACGTTTTGCAACCACATAGTTTCCCCTCAGTAACGTGACCATGGCTTTAGCTCCAATGACCCACTCTGGACTAGGAAACGATGCAAGATCACCCAGGGTGTTTCCCTTTACAGTTGCTCATTATGAAGAGACTGTAAGACAATGGTATCTTGGTTTGGGAAAATTGGGAAATGAGGAAATTCATTATAATTTCTACAGAGGCAAACAGAGCCTTTTTGAAGGACTCTATGTTTGCCTACTTCTCTTGCTAACTGCTTTTGGATATTTCCTATTAATTGATTCAAAGAAGTTAGACACCTTCAAAATGACAAGTTTATTTGGACCTTTAGTCCTTTGGCTAAATATTGCAATGTTTAAGAAGTAAGACTAGAGCTGAAGTGACCTAGATACAGGGCCACCCTAAGCATGCTGTGAAATGTGGATTTGCTTCAAATTGAGATATGGAATATTTATTTGAATGGGACATGGCATTGGTTGGGTATGATGATTTTGTCTGGATTTGGAATGGGGAAATATTGTGTATTGGAGCTGGTCTTTTTTTAAAGGAGAAACTGTCTCTTTTTACCATGTTAAATTTTAAGGGGATTACTCTAGGATATCAGGGACTATTTTATGCCTTTTAAATGGAGTTTTGTTTACAGCTAAGACTTGAGATCAAGAATGTTGAGTTTTATATATATGCTAATTAGTGTTAATATTTTAGTGTTCTGCTTGGACTTTTTGTTGATAATTGGATAAGGAGGATGTTACTTATTTAATTTGCCTATTGTTAAAAGATGAGTTATAGTATGAAGACTTTTATATTTGTTAATTAAGAGAAGGTGAAGAGATTATGAAATTGTTTATTTTCTTAAGGGGGTTATTTTTACTTTTTTGCTTTCTTGCACTCTTTTTCATTTCTTTGTCTATTGTCTTTTATTTTTGTTTCTAAAACTTTTAATAAAATTATTACAACAACAACAAAAAAAGAAGATACAAGAAAATTGCATAAACTGTTTGCTGCCTTGAGTCATTTATAAAAGTATTAAAATGTGGTATATAAATAAAGAAAAAGAAACAGTAACATACCCAGTCACAAAAATGATTCAAATTGGTGGGAGCACAGAGAAAGCAGTTAAAAATAAGCATGTTAAAATATACAAATACATACTGATAAAGCTTCGGCTTATAACACACCAGATTTCATTATGGTTGAAAAAAAGTGTGGATAATTGATAAGGCATTACTAGGAAATAGTCAGATAGAGAATTGGAAAAGATCACAAAAAAATTTCATGACCTGAACATTGAAAGATTATGGCATAAACCAGTTATGGTAGTCCAGCACACTGGTGCCATACTCCCCCCCCCCAAAAAAAAATCTTAGATGGCTCTTAGAAAACCTATGCATTGACAAAATTTTCATCTGTCAATTACAAAAGGCCACATACTTGGATAATGTATACTATTCCAATACATTAGGACATTCTAAGTTCTTGGGAATGTAGAAAGTTAGCACCCACCCATGTCCTAGAAGAAAGAAATATTTTAAGAAATATTAAAAAAGGCAGAATATTATATTTCCCAGGGTGAGAAGTGGAGAAGCAATGCTCTTGGAAAGTAGCCCCCACCTTTCTTAATAGCGCCCAACAGATGTCAGCACTTAAGAGATAAAAATATAGCTAGCTCTATTCATAAGCAAATACCTTCACTCATGATCCAACAAAGGTAGGATTAGCCCTCACCCTCAGTAGGAATTGCTCAACACAAGCCTTCATTGCATCAGCAGCCCAAACTTCCACCAAACTTAGCTCAGACATACATGACCCTGGGAGTCTGACAACAGCCAATAGAATACATGTTCTGGAACTGGAAGCTCAAGTTCAAAGCGCAAGGGGAGGTATAAATAACCCCCACTCTCAACTCCATGTGATCAGCTGCCCAGAATCACCCATGTTCTTCTGCTTCGTCAATAATTGGACTCTTTTTCCAATCAGCCTCCAGCTTCCATTTTATCTCCAGTGCCTTTCTCCCAGCTTGGAAATAAACCAGATGGATATTCCTTCCAACAGGAAGAATTCAGTGTGTATGAAGGCCAATACCAACTAAAGAATTGATGGCTATGACTTCACATTGTTGTGTATTTAATGATGATGATGATGATGATGATAACCACTCCGAGAAGCTTTACCTTGTCGTGGTGGAGGGGCTTGCACACTCTAATGATCCTAAGGGATATGCTGAACAGGTACAACCATATAAGACAGGTCTTAGGTGAAGGGCCAGACAAAATTTGCTCCACAACCTATTCAAATATGGTGAATACGAAAAAAATGAAATTTATGCTGGCTGAACTGTCATCCGGATTAACAAGGGTTCCGTTGGATGCTATGGCTCCTGGGCATTCTGCGCAAAATGCGCTACAGGGCTCAGCTCCCTCTGCTAGGCAACCAGGGCATGGAGCCGACAAGCTACTGGAAGAAAAAGTGAAAAAGCGAAAAATCTGGACTAGGGAAGAAAACATCTCTGTTATGAAAGCTTACTATCAATCTGAGCCAGCAAAACGTGGATTTCAAAAACGAATGTATCAGATTTGGAAGGTGAACCACATGGACTGTGATATCAGTGAACAAAGGCTAATGGACCAAAGATGTGTAATTCTAAGCCACAAATTTTTCACTACAGCAGAATTAATAGAAATCGAAGAGAAAACAACTAATGGTCTGAGTATACCAACAAAGAAGAATAACATCAAGAATGATTTGCAGACTCAAAAGCAAACTGAGGAAGAAAGGGAGGAAGAGGATGCTGAAATGGATGAAGATAAAGAACAAGGAAGCATTGAAGAACAAACACCAACAGATATTGCTCAATTAGCAGAGAAAATAAAGCATCAAATGGAAGATGCTGAAAGAACATATTTGCCAAAGCTGATCCAAGTGAACCGGAAATAATTGAGAAAGATACTAAAAAAGGTCAATGAGGCTGTGCAAACCATTCAAACCACTACATTAGCTGAAACAAAGCAGTTGATGTATGCAGTAGCTTTCATAACCACGAAAGAATTGGGTTTGAAAATACAAAAGAACCAAAGAGGCAAGAAGAGGAAGCCTAAATGGAAAATCCGGTTGGAATTGAAGATCAAAAAATTTCGTGGAGACTTGAGCAACTTGAAGAACTTAAGGCAAGGTCAGCTGAAGAACAAACAGGTCAAAAGCAACCTGGAAGCAAGATACAATTTGGAGAATAAAGAGATTGCAATAGTAATTGAAGAGCTGAAGCCGTTGCTGAAAAGATTAAAAGATATGAAAACCGAGTAATTCAATTCAAGGAAAACTCACAGTTTAGAACAAATCAGCACCACTTTTATAAGAGCTTAGAAAGTGGAGACAGAGTATCAACAAATGAAAAGCCTGATAAAGAGAAAGCTCTGAAATTCTGAAAGAATTTGTGGGAAAACAACAAGAAGCACAACAGAAATGCAAAATGGATCAAACAGATTGAGGATTCTATTAAAGTGCATCAAATGGAAGATGTGAAAATAACAAAAGAAATGGTGCAAAGACAGTCAAGAAAAGTGAAGAACTGGAGTGCACCTGGACCAGATGAGTTACATGGCTTCTGGTTAAAGGCACTTACAAGTGTGCACAAAAGATTGGCAGCCCAAATGAACCAGATCTTAAAAACACCTGAAAATGATGAATGGATGACAACTGGAAGGACATTTTTGATCCAAAAATATAAAGAAAAACGAAAGGATCCTGGAAACTATAGGACAATCATCTGTTTGCCAACAACCTACAAGCTCCTTACTGGTATCATTGCAAATCAAATTTATGGATACTTGGAAAGAAATAACTTGCTTCCTGTAGAACAGAAAGGATGCTGCAAAAATTCAAGAGGAACAAAGGAGCAACTGCTGATTGACAAACTAATCCTATAGAATTCAAAGAAAAGACGAACCAACCTGTTCATGGCTTGGATAGACTATAAGAAAACATTTGATTCAGTTTCCCCATAGCTGGATCAAGAAATGCCTGAAAATCTTTGGCATCAGCAGCAACATACAAAAAATCATGGAAACTTCAATGAACCTCTGGAAAACGAAGCTTATAGCTAATGAAGAAGTACTGGGTTGAAATTAAATGAAGATTTTCCAGGGTGATTCCCTTTCACCCCTACTTTTTATACTCTCAATGCTACCACTGACAATCATTTTGAAGAAGATGAACTATGGCTATGAACTTGCAAAGAAAGGACTGAAAATTTTGCAATTGGTGTACAAGGATTATTTGAAGCTGTTTGGTAAAACAAAAGCTGAACTGAATTTATTAATTGAAAGCACAAAAGAATTTAGCCAAAACATTGGTATGCAGGTTGGAATGGACAAATGTGCAACAATAGCAACCAAAGCAGGCAAGGTCATAGAAGATGGTGGAATAGAACTTAAGAATGAAGAAATGATAAAGGCAGTAAAACCAGAAGAAGGCTACAAGTACTTGGGGATTTTAGAGACCTCTGACTTAATGCATAATAAAGTCAAGAAATTAACTTCAGCCAAGTACATTTGACAAATTCACAAGATATTAAAGTCCAAATTGAGTGGAGGAAACATCATAAAAGCCATAAATACCTGGGCTATACCTGTGATCCGATACTCTGCAGGAATAATTGACTGGACCCAGATGGAGTTGGACAATTTGGACAGAAAAACAAGGAAACTTATAACAATGAATCATGCTTTGCACTCTAAAAGTGATATCTACCAAGAGCAGAGGATGGTCGATGATTCCTACAAGTAAAACAGACTGTGGAAGAAGAAAAACACAGCTTGAATGATTACATCAAGAAAAGTGAAGAACCAATGATTAAGGAAGTAAATAAAGGAGGCCTTTAAAGACAACTATGTCAAAAGCTGAATATAAGAAAGAAGTAGTTGAGAAGCGAGCTGAAAATTGGAAAAACAAAGCTATGCATAGCCAATACTTGAAAAGTATTGAAGGCAAAGCTGACCAAAAACTAACTTGGAACTGGTTAAGACCAGGAGCACTGGAAAAAGAAACAGAAGGCTTTATTTTGGCAGCTCAAGAGCAAGCCTTAGCCACAAACTACATGAAGGCAAAAATTCAACATGTTACCACCAACAGCAAATGTCACCTCTGTAATGAGAAAGATGAGACAGTCAACCACTTGTTTCGTGTGTTGTCTCGATTGTAATTGGAGCCCTTGGAACAATACCCAAAGGGCTACCTCGCTATTTGGAAATTTTAAATTTATCAGATTTGAACATTCTGATTCTACAAAAACCCACCCTACTTGGAACAGCTTATATCCTCTGACGTTACCTTAACAGTTCCTAGGTCTTTGGTTAGGACTCAAGCTGTTGAGCTACCAACCAGCCCCAAAGGCTGTGAATCTCACCAAAGATTAATCACATATAATAATAATGCCTACAAGTGCTCTACCTGGGATCCAAATTTGAAGGTGTATCACCAAATGCTAAAGCCAAACGTGTCTTGACCAATATCAAAACACACATTTCACTTTTAACTGAAAAGAATCATTTTGCTCAGCTGAGATGCAATTCTCCACTGGGATAGCTGCAGGCAAGTGTTAAGCAGTTGCCTTTCATTTGCAGCGAAATTGTCTCTGATCCTTTTGAAGCATTTTTTTCCAGTGAATCCATTTGCTAGACTAAATAATCATCCAGATACATGGCTATCTCCAAGAACACTTCCCCACCTCCCAGAATTCTTTATATTCTTGATTCATAATGTATACTTGTATTTGACATATGACATTTTTGACAATATAGGGAGAGAATAAGCAAAATATGCAGCCTTTAATTTCACACTTTTATTTTTATTCATTTATTTCCTAGCTAACAAAAATTCCCAAGCGGTACACAAGGGTCAGTAAGAATCATCATCACCCCTTTAATTCCATGTTTAGCCTACTTTTGGAATGTGCGTAGTTTGTGCAATTCACATTGCTTCGTCTTGGAATCAAGACAGAAGAGAGGATTCCTTAAGGCAGAGAAAAACACTGTTTCAGGAAATGGGTCATGTGAATGTAGAGATGCTTCAAAGAAAGGCCTGGAATTCCATGGTTTTGGTCTGTGTACCACTGAAAAGGAAGAGAAACATTATCTTAATCCTATGTTTCTTAAGCAGAATTCAAACAAACAGAAAAAAAAACTTTTACAAGATGGGTTGGGGGACAGAAAAGGGGATTTGGGTCTTTGCATCTCATCCGTGCTCTCACACTCTAAGGAAGTGTAGGAAGTTAGCACCCATCTCCTAGAAAAATGAAATATTCTAGGAAATATTGAAAAGGCAGAATATTATATTTCCCTGGATGAGAAATGGAGAATCATGTTTTTAGGCAGGAAACAGACTCACTCTTAATAGCCCCCACCATCCTCAATATCCCTCAGCAGATGTTTGCATTTAAGAGATAAAGAGATAGCTAGGTCATTTTGTAGGCAAACGCCCTCACCCAAGATCCAACAAAGGTAGGATTAGCCCTCTACCCAACTCACCACATGGCACCTGGGCAGATTACATCACCCAGCAAGGCTCAACCAAGCCTGGGACTCAGGATGGCCTACAGAATTGCCCCTGCATGGCCCCATGGGAGTCTGACAACCAATCAGAATACAAGCTCAAATTCAAAAGCCTAGAGAGGGTATAAAATTCAGGCACCCTCAGCATCTCTCCCCTTTTTTTTCTTCACCCAACCTCTTCAAGGCATGTGATCCTGTCCACCATTAAAACCATCTTTCCAAACAGCCACCATGTTTCCAGTGACTTTCTCCCCACTTGGAACTGAACCCAGATAGACATTTCTTCAAATAGAAGGTTGCATAGCAAGACCCTGCCATTCTAGCATGTTATAGAAAGGGGGTTTTCCTGTTTCAAGAACAAAAGCCAAAATGTGTTTGATTATCTTTTGTAACAAAAGCCACTTAGTTCCTGAAGGGGCAACAACAAGGTTACAATGGCAAACATCCAAGCTGAAGGAGCCAATCTGTACTGATTGTAATGAAAACAGCTGATATAATCATTAGGATTTGTCTTGGAACGAGGCCTTGCAAAATTGCAAAATAAGCCCCCTCCCTCCATTTATATTCCATTTATATGTATGTTTTGACAAGTAGCATAAACATGCTGGTTTCCTATCAGAGGTAACCCCCCCCACCCCAAGTTTAGAACAATTTTGGCATCTAGGGCAAATCTCCCTTTTATACAGAAGAATAGAATTGGAAGGTACTTTGAAGGTTTTCTAGTCCAACCCTTTGCTTTGGCAGGAATAGCAATAGCAATAGCAATAGCAGTTAGACTTATATACCGCTTCATAGGGCTTTCAGCCCCCTCTAAGCGGTTTACAGAGTCAGCATATCGCCCCCACAGTCTGGGTCCTCATTTCACCCACCTCGGAAGGATGGAAGGCTGAGTCAACCTTGAGCCGGTGAGATTAGAACCGCTGATCTGCAGATAACAGTCAGCTGAAGTTTGCCTGCAGTACTGCACCCTAACCACTGCGCCACCTCCGCTCTTAGGAAACCCTATACCGTTTCAGATAAATGGTTGTCCAATCTCTTCTTAAAAACTTCCAGTGTTGGAGCACACACAAACATCTGGAGGCAAGACATTCCATTGGTTGATTAATCTGCCAGTAATTTTCTCCTTAGTTACAGGTTTCTTCTCTCGATTAGTTTCCACCCTCCTCTCTTATTGGGAAATAACCTGCCTTCTATTGAGGGCCTGTACACTGCACAATTCAAAAAGAGGGCCGTGAAAATATTTACAGACCCCTCACATTCTGGACATAAATTGTTTCAACTCCTACCCTAAAAAGGAAGCTATAGGGCACTGCACACCAAGACAACTAGACACAAGAACAGTTTTTTCCCCGAACGCCATCACTCTGCTAAACAAATAATTCCCTCAACATTGTCAAACTATTCACTAAGGCTATATTACTATTAGTCTTCTCATCGTTCCTATCGCCCATCTCCTCCCACTTATGACTGCATGACTGTAAATATGTTGCTTGTATACTTATGATTTATATTTATATTGATTGTTTCCTGATTGCTTATTTGTACCCTATGAGTATCATTAAGTGTTGTACCTTATGATTCTTGACAAATATATCTTGTCTTTTTATGTCCACTGAGAGCATATGCACCAAAGACAAATTTCTTGTGGGTCCAATCACACTTGGCCAATAAATAATTCAATTCAATTCTATTCTATTCTATTCTATTCTATATAAGTTGTGGTAGAGCAGGCACTTGCATCTATGATTCCAGTTTAAAAGGAAAATTGGATTTAAGGAGATGAGTCTTGTCCTTTGTCCATTGGAGAAATATTTGAGGCTCCCTACATAAGCAAGGGGTATTGTTCCTATAGGCACCATGGTGCCTACGATACCCTGAAAAGCATTGGCTAGACCCAAAATTTAGCCTAAAATTACCTAGCTTATAGGTTAAATCCCAAATAATCAGCAAAAGCTGTGGCATTTTCATGTTCCCACCTAAAATTTTGCAATGCTTCGGATGAGAAAGTGAAGTTTGGTTTGGTTTGGTTTTATTGGACTTATATGCCGCCCTTCTCCCAAAGGACTCAGGGTGGCGTACAACATAAAAACACACATGACAAAAGTTAAAAAAGAGTAAATAATAAATCCAATAACCTTCAATTGACAATTTACATCAAATTTAGGATTAAATTAAAATCAACAATTTAAAATTAATAATTTATTTTATTCTATTCAGGCCAGGTGGGCTTGCTGAAAAAGCCAACTTTTTAGGGTGCCCTGGAAGGACCGGAGGTCGGGGGTTATGCAAAACTCCAGGGGCAGCTCATTTCAAAGGGAAGGCGCTCCTACAGAGAAGGCTCTCCCCCTGGGGGTCGCCAGCCGACACTGCCTGGCCGACAGCACCCTGAGGAGGCCAACTCTGTGGGATCGTACTGGACGGTGGAAGGCTACCAGTGGCAGTAGGCGGTCTCGCAAGTACCCTGGGCCTAAGCCATGGAGCGCTTTAAAGACCATAATTAACACCTTGAATCGCACCCGGAAAACAACCGTCAACCAGTGCAAATGAAGTGAAAATCTGTGACCTTTAATAATTTCTCAAGATTTAGGCCATTTTACAAACAATATTATTGGGCATATTTTGGACCTACAGTGCCATACCTGCTAAACAGAATTTTAATTAAAGGAATATTTGAGATTAATTATATTTTATTGAATTAGTTGTAGTATTTGGAGACTTGATTTTAATTCCAGAAGTCCCCCCCCCCATTCTTTTCCATATACTCTAATATATTGTCTGGCTAAGCTACATATCATTGTGGCCTGGAACAATGAATAAAAACTAATCAAAGAGAGACGCAATCTGGAATTAAGGAGAAACTTCCTAACAGTGAGGACAATTAACCAGTGGAACAGTTTGCTGCAGACGTTGTCACTGGAGAATTTTAAGAGGAGACTGGACAGTCTGGAATGGTATAGGACCATAATGGCAAACCTCTGGCACGTGCCATGGCACAGAGAGCCATCTCTGTGGGCATGTGTGCCATCACCAGCTGCTCTTCAGTATATCCACTGGTCTTTACGGGTGCCAGAGCACCAGAAAATGGCCTGAAAACGGGCAAAAAAGAGGCCGAAAAACAGGCATGAATGTACCAGCCAGCTTGTCTTTAGGTTTCCAGCACTCTGGTGCAGGCGCATGCACGCATATTCTGGTTTGGGCATTCAGTGCCGAAAAGGTCTATACCAGGTCACTGGTATAGGATCTCCTGCTTGAGCTAGACTAAAAGACCTCCAAGGTCCTTTCCAGGTCAATTCTGATTGAGTTGCAGTAGCCGTTCAAAGCAGCATATGAAGCAGTCCCTCCTACTGCTTTACTATTGGAAAACCTGAAACACAAGTTATGAATGGATTGCCATGGAGAAAATCTATGTGGCCACTAAGAATAAATACTGACTTGATGCCATGATGTAATCAAAATCAATCAATCAATCAGTCCTCCCATTTTCCACTCATAAAGGCAACTCTGTAAAGTAAGCTGAACTGGGTGAGAATAACTTCCCCAAATTTATCAATGGATTGCCATGGAGAAAATCTATGTGGCCACTAAGAATCAATACTGACTTAATGCCATGATGTAATCAAAACCAATCAATCAATCAGTCCTCCCATTTTCCACTCATAAAGGTAACTCTGTAAAGTAAGCTGAACTGGGTGAGAATAACTTCCCCAAATTTATCAATGGATTGCCATGGAGAAAATCTATGTGGCCACTAAGAATCAATACTGACTTAATGCCATGATGTAATCAAAACCAATCAATCAATCAGTCCTCCCATTTTCCACTCATAAAGGCAACTCTGTAAAGTAAGCTGAACTGGGTGAGAATAACTTCCCCAAATTTAGCAGTTGAAACATCTATGACTGAGGGTGGATTAAAAGCTATCCCCACTCCGAAGGTAACACTGAACAACTATCCCAAATTATTTGCGTGACCCATTAATGCTGAAATGATTTGATCATATCTACCATTGCTTGAAAATCCACTTGTGCATTGACTAAGGCTTTGGAGATCTGTGCCGAATTCTGAAAATGAACATTATCTGAAATATCAAGCAAGGAAGAAAAGAAATTAGGAAAGTGAATGTGGCTGATGAAAAACAAGAATCCTACCAGTCTGACAAATAGCAGAAAGCACGCAAGAGTAGAACATTAGACTCATGTCATGAGTTAACAAGCGATATAGCAGGGACGATCAACAATGAGTCAGCGGTGCTCAATGTGCCAGATAGAAAATGAAAATATGTCTAAATGTATTGACCCTGCTCACAGGAACAGAGAAATGCTTAATGTTTTTTTAACAAAGTGGTTCTCTCTCAGGATTGGTACTGGTTTTTCATAGACCTCACCATCTGCCGTTCCATGGATGAGAAGGTAATCCACATTATGGAAATTCTGAGCCCTTGCCATAACCGTTGAATTCTGAAAGGGAAAATAATTAACAATTACGCAGCTGCCAAAAGGAAAAAGGATAGGTGCCTTCATTACCAATTGTCCTATGTTCTTGTGACAGTAATCTATCAGCCAGTGAAAAGTTTTTCTCTACTTTCTGCTAATTGTTCTTAAATCTCAGGCGTAATGGGTTTTATTTAAGGAATTACCGTGTTTTTCAGACTATAAGACGCACCAAGATTTTGAAGAGGAACTTAAAAAAAAAAGTTTTTGCACTCTGCCGACCTCTCCAAAACGGCCCATTTTTCGGGAAAACGGGCCCATTTTTTGTCAAAAAAGGGCATGCATAGCCTTTAGGAGGCTCATAGAATGCTCCTGGGGGATGCCCCCCCCCCAAACGACCCCAAAATGGCCCGTTTTTCACTCATTTCTGCCCTCCACAGTCCCCAGGAGCACTCTGGAACATCCTAAAAGCTATGCACGACCATTTTTGTGAAGGGGGAGGAGTTTTGGGAGGCCAAAAATGCTGTATTCAGTGTGTAAGAAGCACCCAGATTTTTTGAGGGAAAAAGATGAATCTTATACTCTGAAAAATATGGTACCTGCAAATACAGATAGACCTCAATTTACAAGAGTTCATTTAGTAACTGTTCAAAGTCACAACAGCACTGACAAAAGTGATGTAGGACCAATTTTCACACTTGTGACTGTTACAGCATCCCCATGGTCATGTGATCAAAATTTAGCTGCTTGGCAACTGGTTCATATTTATGAAGGTTACAATGTCCTGGGTTTGTGTGTGTGTGTGTGCGAGTGTGTGTGTGTGTGTGTGTGAGAGAGAGAGATGTGATCACCTTCTGAGACCTTCTGACAAAGTTAATGGGGAAGCCAGATTCATTTAACAACCATATTACTAACTTAACAACTGCAGTGAATCACTTAACAACTGTTAAGTGTTGTAAAATGGGGTAAAACTCACTTAACAAATGTCTCACTTAGCAACAGAAATTTTGGGTCAATTGTGGTCAAAAGTTGAGGACTAGCACAAGATCGGCAGATGTAAAGAGACCTGGTCCATAGAACTGCCAAGAGTCGGACATGACTGAATGGTTAACATCATAATCATCTCACAGAAATATTCAACGCAAGACTCACAGGAGTTATAATTAAAAGAGATACAACCATCAGCCAAGTGTACATTTCGGTAATAAATGGTGTTGCAAATCTATTTTGAAAATTTGTTTGAATCATGGTTACCTTAGGGTTAGTTCAAAGAAATGACTTCCTTCTTAGGTAGCCCAGAAAAGGTATAGCCCAGAAAAGAGAAGCAAGATAAAACTATGAATGGCTCAATAAACATCTCATTTCAACTTAATTTCTCATTTTCCTGTACCTCATTTTCCACTGTACCTCATTTTTCCAGTAAAATTAACCTACTATCTGCCAATCCCTTGAGCTATCCACAAACCATATTGGCGCAGAATTGGATGCCCTCACTGGCAGTACCTATCTTGCCAGCCAGTGACACTGCCCTTATTCACTGTGTATAGGACATATAAAAAAAAGTTAGAGGATACCTTCAGTTTTGTTTCCCTCCCAACTCTCAAATATTAGCAGTCGATAGGAAAACATCTATTGACACAGGCTGAGTGGGGAAGGTGGCAAGTTTTGATAGACAGACTGACAAGGATATCATCTGTCACTCTGTTTTTGCCCAAGTGGTTTGTGTGAGTGCATCTAAAGGGACTCCAAGTAGCATCTGATAGGCTTCTTTGGGATACATGTTTAACGCTATTACAGAACAGCATTAAACTTTTATTTTAAAAAGCAGACTGAAGAACTATTGAGGAACCCAGTGAGACTTGAATTTTAAAGCAGCAGAGGCATCTCTCCCCCCCCAATTTCCTCCTTCTGCCCATTGGTCAGCTGCCTTCAGGCCAACTTAGGTCTCCAAGCCAATCCCTGGTGGGTACAGCAAAAGAGCCAAGTTTTATTTCCCTGGATTTTCTTCCTTCCCAAAGAGAGTGCCTGGGGACCACAGGGAGTGATTCAGCACCAACACAGTATTTCCTATGTCCTGCTGGCCATAAATTGACTATAACACCAACCAACAGAATCAATGAACTGCATCAGCTCACAACCAAGGCTTACTGTTGTGACTTATTGTTGTTGAAATACTGTAATAGCAATAGCAATAGCAATAGCAGTAGACTTATATACCGCTTCATAGGCCTTTCAGGCCTCTCTAAGCGGTTTACAGAGAGTCAGCATATTGCCCCCAACAATCTGGGTCCTCATTTTACCCACCTCGGAAGGATGGAAGGCTGAGTCAACCCTGAGCCGGTGAGATTTGAACCGCTGACCTGCTGATCTAGCAGTAGCCTGCAGTGCTGCATTTAACCACTGCGCCACCTTGGCTCTTAACCGCTCAAGACATTTTAAGCTATCTCAGGATACTTTGGGGATGAGGTAACGGCTATGCTATGAGGGCATGGCTTTTTCAGTTTTAAAGGAGACCTTTAATTTCCTTTATAAAAGCATGTGTTACCCTCTGTCAACCTGCCAACCATGCCTACCCCCCCCTCCCAATAGATGAGGCCTCCCTATTATGTCCTCACAGCTACGACGGCTCTCCAGGAATGTGTTGGCTCAGGAACGCTGCTGATTGATCAAGACTCAAGCAGTCGCTTGGCAAGAGAACGCAGCCCCGCCATTGGTCGGTCCGTCTGACAACTGATATATAAAGAGCTGTCAGATGGCTAAGCGTTGTTGCTGGTTCCAGAGTTGCCTTACTTGTTAGCATTTACTTGTTAGCCAATAAAGGTTGTTTTGTTCACAACCTGCCTTGCTTCAGTTCCTACCCGCCTGGTTCCCTGAACGGAATACTCCCAATTACCCTCAATATCAATTTAAGACAATGTCAGATGGAAGAACCGGCAGAGACAGGAAGAGGACAGCCCACATACCCAGCCAAGGAGCAAAAGGCAGGAAAAGGAAATTTGAAATTAAACAATAAGAGTGTAATTAAAGTATAGTAATGTTTACACAGTTCTTACTTTGTAATGCTCAAGATTGTCAGATTTGGTGGGAAGACCCATAAATCGTTCAGTGTAGATGGATGCTGCAATATACAATAAATGCAGCTGTCACGTTGCACAGAAACACATTAACACATGGACACAAGAGCAAATGTATTATAAAGCATGCATTTACATTCATTCATGCTGGGCATTCAAGGGGGAAGTTTGGGCAATTTTCTTATAATTTTCCACAAAATGGACAGTTACTGTACTTTTAAAGCTGGCCTCAGGCTACAAAACACATCAAAGCAGCCATAATCACACAAGGGATAAGCCTACTATTAGCCAGAGTGAAGAGAGTGCCTTCACTTACTTAGTTTGTATATTAAGTGCAAAACCATTTTACGCAGATAGACCTCCTTATTGAATTCATTACGAAAATATACATTTTTTTTTGCCAAGGAAGCAGGGAGTTGTCAAAATAACACTGTTTGTACCTTAATTTGATGGTTATGTGGAACTAATTACATGTCTCTGTGATTTGCATTCTATGTGTTTTGATTTGTGGGCCAATTACCATTTCCTATAGTTTCTTCAGCAGCAAACCCTTGTTGGGGGGGGGGTGCCTGGGATGGCATAAATAGGGTAATGAAGGTGGAGGAGTGTTCAAGAAGTAGCTGGGCCTGATGCCAAGTTGCCAGCTTCGTAGCCACAAGATTGCGTGCAGAACCGATTGAGATGAAGAGCAGGCCCAGCCAAAGTTTAACATCTGAAGCTATGATTGATCTTAAAAAGGGCACCTAATAATTGGACACAGGAGCTGTTTCATGGACAACGGTGTCTTTGAAAAGGCCGGGGATTTGCTGTGTTTGCTTTAAGAACATCTGCTTTGAAGTCATATACCCAGCAGCTCTGCAAACTATTTCAAAGCAAGCTTTGCTCAAGAGAAGGTGTGTTTGTTTTTAAAAGAAAGTGTATTTTGAAGAAGGTGTTTTTAGATGAAGTGTGCCTCAAACCTTTTTTTTTCATATGAGCAAAGGCCTAGCAGTGACCTAATTTTTAAAAAATAATCCAACTGTCAAAACCTCATATTTTTAGTTGTTTTTTCCATACCATAATATTCCCAGCTGGAAACAGGAGCCACAGCTATTCCACACTTAAACATGCCAGTACCAGACCCAAGTGCCAGAGATGAAATATATCCACCGTAGGACTAGAAGGAAACAAGAGAGAAGTTAATATTTGAAAAGGCAAGTATTTGCTCTCTAAGAATCCAAGTCATAATATACTGAAGCCAAGGAGAACATTTGTTTTGGCATCCAGGAACATAGACTACTCAACAGTTTCTCCTGAATAATTTTCTATGAGCCACTGGAACAAATGGGACTTCCAAATATTTCTCTTCTTTAAAAATACATCTCTTTAATTCCTCTAGGAGCCTAAAATGTTGCACCTGAGGATGTTGCACCTTATTTTAACCTCATAACAATCTTGGGAGAGTTGATCCCAAATCAGCCAGGTGAGTTCTATAATGGAGTGAGAACCTGAACCTGCATTTTCCCTTCTGCAAAGACAGAAAGAAGAAAGGAACTATGATTTTTACATTGTATTAAACCATATTATGATTTGGGATTGACTTTGCATGTTATGTACACCCAGCTATTATGGCTACAGAAGGTGAAAGAAAATGTTGCTCTGCCCCAGATGTTCTTTTAGCAGACGAGTAACAACCATTTATGTTAGAGATGATCTGTGACAAAATTTCTCAATTTTTCAAGCCTTTTTCATAAAAAGAGAAAATAGCTCTTCTTGGTCATTCTTCATGCCCTTTTGCAGATTGGCACATATCATTTACACATATGAGGGAGACTAAGGAATGTACTAATATTAGGAAAGTTGAAATTCTAGGGCAGGGGTGTCAAACTCACGTTGTCACGTTGTCATGTGACGTATCGCAGCTTCCCCCCCTTTGCTAAACCGTGGGCTTAGACAGCTCATGACGCATTCAGCCCATGGGCCGCGAGTTTGACACCCCTGTTCTAAGTCATAATGTCGTTCAAGAATCTGAACTACATTGCGTGGAGATGAATGAAACATTATGTAATATAACAGCATTATCAAGGGACTGCGATCCTTACAAAGTAAGCAACAAAGAAAACTGCTACTAAGATGATGAAGAAGAAAAAAATCAGGAACAACTTTCCCACAGTGTAGAGTGAGAGAACTGTTTCAGCAGAATTACCCTGCCATTAAAGGGCAGCATAGTATTAATTACTTCATTTGCTATTATAGCACGTGGTAGGACAAGAGAGGTGATTATGGGATTTGAGATATACTAAAATAACATGGCAGTATTATTGACAATGATGGGCTAGACATCATTTTACTGATCTGTCTCAAGGTGGGAACATGTGCAAAGGAAACCAGAGAAACGGGGTTACTCAGAAATGGGTTCCCACAGTTACCCTGTGTTAAGATGGGCGGCCAATAAATGTAATGACAAATAAAATAAATATGCACACAGGGTATGGGCTTTGATCTTGGGGTCTGCTCACAGAAGATGCCAAGTTATAATGTCCCAAAGGTGCTTTTTCTGGAGGCAGCTGGACTTCCTTGTTTTTCCTTTTGAAGACGTTTCACTTCTCATCCAAGAAGCTTCTTCAGCTCTGACAGGATAGTGGGGAATGGAAGGATTTATATTCCTTGCAGGCAGCTGGTCATTTTCACCCTTTTAGAAAGTCATTGAAGCACTTGGAGGTTTGTCTGTGTCCTCAGGGTCACCTGAGTAGTGCTCCTGGTTCCTGTAGTCTGCAATTTTTTCCTCTGGAAAAGTTCCTATTCCCACACCATTCAAAGGGTATTCGTCCCAAATTGTATAGCTAAAAGGTTTTGGGATAACCATGCTCTGGATGGCTGAGAATCTCTACAGGCTTTTTGCCAAGTCACATTATCTTTAGTTTGGATTTAACATGTTATATGAATCTAACCATGACACATAAGGCAGGATTATGACACTGTAAAAGTTGTGAAAACCTTATGAGTTGATTCATTGAAAAATAGACTGTGATGAAATAAACCGTAGCTGTACATTCCTTTGGTCACAACAATGTTACCTGCTCTCAAACATCAACCAATGAATTCAGTTTTTGACATTTTCCTTTGAGAAGGAATATATATATGTTTTCTGAGGTTTTTGCGGGTGTTAGTATGTAGGTCTCTAGTTGTTCGGGTTTTCTCCCGCGTAGAATTGATATATATATATATATATATATATATATATATATATATATATATATATATATATATATATATATATATATATATATATATATATATATATCAGGCTGCTTTATGGGAATCCAAGCCAAGGAAGAAGATAAGAAAAACAAACTGCAAGTGACAGGCTAAACAAAACATGATTATTCAGGATTTTTTTAAAAAAAATAAAATAAAGTAATATATACATACCCAGCCCCATATGGCTATTCGTTTTTCATCAATAAAACCCATGTCTATAAACTTTCTGTTTGGAAGAAAAATGCACACAATTAATTAAAGAAACATAGATATTTTAAACTACTTTCGGATGCTAGAAAATACAAGAAGGGTTATGTGGCACAAAAATATTTTAAAAATCCTAATTACAGTGCTAATAGATACCAGCTACTTAATATGGGTCTGAGCCTAGTAAAGTCAAAGACAGCAGGTCATTTTGATTTTATCTTAAGCCGCAATGTCACATGTATGCGTTTTGGCAACTTTTGCCAAATCTAATCCTAACCTCCTTCTAACCTCTATTTTACAAAAAATTCTGCTTCTAATTTTAAATTGCCCTTTCCAACTATGTTTAAACAAGCCAGGAGAAATTGTGATTTACAAACCTAACTTCATCGACCTTTCATTAACCCTAATCCTGTGGACATGATTAACTTATAACTAATTATATCTGTGTGTATAAATAAAATAAATTCCAAGTAGGAATAAAAAAAAAACAGATTTTATTTTGCCTATGGTATGTTTATCAGGCCAGGGCTGCAAAAATCTTGGCAGTCAAGAGATGACTATAAAACTTGAGAGACCGCCTGCTGCCAATTACCTCCCACAGACCCATTAGATCTCACAGGGTTGGGCTCCTCCGGGTGCCATCTACCAGCCAATGCCATCTGGCTATTACCCGGGGGAGGGCCTTCTCTGTGGCAGCTCCGGCCCTCTGGAATGAACTCCCCGCAGGGATTTGGACCCTCACCTCTCTCCAGGCCTTCCGAAAAGCTTTCAAAACCTGGCTTTGCCGGCAGGCCTTGGGGTGATGAGTTCCCTCCCCTCTCGACATGTATGGTTGTGCGACTGTTGCTTATTTTTATTATTTGTATTTCGTTTTTATGTTCCCCTTTTTTCCCCTTTTGAATTGTTCACCGCCCTGAGTCCTTCTGGAGAAGGGCGGCATACAAATAATAAAATTCTATTCTATTCTATTCACTGGTTTTCTTTGGTGGCATATTCTGGGCATCAGGATTTTAGCAACCTTGATCTGGTAGCCTAGACTATGGGATCTGCTGATGTGCCCAGCTTCAAATATTTAAATCAGAGGTGAGTTTCTCATAATTTTACCACCAGGTCTCCGTGCACCAAAAATGTGAGCATGCACGCTTGTGTATTCTGCACGTGGGTACGGCCTTCCACACATGCACTTTGCTCATGTGCACAGTTTGCACGCATGCACATAGCTTAGAAAACGTGGCTAAATAGGACAGGCCCAACGCAGGTCGCCACTACCAGTTTGGTTAAACCAGTCTGAACCGACTGAATACCACCACTGATTTAAATGTAATAGGCGCTTTATCAAAATATAGGATTGTTTCTGATCATGAAAAGGTGGGATAAAAAGCTTTAAATATTATCAATCTGAACCTCCCCCCGGAGTCCTTCAGGATTGGGCGGCATAGAAATCTAATAAATTCAATTCAATTCAATATGTTTCTGTGTGTATACATGCAGCTCTGTGATTTCATGGTGGTGTCTCATCCAGTCTCCTTATCCTATGTTCAAGTCAAAGTTCTATATAAAAACATGTTACTCCAATGGACAGAGAGTACTTTCCTCTATCCAGCTTTTAGGTCTGAATGAAAGATCCATTTTGATAAATATGTCCAACCTTCCCAAATGGGTCTATATAGATCATCACTGAAAAGTCTTTTGGAGACAAGGTCAATTTTTATTAGACCTTTCTGATATGCTAGTTTAATGAACTTATTTTTCTTTCAGCTCTCTGTTTTGTAAGTTTGACTTTATTATTATTCGTCACACAGTCAGCCAGATGTTCAGACTGGATTTAGCATTTTTGTCCACCTATTGAGTCCTTCCCAAGGGAGTCGTACAGTGGCCTAGAGTTGGAGCTTTTGCCTCATAATCAGAAGGCTGTGAGTTCGATCCTAAATGGAGACAGATATTTCTCTCTCTGGGAATATATCTGCAACAAAACTCCACATTGGTGACAGGAAGGGCATCTGGCCATTTAAAAACTCTACTAGCTTCATTCAGTTGTTTTGGGATATATTATTAAATGTATTGTTAGTTGCCTGAATGACAGAACTACTTAGTAATACTTAGCTTTTAAGTTGCACTTTCACCTATCTAGAGTACTTTCTCTACATTTTCTAGCTGTAATCTTTATCTTCATCTACAACTTGCAAGGTAAACTGGACAGGTGCGGTGGGGGGCAGGGAACTGAGGCTAAGGAAAAGTCATTTGTCTCAATCTCTGGGAGAAGCAGAATTGAAACTGAGGTGTTCTTAACAATGAACAGACATCTTCTATAAAAACTCCTTTCCTTGTCATTCAGTTGAAAGCATGACTTGGAATCTGAGGTTAGATATGGGAAATCCAAACTCAAATCTCAGTTTATTAATGCTCCCATCAAGATTACATTGCAAGTGAAGCTTCATGAGGCTTCACAAAGAGGTAGCCTAAGAACACAGGATATCCAAAGCAGTGGTGGTATTCAGCAGGTTCTGACCAGTTCTGGAGAACCAGTAGTGGAAATTTTGAGTAGTTCGGAGAACCGGTAAATACCACCTCTGACTGGCCCCACCCCCATCTATTCTCTGCCTCCTGAGTCCCAGCTGATCTGGAGGAAATAGGGATTTTGCAGTATCCTTCCCCTGGAGTGGGGAGGGAATGGGGATTTTACAGTATCCTTCCCTTGCCATGCCCATCAAGTCACACACACCAAGCCAAGCCATGCCCACAGAACCGGTAGTAAAAACATTTGAATCCCACCACTGGTCCAAAGGCATGAGCTTGAAGAAGTAACACGGTTAGCAAGAGTTAATATTATGTGGGATCTTATCAGTGAGTCACCAGTGGGTCATAAGTATCTGGCCCATATTTCAATAAAGCAGTCGCAGGAAGAAAGGGCATCAGGAAGGTTGATTTTCACATGTATGGTAGTTAAACATCAAGCAGGCTTATGGGACCATAACCCCATTATTAGAAACTCGAATGAATGAGGATCATCACCAGGGAATTCAGCAACAGAGTAGCAGAGAAAAAAATGACCAAAATATCAAGTAGGTGGAAGATTCTTCCGATTGATGCTTACAATAAAACTTCACTTCTTTGGCTGGTGTATTATTAATATGTATTGCAAAAAAAAACTAAAGTCAACTGAAGACATTCTCTTTTCAATCAACCTTGACACCATGTGATATTCATGCCATTGCAAAAGTGTTCTTCCACTGTCTTTTTTCATATGTGTCTATCTGTCTTTTTGCCTGCCTGCCTGCTATCCATCCGTCTATCTGTCCACCTACCTACCTACCTACTTACCTACCTACCTACCTACCTACCTAAAGGGCAGGAATCATGGAAGAGAAGGCTCTTCTCCTTGACCCCGCCAGTCGAAATTCCTTGACTGATGGGATCTGCAGCATGCCTCCTCTTCCAGCGCAGGTGGGGCTATAGAGTAAAATAGGAAATTTCCCATTATCTTTTTTTTGATAGAAGAATTCTGCCTGTGCCACCACACTCTGTACCAGGTGTAGCTTCCAAATGTCCTTCAAGGGTAGCCCCATGTAAAGGGCATTGCAGTAGTCCAGACATGAGATGACCAGGGCTTGAATGGCTGAGTGCAGGGACTCCTGATCATGGAAATCCTGCAACTGGTGCACAAACCAACGTTGTGCAAAGGCTGTTCTGGTCACAACTGCTACATGCTCTTCAAGTAGAGTCCCAAGCTCAGGAGAACCCCCCTCCCCCCCAAGTCATGAACTGGGTCTGTCTGGGATAGTGCCACCCCATCAGACCTAAATATATCAAAATCCCAGTTCCTAAATGCATGTTTTTGCTGATAAAAAACCTGATAGGTACAGAAAAATGAAATTGTACTTATGAATGAGTATGTGTAAAACTAACCTAGATCGCATCTTTCACCTTAGTATCTTCAGTTTATTACTTTATGACACCAATTTAAAACTGTTATGGTTACTATAAAACAAACAATTCTGCTATTGCATTGTACAAAAAAAAAGTAACGATAGGAAGATGGAAATCAAAACGGTAAATTGCCCCATCTGCTTCACTCTGTGCATTTAAACAGCAAAAAGGAAACGGAAGCATCAGAAAGGAGAAATGAGGTGAAAGAGATAAGAGATCAGTATAGTTACACTTACAGGAACATGCAAGCAAGATGAAGAGGTGAGAAGCTCTAGGTTTTATTCTTAGTCCGGCTGGTTCGTAATTTGTCAAGCCAGACTAATAATCTTTGCTCAGCTTAAAAAAGGTCCATGCAAACATTACTTCCACGCATCTGGAGCATCAAATTTATATCCTTCCTAATGTATTCAGAGCTCTTTACCTCTTAAGCAGAAGTGGTATTCAACAGGTTCTGACCAGTTCTGGAGAACCGGTAGCGGAAATTTTGAGTAGTTTGGAGAACTGATAAATACAACCTCTGATTGGCCCCGCCTCCATCTATTCTCTGCCTCCCGAATCCCAGCTGATCAGGAGGAAATGGGGATTTTGCAGTATCCTTCCCCTGGAGTGGGGAGGGAGTGGACATTTTGCAGTATCCTTCCCCTGGAGTGGGGAGGGAATGGAGATTTTGCAGTATCCTTCCCCTGGAGTGGGGAGGGAATGGGGATTTTATAGTATCCTTCCCTTGGAGTGCGAAGAGAATGGAGATTTTACAGTAGTCTTCCCCTGCCATACACACCAAGCCACACCCACCAAGCCATGCCTACAGAACCGTAGTAAAAAATTTTGAATGCCACCACCGCTTTCAGAAGTGTTGACTTCTGAAACAAACCCAGAGGTCATTCCAAGAATTCCACCAAATCCAGAGGAAAAACTGTTATATAGGTCAAGAATATTGGGATGTAAAAGGAGAAATAATAAAAAACATTTCTGTAGCTTTGTAAAGACTGCCACATAAACTCATGTTGGCAGTCTTTACAAAGCTACAGAAATATTTTGCCAAATATTTAGCTTAAGTTAAATTTTGCCAAATTCCCAAATCTAAATAGTGTTCGAGCATGACTGTTCAGAATATTCCCATATGCACTGCAAATAGTAGTTATAACTAATTTATTAACATACATTTCTTTAGCATCAAACATGATCAGCCCTGAATAAATCTCGGCAGCTATTCGTGGACTTACTCCTAGAAGGCCTGCAATGCTCCCCACAAATCTCTCCTTATTTTTACCTTACAGCTGAGATTTGATCTTCAACTTCATAAACCCCAAGTTTTCGATAGACCGCATGCAACATCTTATCGCCTTGGAAAGCGGTTCCTCTGCCATCCACAAGTGCTACTACAATGTCTTCTTTGCTTGCAAGATAGCTGATCCAGCTAATGCTGAAGGTATGCTTCACCCTTTGGCTACAAGGCCCTCCATATCTACAGGAAATAGCAATGGAATGTAAAACATTCTACGTTAACATCCCTAAGGTCCTAAAATATTTAATCAATAGTAATAAGAAAAATTGAATGATGAAGGACTTCCTCATTGGAGTTTTGTTTTTTGTTTTTCATATATATATTTAAAAATACAAATAATACAAACATAGTAAATACAAAAAAAAAGAAAAAGGAAAAAAAACTGCAAATATTATAGTGCACCCCTGAGACCTTTTTTTACCCTTATATTTCTTTATCTATAACAACTAAAAGATATATAATATATTCCAATTGTGCCCTTATACCCTTCAAAATGACATATAGTCTTTAGGTTTATTCCCTTTGCTTTCCACCAACACTGATTTTATAAAATCCCCCCTTATTTCATTATAATTATTGACATAAATCATCCCTTTTTAAAATTTAGTTTCCATTGTTATTTTATCATTTGTTGCCTTTCTCTAAATTTCATTATACCACTCATATCTTTGCATATCCCAATTTCGTTCCCAATATTTAGCCATCACTAATCTAGCTCACTGGAGTTTTGGAATTACTTCTCAGATGCAGAAGGACATAGTGGTTAAAGTTTTGGACTATTATGATTGAGAAGATTACCCTCGGCCAAAGAAACTCACTGCGTAGCTTTGGACAAACAGCCCTCTTTTATTTTCTAAATATCCCCCAAATCTTAATTTGTCAATGACCAAAATTGTGTGTTTGTTTGTATGTATGTGTTGTCTGTCTGTCTGTCTACCTGTCTGTCCACAGAGCTGTTATGGGCAAAATTGTTAGCTTGAGCTCCTGAAGAAACAAAGATGGTGGTAGAAAATACAAACAATCTCCTACATTACTTTGAGCTATCTTGCTTGAGAAGAGCAGCCTTACAGGGAGTTTTCCCCCTGAAGATGAAGAGGATTTCACTTGAGAACTTCTGCATACTCAGCATACATTGAGCCGTGGTGGTGCAGTGGTTAGAATGCAGTACTGCAGGCTACTTCTACTGACTGCCAGCTGCCTGCAATTTGGCAGTTCAAATCTAATCAGGCTCAAGGTTGACTCCGCCTACCATCCTTCTGGGTGGATAAAATGAGGACCCAGATTGTTGGGGACCATATGCTGACTCTGTAAACCACTTAGAGAGGGCTGTAAAGCACTGTGAAGTGGTATATACAGTAAGTCTAAGTGTTATTGCTATTGCTGATCCCGATGTGCTGTGGCCAGCTTTGCAAAGTATTGATAAATTTGAAAGTATATACAAGGTATATAGGGAGGACAATTGAATAAAATGTTACATACACCTGTATAAGAAGAGGATATTTCTTGGATCTATCAAATTTTGGAGGTAGAAGCATCTTGTACCATAAAGCTGGAAGAAAAAAGGGGGAAGGGAGAGAATGAATGAATTAAATGGGAAACTTCCTGTGGCAGTTTAAGATCCCATGATAATATTTATGGCTGCAAAGTTTGCATTGTTGATAGACCAAGTGGATTAAATACTATCACAGCCCTTTCTTTTAAACATGCATATCATGCTGTATTTTACATTATACACTTGCATTTTCTATTGTGACATCTGTGGTTTGTGATGCCTTATAAAGTCTGATTGAGTCCTGAGAACTTCATGGATTTGTCCATGTAATTTTCTTGGCAACTGTGTAGAATTTAGACTTCCATTGCTGTGTTTCAGGATTTTATTTTTTGTTCAACTTGCCAATTTAGTCTACAGATCTATGATTCCTTTTTTTAGTATCTGATCTAAGCATTAACAAGGTTTGATGCTGATTAGCTCCTGAGCCCAGGTAAGATCAGCCAGATGACGCAAAGATGTAAGAAAAGCGCTCTCCCAGATAGTCCATGGATTATGATCACAATTGAGCCCCAAATTTCCATTGCTAAGCAAGGCAGTGGCTGAGTGAGTTTTGCCCCATTTTATGTCCTTTCTTGTCCTAGTTGTTAAGTGAATCATGCAGTCATTAAGTGAATCATGCAGTCATTAAGTGAATCATGCAGTCATTAAGAAAATCTGGCTTCTCTCATTGACTGTGCTCATCAGAAGCCGGCTGGGAAGATTACAAACGGTGATCATATGAACCCGGGACAGTGAAACTATCATAAATATATGCCTGTTGTGTCATGCCTGAATTTCTATGACATGAGGATGCTGCAACAATCTTAATACAATACAATAGCAGAATTGGAAGGGACCTTGGAAGTCTTCCAGTCCAACCCCTGCCTAGGCAGGAAACCCTATACTGTTTCAGACAGATGGCTATCCAACATCTTCTTAAAGACTTGCACTGTTGGGGCATTCACAACTTCTGGAGGCAAGTTGTTCCACTGATTAATTGTTCTAACTGTCAGGAAATTTGTCCTCAGTTCTAAGTTGCTTCTCTCATTGATTAGTTTCCACCCATTGCTTCTTGTTCTTGTTCTACCTTCAAGTGCTTTGGAGAATAGTTTGATTCCCTCTTCTTTATGGCAACCCCTGAGATATTGGAACACTGCTATCATGTCTCCCCTAGTCCTTCTTTTCATTATACTAGACATACCCAGTTCCTTCATATGTTTCAGCCTCCAGTCCCCTCCAGTCCCCTAATCATCTTTGTTGCTCTTCTCTGCACTCTTTCTAGAGTCTCCACATCTTTTCTACATCGTGGTGACCAAAACTGAATGCAGTATTCCAAGTGTGGCCTCACCAAGGCTTTATAAAGTGGTATTAACACTTTAAATTTAATTAGTTCCCCATTTATCCCCTCATCCAAATCATTGATGAAGATGTTGAAGACTACTGGGCCTAAAACAGAGCCTTGGGGTACTCCACTGCATACTTCCCTCCATGTAGATGCAGTTCCATTGAGGACTACATGTTGAGTGCGGCTGGTCAGCCACTTACGAATCCATCTGGTGGTGATGCTGTCTATCCCACATTTTTCTACTTTATCTAGTAGTAGGTTATGGTCTATTTTATCAAATGCCTTACTGAAGTCCAAGTAAATTATATCGACGGCATTCCTCTAGTCCACTAATTTTGTCACCTTGTCGAAGAATGCAATAAGATTAGTCTGGCATGATCTGTTAAGTATGAAAACTGGTCATGAGTCATTTTTTTCAATGTCATTGTAACTTCAAATGGTCGTAAGTCAAGGACTACTTTTATTCACTTTCTCCAGATGAAACTTAAAGATATACAACTAAGCCAAAGAGCCATAGGAGGATGGCTCCAATTTCCTCATCACTTTGGTTGCACAACTCTGTGCTATGCAGTCTTTGTCTGGGAATAGGCTATTAATCAGTGGTGGGATTCACTTACCTTTGCTATCGGTTCACAAATGTGAGCACACTGCATACCCAGAAGGTCACGCATTACATTGGGGAAAGTGGGCGGAGCCTCCAGCAGCCACCCCTACCAGAACCGGCTGAAAACCACCTCTGCTATTAATGTACAGGATTCTAGGAATTCATTTCTTAATTACACTGTTGAAGGGAAAACTCTACTGTACTGTTTCTTGATCTAAATTCAGATATTACACCATAAGTTTTAAATAGCAATGATTTAGTTCTTGTGCATACGCTGAAAAATTAGGTACGACAAACAAATAATACTTACTTAGACCATCCACTTCAAGTTTGTTAATCTTCTCTATTGGTAAACTGATTTTTTTCAGAGCAGACTCCAAATTTGCATTGTCTTCTAAGACTCTAATTTCTGCGTATAAAAAGTTTTGAATTACAAATGCATTTCTCATTGATTCTCTGTTCTTGAAATGTTACACAACTGGATATTAATAAAAGGTTAAATGTCAAATCTGTTAAATTTAAAAGATTATATGAATTTCCCTAGTTTATAATTATGGAAATAGCAAGAGTTTCATGATATAACTGAAAAAGAGTTGAGATTTTCCTAAAAAAATGCAGGGATGTTTCCTGCAATTAAGGTAAACTTCATTACAGAGTAGTAAATTCAATTTATTAGGTAATCTGGATATAAATAATGTAATGTGTGGCTCAATATAGTCTGTTAAGTGTTTAAATGAATGAAAGAAGTTAATCATGATAAAGTATTTATATCATCATGATTTTGTTGTATATTTACTTAACATACAAAGCAGACAAATAAATAGCAAAGCCATATTATAACAGTTAAACAGTGTTCACATCTTTTCAGATTTATGTGCCTAAAACTTTACGGAAGTTGATTATGAATACCAAACCTAAACAGAATTTTGTATTTTCTTTCTTGCAATTGGGCAATACAAGTCAGTTTTAAATGAAGTGTAAAAACATTTTATCACTCTGGCCATCAGAATCAAAGATCTTTTCCTCGCTTGTGCTTAACCACAGCACAAACATGCTCTGGCATTCTGCCCCCCACCAGTAACCCATGATGGGGCCTTTATCTCTTCTCATCCTGATGAGTCAGGTTGAAGCTGGTCTTTGCCATGCTAGTTTTGAAGTATGACTTTTCTCCTTATGCCCACCGTGGCTAAGATTAGCCTCAAAGTGTGTAAAACTGGTTAGGCTTTGATACCCTTTGTCAGGTCTTATAGACCGGGGACGCTGCCATTCTGGTGGGGAGGGGGCCTGGGCGCATTCTTTAGTTTATGGCCTTTTTCCTGGTGCCTATTTATCCTGTACTTTGATTTACCTTCTTGGAATGTAAAGTGGAGAGGGCCATCTGTTTTGTCTCAGTTTCGGAGCCTCCAGCAAGCAATGAACGGAGAACAACTTATCACCTTCTTAGCCTGCGATTCTCAAAACAACTTTGCACCTGTAGATTGGCCTATTCAACACTGGACTGAGGGGAGGGGTTTCTAACTGCTTTAACCTAACAGAATTGCACAGGAGTCCTCAGATCCTGCTTTCTTTGTTTTGCTATCACTTTCCTTTCAATAAAAGTTTGCTTTTGAAATGCTAAGTGTTTCAAGAGTTCTACTTTCTTGAGCAGAGAGGAGAGGCAAGTCCTTACACTCTTACCTTTGTTATATCTGTTATCATATATAGTAGAAATGGGGATGCCTGGGCCTGCAGTATTGATTAGAATAAAAAGAGAATCTCCATTAAAACAAAAGATCTGAAACATATTATCACTACTGAAAATAATTTCATTGCTTAGCTGCTTACATATTCCCATTTGTTCATCACTCACAGTTGTTTCTTCCCATAAGCTTAACATTTTAATTTGAGCAAACTGCAAAGCCCAGTTGGGTGTTAGAATGACAGTAGATGTACTGGAAGTAACTTCCTCAACATTTCTACAAAGTGACCTACTTGAGGCTCCTTTACAATGGATAGTGGGATTGCAGGATTCAACCCACAAATGTCTGCATTTATATTATATTCTGGGATTCCACAAGTACAAAAACATCTCTGATAATACTTCATAGCAGTAAGATGCAGTAAAATCTGAAAAGCAATGCCATTTTGCCACTCTTATTACTGTAGAAAGTTAGCAATTCAAACAGGTCCTTTTTCTTATTAACATTGAGAAATTTACTTCTGTCTCTGTGTAAGAGCATCTGTAGCAATCTTTCTCTCTCCCCTCCCTCCCCTCTCTCTCTGTGTATCAACAGTGTTGCTGAGAATAAGGTAAAACGTTAACCTTTGCATTCTATACAGTTTTCTTCACTCACCCAGATGAAAAGATATCTAAATGGTTACATAACTTGAGCACAGAATTAACCATGCACAAAAGAATCTGGATAAGTTGTCTTAACTCATTTCTCAAGGTGAGCACATTCCCTGTGTGACACAGTTTTGGCACAGATGAATGATGGAAGTGCTTATTTAGTTATGTTTGCAATTTTGCTAGAGACATGGTCATCATTTGTGATGCTTGTACACCTTGTACTAAGCATAAATATATGATGAAAACTGCACAGCAACTATTTTCTCCCTAATATGACCTGAGGAAAATGTACATTGCTATCCAAACATCAGTTTTATTCATCCATACTAATATACCAATATGGCTGCACCCAGATTTCTCTCTTTAAATGTAATCTGCATTATATTTTATAATTTATTTTATTTTTACTTTGGTTTGGATTTTAAATGCCATAACAAGCAAAGAAACTCATCCCCTGGACAATGGTGATGTCACCAGTTTATCCTTTCAACCCGGAAGCAACTTAAACAGTGTCTCTGCACAGATGGGATGGGAGGCAAAGAAACTACTTTTAAAAGTTTATTTTAAGAAAGTAAGCCAGAGCATTGGTCTGACAGAGTCTTTCCTCGTTCCATAAACTCAGAGCTCAGTTGCAGAATCCTTCTACAGGGTGAAAAATGTCCTAGGTTCAATTTCTAGGAGTTCAAGTTCTAGAACAGTGGAGAAATGCCCTGACTGAAACCATGGATAGATGCTTCCTCTCTTTCTCATCCTCATGATTGGATGGTTCCACATTCTGATGGCATAAGGCAATTTCCTACATTCTAAAACGTGTTCATATCAGCTTTGAGCTCATGTCAAAACCGACTCATTCACTTAGTCAATGGGTGTGGCCTTAATTTGTCTTACAGTTTGTTTCAAAGGATGAAAGATTATGCTGTCAGATCATATTCTTAGAGTCTTTGCCATTTCATAACTAGAAAGCGATATAGATGATGTATTAAATGCACTATCCTAATTTTCCAGATGATTAAACTGTACATTAAATTACCTTTATAATAGAAAACTGAAGGGCATTATTTTACTTAGTAAAAGAAGTATGTATGTATGTATGTATGTATGTATGTATGTATGTATGTATGTTAAAGGTAAAGGTTCCCCTCGCACATATGTGCTAATCGTTCCCAACTCTAGGGTCAGCACTTATCTCCGTTTCAAAGCCAAAGAGCCAGCGCTATCCGAAGACGTCTCCATGGTTATGTGGCCGACATGACTAAACACCAAAGGTGCACGGAAAACTGTTACCTTCCCACCAAAGGTGGTTCCTATTTTTCTACTTGCATTTTTACATGCTTTCGAATTGCTAGGTTGGCAGAAGCTAGGACAAGTAACGGGAGTTCACTCCGTTATGCAGCACTAGGGATTCAAACTCCCAAACTGCTGACCTTTCTGATTGACAAGCTCAACGTCTTAGACACTGAGCCACCATGTCCCTCATGCATGTATGTACTATTTACTACTATATCCACCAGACCCAATTCAGAGAAAGAATCCAACTCCATATACAGAATTCCAAATAATAAACCATCTAACACGAAGAGGGAAAATTGTTCACCAGCAACAAGCCAATTGTAAACAATTCCCAACCTCACCATACCCAGCTACTGTAACATCTGGATGGTGCTTTTTGTATCCACATGTATAAGGTAAACATCATGATGTTCACTGGGGCTTATGCCCAGATAAGTGTGCCTAATATTGTACACATTCATTTACTGCTATTAATGTGCTCTGAAGTAGAAACAGTGAAATGTGACATGAAATAGCTATTAGGATTTTATTTACCCACAAATTTGACATACCATAACAGATTAGTGCATAATAGTTGGCGTTATAACTGAATCTTGCTCCATAATACTGGCATCTTTCTTTTCGTAAATTACAAGTAATGCACTCCTTTGTTAAAGTATTTCTTCCAATTCTGTAAAAAAGACAGATTTAGAAAAAAAATTAGTCTATATATAAAAAGATCAGTCTTTTCCAATGTTTCCTTACTATAGGAGGGTGTGGATTTTGGATAAGATGTTCATGTAGACGAGTACATTTTTCCAAAAATATGACCTATCCCGAAAGTAAGTCCTACATGGAGTTTTACATGTGTGCCCAATATAAGCCCCACTTCCAAAATAAGCCTTAATTAAGACCCTGCCCACTCCAGGGTGCCCGGATAAAAATTAAGCTAGTGTGGGAATATGGGGGGGGATGTGGGGGTGGAGCTGCCCTACTACTTACCTTTGGATAGTTGCAGCCAGACCTCGCACACCCCGACATCTGCTTTGCTGGCTCATTTCTTCTAACAGTCAGCAAGTCTGGCAAGGCTTTCCTGAGGGCTTCTGCAGCTGATAACAGAGCTCTGGATCGATCCGGAGCACTGTAATCAACTGCAGAGGCCTTCAGGCCTTGCCAGGTGGAGAAGAAATTCCTGAAGGCCTCTGACAGCAAAAATAAGGCCGGGAGTGATGCACGGAGGTGAGTTGAGTCAGTGGCAGGACGCCCCCCCCCCAAAAAAATAAGACCTGGTGCCTTTTTTTGGTGACAAAAAATATATGGCAGGGTCTTGTTTTCAGGAAAACATGGGTAGTATGTTAAAAGCTGCTTTTTTATTAAAATATAATTACTTTATTCGGAGTACTGGCCTCCATTTTGTCTAATATTACAGTATTATATTAGGTCCAACTTAATTCTCTTTATGTATAAGAAATATGAGTGATTATTCCTTGCAAACTATGAGCCAAAGAAAATACATAGTTTTGATGAAGTTGGTGAATTGTACTCACTAACCTGAAGTACTCTTTACTTTTTTACCCTTAATAGTAAGGTTTCTATAGCAGGAGTTTTGATAGCAACTTACTTGTAAATGTTTCTTCTTCCTGGGTAACCTTCAAATTCATTGCTTGAATAAAATCTGGAAAGCAACATCCATTAGCAAATAAATTATGCATTCACTATGGGATGAAATTATAAAATGTTACTTATTAAGAAGGTTCGTAAGAAAATGCTCAAACAACATGAACAGTTCCGGGCAGCCAGGAAATTCCCTTTCTTTCTAGATTCTTGTTTTTCCCAAAGTATTTCCCATTTATGCCTACTAAGGGAGGTTTGATTTATTTTCCTGCCCAATTCTTTTAGTTTTCTTGTAAAACTTTGGGTTTGCCAATCCTTTGAAGTAGGCTAGGCTAGGAAACAGACACTGCAAGAACAAGGATGTAATAACAGAATTTTGAAAGCCTAATAGAGATTCTTGGTCTTTTCCCACTGATATCAAAGAGAATCAAGGCAGAGAAATCTTGAGTTTCTTCCTTACTCTTTTCTTCTTGTGATACTAAGGGTGGTGCTTAATTAACAGTTGCTGAATCCTTTCATCAAGACTATCTCCATAATCCTCTACAGCAGGGGTGTCAAACTTGCGACCTGTGGGCCGAATGCATCAAGGGCTGGCCATGCCCACCCCTGGTTTAGCAAAGGAGGGGGGAAATTGCGATACATCATGAGACGACGTGTTGACGCGAGTTTGACACTCCTGCTACAGGATTCCCTGAAACTGTACCTTCATCTTTTTTTGTGTGGGATGTATCATTTGGCTATGTAAGGATGCACATTCAGAAAATAAGTTTGCTATAAATATTTTATTAGGATGCTGGACAATGGAATTCTAAAAACCCTTTGAAACATGTATCTTTTTTTTTTTATAATAAATGTTTTTTTTAATTTTGATTTGAAACAGGTACAGCATCTTTCTTTACATCTGTAGAAAATGTGTCAGTCAATTACAGATAAACTTTGGTACATCTTCTCCACAGTCAACCAACATTACTCATATTAACTCAAGCATTATTATATATCCATTTTCATTTGACTGTAATTATTATTTAAAGATATTAATAAAAGTAATAATCTTGAACAATACATGCCCACACCGGTGGGAAAAGAAAAAATCAAAAAGAAAAGGCAAAATAATAATAATAATAATAAAACAAAAAAAAGACAAAAACGACAAAGGACAAGGCAGGAAAACAAAACAAAACACAGGTATCTATTATAAAAAAGAAGAAGTATATCAACTGGTTACAACATGCTTTGGTGCTTCTCTTCCATTAACTCATATTAATTCAAATATCTTAACTCAAATATTTACCATATCAACATCATTATACCTCCAGTTTTAATTACCTATAGTTATTTAAACATCCTTCCTCCTTAGCTATGCCAAAGAATTAATCCATAACACATGCTGACATTTCATTTACTTACTTGTAAAATCCTCTATTATAATCAAATCCTCATGTCCTATTTTAGCTGAACATCCATAATATTTAATTATATCATATATCATAACATTTTCCCAGTATTGATTAACATTTGATTGTATGTATTTTATTTAGTTTTTTTAATAATGATATTTATTGTAGTTAATACTCTTTATGTATAATCCAAAAATGTTTTCTCATATCCAATTGTTATTTATCATATCAACTCCACATTATATACATTACTATCAATATCAATTATTATTCACCTATATCTGTTACAAAAAAGAGCAATTAGATTTAGCTAGTTTTCAATTGTATTCTTCAATCTATCAGCCAATTCCAAATTATATACATTACTATCCATATCAGTCATTATTCAGCTATATCTATTACAAATTAAAGTAATCAGATTTAGCTAATTTTAAGTTGCGTTCTTCCATCTGTCAGCCTGTGTCCCTCCAATAGCAAAATCTTCTCAAACCAATTGCCACGTGTTGGATAAATTTACCAAATGTTTTTATAAGCAAGTCCAAACAAAGATATCTTCGCACCTTTTGGCTCTGAATGTCGGTGATGAAATAATAATGTTGTCCCGGGCTTGTAAAACTTTTCAAATTGACTTTAATTCTCAGGGGTGAGGTTTTCATTTCTCCTACACTCTGTCTCTTTAAATGAATCTTCTTTATAGCTCCCCCCCTCCTTTCTTCCTCTGAGATAGACCAGACGCCATTTCTCACGTTTTCCATTTGTATTTCAGGAACATTCAAACATTCAACAATCTCAGTTTTTCCTTCATATTTTAAAATCAGATGATCCAGTTTTCTTTCCAATCTCTGAAAAGAGTCAAAAAGCTCTCGACATGCGGAAAAAAGAGTCTGGAGTGAAACCTTAGATGTATTTTCAGACGCCATGATGTGTCACAGTTAAAAATTACAAGTAAAAACACGCTGGAAACTGTGCAATCTTATCTGATCATAAACACAGCCAAGTAATAAAAATGTCAGATCGTGAAGTGCTAATTAGTAGAGAGTAAACTTTACGATCCACTTAGAGAGAATCAGAGGGGGGGGGGATGTCGAAGAGTTCCTTGAAGCGTTTAAGAAATAAAGTAGCCACCAGCCATAAATCCATTAAAAAAAGACCAATTCGCCGCTAGATTCTTCTATTCTTTGGTTTCAATTAGCTTAAGCTTTTAGTGCGGACAGTCTCTCTTGAATAATAAAATCAGCTTACCAGATGACATCACTTCTGCCATTCTTAGGGGCAACCTGCAGTTTCATTTAGCACACAGCTAATCCAGAAAGGAATTGGCAAGAGGGGTTAATACCCTCCCCCCAGAGACTTTGCGAACGTCTCTGAGGTCACTGGGTCTCCCCTCACCTTTCACTGTCGTCTCCGGGACAGCTAGGGTTCAAAAACCCGTCCAAAAATCCTTCGGTATAGAGGAATTTCAGGAATAGCCTGAAACTCCATCTTCTCACTGCTAAGCCCTGCCTTCTTCCGAAACCTGTATCTTGTTTTTTGACTCTGGTACAGACGAAGAAACCAGATGTGGGTTGCTCCCGGTTTGGCCCAGTTCAGCCGAACTGACAGTGGAATTCAGGCCTGGGTTGCAGAACTGGCAGGGACCCAGGCCTACCACACCCCTGAACCGCTTCACTTGCCACTGTTGGGCCACCGCCATTTTGGTTTTTACTGACTGCGCATGAGCAGTTCACTATAAATTATTCTGCACATGGACAAAGAACAATTTGCATTGAACAGTGTGCACGTGGGTTGTGCATGGACTGTGAACCAGTAGTAAAACCGGCAACAACCCACCCCTGGAAGAAACTAAATGCACTTTTTTTTACAGTGTTTACAAAAAAAGGGAGCTTGGAATCTCTCTCTCCCCCAGTATATATGAGGAACATTTGCAGGAATTGGGTATGTCTAGTTTAATGAAAAGAAGGACTAGGAGTGATATGATAGCAGTCTTCCAATATTTGAGTGGCTGCCACAAAGAAGGCGGGGAGCCACCAATTCTCCAAAACACCTGAAAGCAAGACAAGAAGAAATGGATAGAATTGATCAAAGAAAGAATCAACCTAGAACTAAGGAGAAATTTCCTGGCAGGTAGAACAATTACTGATAATCAATGGAATGACTTGCCTCCAGAAGTTGTGGGTGCTTCAACGTTGGAGGTTTTTAAGAAGAGATTGGACAATGATTTGTCTGAAATGTTATGGAGTTTCCTGCTTGAACAGGGGATTAGGCTAAAAGAAGACTCTAAAGCCCTTTCCAACTGTTATTCTGTTAATTTTGAATGTAATAGCGGCATGTATGTTTCTCTTTAAGGAAGATAATTGTACAGCTCATAAAGTTATTTTGTTATTGAACAATCCAATATATACTTATTCAAAAATAAATGTTGCTATATTGTTTGGGGACTATACTCATGCATAGATATCTATATTCTGAATTCTTATTCACTCAGAGACAAATTTAGGCTTCAACATTGCACTAGACCATGGCTTGATTTATCAGTTTTCTCAACAAGCCAACATCAGTTGAATTTATATACCCTGTTAAATTGCAAGCCAAGGCTAAGACCAAACTTTAAAGTAAATGAGGTCCATCTGCTTTAGTTTTTAACTAGATCAATATGTGAGCTTCCCGCTTCTTCTCCAAAACTGAATAATGATGATGATGATGATGATGATGATGATAATAATAATAATAATAATAATAATAATAATCAAGCAACATCTTGCCAGTAGAGCAAAAAGGCAACCAAAGAAGGAGCAGGGGCACAAAAGATCAGCTCCTAATTGATAAAATGATATTAGAAAATTGTAAGAACAGAAAAATGAACTTGAATATAGTCTGGATTGATTACAAAAAGGCATTTGACTCACTGCCACATAGTTGGATCATAAAATGCTTAGAAACAACTGGCATTAGCAAAAATATTACATCCTTTACTGAAAAGGCGATGAAACAATGGAGAACTAAGTTGGCAGTAGGGAATGAGATCTACGGAATGGTTAATATCAAGCGAGGAATTTTCCAGGGTGATTCACTTTCACCTCTTCTCTTCATCATCGCAATGATCCCACTATCAGTAATCTTCAAAAAAATGAAATTAGGCTACCAAACAGCCAAAGAAGCTGAAATTTTTTTGCATTTGCTATATATGGATGATTTGAAACTCTATGGAAAGTCAGAAATAGAAATCAAATCATTGACAAACACAGTCCAAGTATTCAGCACTGATATTTCAATGCAGTTTGGCATGGAAAAATGTGCCACTGTATCCATAAAAAGGGGCAAAATCACTGCATGTGAGGGAATTGAAATGCCCAATGGCCAACTAATTAAATGCAACGAAAATGAAGCCTACAAATACTTAGGCATTCTGCAGTTGGATAACATCAAGCATGGAGAAGTAAAAACTATTGTCAGGGGAGAGTACACCAACAGAGTTAGGAAAATTTTGAAATCTAAATTGAATGGTGGAAATACAATCAAGGCCATAAATACCTGGGCAATACCAGTTATAAGATACACAGCTGGTATAGTTAACTGGACACAAGCTGATTTGGACATTTTGGACCAAAAAAACAGGAAACTAATGACAATGCACTACAGTTTACATCCACGTGGTGATACTGATATACTATACCTGCCACGAAAATCAGGTGGCAGAGGATTATTACAAGTGAAGCAAACAGTTGAAGAAGAAAAACATGCACTGGCTGATTATTTAAAAGAAAGCCAAGAACATCTATTAATCGAAATAAAGAACAAAAATCTACTGAAGGCCCAACAGACGAAACAAGAATACAGAAAAGATGTGATAAAATCAAGAATGGAGAGTTGGCAGAACAAAGCACTGCATGACCAATTTCTGGAAAAAATAAAAAATAAAGTGGACAGTGAACAAACTTGGTTATGGTTAACAACAGGTACATTAAAGAAAGAAACAGAGTCACTAATCCTGGCTGTGCAAGAACAAGCTATCCGCACAAATGCCATTAAGGCCAAAATCGAAAAATCCTCTGATGATGCCAAATGCAGACTTTGCAAAGAAGCTGATGAAACTGTTGATCACATACTCAGCTGCTGTAAAAAAAATTGTGCAGACTGATTATAAATTGCGGCACAATTCAGTAGCACAAATGATCCATTGGAGTTTGTGCAAAAATTATAACATTAAAACAGCAACAAACTGGTGGGAACATCAGCCTGAAAAAGTCACCGAAAATCAGATGGTCAAGATCTGGTGGGATTTCCGTATACAAACGGACAAAATACTGGCGCATAATACACCAGATATCACACTGGTTGAGAAAAATAAGGTCACAATCATAGACATCGCCATACCAGGTGATAGCAGGGTCGCTGAGAAAGAACATGAAAAAATCGCAAAATACCAGGACTTAAAAATCGAAATTCAACGACTATGGCACAAACCAGCAGTGGTAATTCCAGTGGTAATTGGCACACTGGGTGCTATTCCAAAAGCACTGGAATTACATTTAAAACAGTTAAAAATTGACAAAATCACCATCAGTCAAATGCAAAAAGCCGCACTGCTTGGATCTGCATGCATATTACGAAAATACGTTACGACGTCCTAGGCCCCTGGGTGGGGCCCGACTAGTAACCAATGTCAAATCCGGCGAAACAACTGGCTGCTGTGATACAATTGTATAATAATAATAATAAATAATCCATGAGTATGCTAAGTGGAGGAAGAAGGGGCTGGTTGTATTCATTAAAAAGTGAGACAATTTGATTGTTGCTTCTTTATAGATGCTTTGTTTGTAAAGCCATATAACCATGATGGCGAACCTGTGGCACACGTGACACAGGTGGCACGCAGAGCCCTCTCTGCGGGCACACGAGCCGTCGCCCCAGTTCAGCTCCACTCTGCATGCACACGCGCCACCCACCAGCCAGCTGGTTTTTGGGCCTCTGCCACACATGCACGGTGTGCATGAGGGAGACACGCACACATTCAAGGGGGCACGAGGAGCATGGGGGGGGGGTCACGTGCCATTGCATTATGGGCGTGTGCTTGTGTGCGTGCTATCACATACTCTTGCACTTTCAGCAATCAATGACAAAAAGGTTAGCCATCACTGCCATACAGGCTTCTGAATAGATTGGAATCAGCTATTATACCCAAATGAGTAAATAATGCAGAGCATAGTAATTCAACATACATAATAGTGATTATATTCTTGATTAAGATGCTATTAGACACTTCTAGTCATGTCCAATATTTATGACTGGCTGCACAAGTTGAGGGAGGGGAAATTCTTTTCCTTCTGAGGGCTAAATCTAACTTTGAGGCCTTTCCAGGTCATAGCTGTTGAGGGGAATCCATTATAACCAATCATATGGAATGACTCTTAAAGTCCTTTAAAAATGGGGTTCAGCTTCAAAGCTAATGGAAAAAACATTCTTGCATTCTTGCATATGATTTTCATTGACAGGCAACGTAACGAACATATCACACAGGTGGGATACTTACATTGCATCATCTGTTACTCTATATATATATATGGCCTCCCACTCACCACTAGTGATCTGGATTGCCTTTTCCTACAAAAACAACATATTGAAAGTCAGGTATTTTATTCCGCAGCACATCTCTTGCAACACAGGTGAACTTTAGATTGGTTCTTTGGTTGACCTACCACTGAGTCTTTGATGTAGTGAATGTGTTTATAGCCATTCTGGTCACTAAAAATTTTGTAGTAGGACATGTCATCTGAAGTGAAATAGGGTACTGAAACAAAGAACTGAGAGACAACAATAATAAACTGTAGGCGAAACAGAAATTAATATCTTTGAGAAGTGAATGAAAATTATGCAAAATATAGTAAATACCTTGTTTCTCCAAAAATAAGACCTTTCCGAAAATAAGGCCAAGTGCTTATTTCGGGGGTCAAAAGAATATAAGACCCTGTCTTATTTTTGGGGAAACACGCCATATATTATAAAATCCAATTACAGAAGTAACAAAAGTAACAGAATTGGAAGGCACCTGGAGGTCCTCTATTCCAAATTTCTGCTCTTGCACCATTTCAGACAAATGGACATCAAATCTCTTCTTGAAAACCTCCAGTGATGGAGTGCACACAACTTCTGAAGGCAAGTTGTTCCATTGATTAATTGTTCTCACTGTCAGGAAATTTCTCCTTAGTTTTATGTTGATTCTCTCCTTGATTAGTTTCCATCCATTGCTTCTTGTTCTGCCTCCAGGTGCTTTGGACAATAGGTTGACCCCCTCTTTTTTGTGTCAATCCCTGAGACATTGGAACACTGCTACCATGTTGTGGTTAGTAGAAAGCTTTGACAGATGGGCAGACTAACCCATAGCTATCTCTATGAACTCATGGGAGCCTTTTTCTAGGTTTTACCTGTGCAAGTCTGCAGTGGGACTGCTCAGGCAAAGCAGAACTGAACTCTGAAACAAAGCCAGAGCACTACAAAAATCACTTCTGGTTTTGTCTCCTGCTTTACAATGTCAACACTCACTCTGGGATTTCCCTCCCCCTTGCCATAAGTTTAGCCTTGGCACAAAACTTTCAGCTGCTTGATTCCTCACTTTGCCTAGGAAGCTGGCTTCCCCAGGCAAGGTGGGTAGGCAAAACAGAAGTGAATTCTTACACCTCTCCAGTTTCACAGAGATGGCCTTGTTTCAGTTTCTCTGAAACCTATAGATGCATGGTAACAAGTCAATAAAGAATGACATGATTCTTATGATAACACCAAAAATGGAAAGAGCATAGAAGCCATACTCCACCAGCCCATCCTGTATGGCTCTCTTCTACGTGTTGCCGGTTCTGTCAAATCAAAGAAAGCAAAAAGGTTGGGATGCAAAACAGAAATCTGACATATTAATACTATAGAGTTTTCAATCAGACAGAAACATGAGAAAATGAGGACCTATTCAAACACAGGCTACTTTCTCAATAACGATTTGTAGCATCCTCTAATGCTTTCATAGGATCAGCACAGCAATGGGTATTGGATAGCGTCTTTAGTTATCTACGTGGAACCCTTTGTAACAACCTGAACATATGTTAATAAAAACCAGGATATTCAGCAATAGTCTAAAACTATTTGAACAATTCACTGTCCAAATATTTTAGCAAAACTTTCAAAGCAAAACTTTAGGATGCCTTTTCCTTGAAGTATTTCTTTGCAAAATTGATTCCTTTAATGTCAATTAAAATATTTATTATATTTTCCTATGTAATGTGGCTGTTAATAATAATAAATGTTATTATTTATTCTTCTTATTATCTTCTTTACTCCTTCTTTAATAGGTATGATTATTTTATTGGTATTATTATTATCATCTCTATTATTATTAATCATCATCATCTTCATCATCATCGCACAATCAGCCAGATGTTCAGTCTGGGTTTGGCATTTTTATTTACCCATTGAGTCCTTACCAAGAACCTGAGATAGGCAAATCTGGATGTTTCATGGTGTTACAGATATTGTTGCAGGATGAAAGAAGTTCCAAGTAAAGCTGCCTTCTGCAATTGACTGATAGCAAATTTGTCAATGCCTAGGGTGTTCAAATACTGCTCAGTTGTTTTGGGACTGCACCCAAGGAGCCTATTTTCTTCTTCTTCATCATCATCATCATCATCATCATCATCATCATCATCATCATCATCATCATCATCTGTTTTATTCATTAAACATAAAACTCAGTCAATTGAACATTTAAAAATGGATTCCAAATACCATTTACTGCTGCTGATGGTTTATAAGGGTTGTTGCCAGCATCCTACATATCAACCAAATATCTTCTTAAAATATAAGATGTTCCGAGTAGCACAGTTTTTTGCAGTTCTACTGATGTTATTGCAGGAAGCTGCAATTTCTTGATGTATTTTGTAAAATTCTTGAACATGGTACCAAGTGCCCCAATGACAATGGGTATCACTGTTACATGTTTCATCCATAATCACATACTTTCAATGGCCAGGTCAAGATATTTTGTGATTTTTTTTCCAGTTTTTTCCCCTTCAACTCTGGCATCTCCTGGTAAAGTGATATCAATAAATTGTACGCTTTGATTTTTGATAACCATGATATCTGGCGTGTTGTGTTCCAAATGACGATCTGTCTATATTCGAAAGTCCCACAAGATCTTCACCTTCTCATTTCAACAACTTTTTCCACTTTATGTTCCCATGACTTTTCGGATACAGATAAATTGTACTTTTTACATAATGACCAGTGGATTAATTTAGCAACTCGATCATGTCTAGCTTTGTAATCAGTTTGGTGATTTTACTGCACTCACTTGTTGTTATTGTTGTTGTTGCTGCTGTTGTTATTCTGTTACTTCATGTATACTGTGTGCTTCTGTGCCAGAGACAAATTCCTTGTGTGTTTAATCACTCTTGGCCAAATAAAATATTCTATTCTATTCTATTCAAGCTCAAATGATAGATACACAAACTTTTGTAGGTCTCTGTAAGATTGTTCAGAAGCTTGTTTAGAAACTTGAGGAAGGGTAGCATGGTTTATCAAGGATGCAAGAATCTGGATAAGCATCAGATGGCAGCAAAAAACCTCCAACATTGCTGCTATTGAGTGGTCATTCAGAATTTGTAACCCAGATATGGTGGCCTTGAGCAAGGTGACTATTTAAACTTGTATTCAATTTTTATTTATTGGGTATATTTGCTGATTTGCTGATTTTTTTTAGTAGGACGTTTAGAATCCACTCTGGATTTGCAGAAAAGTATTTCTTATCATTATTTGCCCACTGCTTCTAGTATATGAGAGAGTCCACATTGTTTACGCCTTATTACTTCCGGTTTAATCGGAAAACAAAGTATGAAATGGAAATTTATTCCCCTGAGATCTTTTCAGCAAACACAGCTTAATGGAGTTCTCCATCTGTTGGCACTCTTGTTAACTGACCATTGGTGTGCAGAGTGATACGATAAAAGCACTTTAAAAAAAGAAGATAATAGTGGTTTTAGCCACATCTTTCCTTCAGTAAGAACATGCTGAGGCATGTGATTTTTTTACTGCCTTTTGGATCTTCCAGGGCAAAGTTGCTGATCATTTTGGTTCTCTATCTAATCACAACTTTTCAGAGGGACAATCGTAAGATGAAATATTGGCCTTATAGGTTTTCCATTCAGCAACTTGAACTCTAATACTTACTCGCATATCATGATACGATTTAATATGGCTGATTTGAGTTTGATGCAACCAGGGGTGGGAATCTACCGGTTCGGACAGGTTTGGGGGAACCGGTAGCTCCAATGATCAGCTAGGAGTGAACCAGTTTGCCCCGACAATCAGATGGGCCTGCCCACCCACCCACACTATTTTTCTACTTTTATCTTCTTAGCTGATTTGTGCAGCAGAGCAGATTGCCATGCGGATCTGCTGTGCTACCCTTCTGAAGAAACCCGGAAGTGAAGATTTCTTTAAACTGCATATGTGCAGACAAATTGCACGATCACCGAACTGGTTGTTAAACCCAGAGGAACCCACAACTGGATGCGACCATACTCTTTGTAGTTTGTAGCCAATGTATGACTTAATATGTTTTTAAACCAGGCCACTAAGGATCAGCAGACCCTCAATCAAAGATCAAAATGAAACAGAGGAGAAAAGGCTGTAAGAGGGATGAGTAAAAACCAATTCCATATTCTCACCATTAATTGGTCCTAGCAATATTTTTTCTGGGATCAGATATTCACATAAGACAACTTAGGATCCCACCTTAATTCGGAAGTAATTTTTTCCCCCTTCCTTTTGCACCTTAACTGCCCAGTTACGGCGAACCTTTATCAAATTGTTCGCTGATAGAGTTTTTGCTTTAAATCTTAGCTTGATGGGAAAATACTACCTCTGGGCAATCCCAAGATTTGGAGTGGTAATTGTAGTCACAAATTGCTGACAGGGAGAAGTTCTGGATCCTTTTCAACCACTGCACACAGATTCTGTCATCTGTTACCCAGGTAATCCAAGTGACATAGTGATCGCTAAAGGAAAAAGGAAAAAGAAGGGAGTCAGTGAATACAGGGAAAAGACAAGAAGGAAGCATACTATTACATTAATAACCTATCTATGATAGGTAGTCCAGTTTAATAATATAGGTGTCAACTCTTAAGTGAACCTGGCTGAAACCATCTTTCGCTGCCTCTTAGTTGCCATGAACCATGAGAGGGGAAAGGAAATAGATAGAGAAAAAGTTTTCCTGTGGGAACCAAGGTCATCTTAACAGGTGGCTGTGAAAGGAGGAGAGGAATGACCAAGCAGCCTGCAAGTTACTTTCATTGGACAATGTGACTGGTGACATCTGGGATGGGAAACCTTTACTCTTTTAATTAAGTGAAAACTGTGGGAACTTTTAGAGTTGGCTTTCACCAGCTCTGCTGATATGAAATATCTAATAAACATGTTCTTTGAGAAATCTACCCGACTCGGAGTTATGCTTTCAATGGGTGTGTTACTTGGAACGCTGACAATAGACACGAGAGGCCAATTTAATGCCATATCTGAATTTTAAAAGTTGAAAATTTAAAGGTTATTAAAGCACCACCCAAATTCTTTGAACAAGTGGGCCAGGCTCCTTAGTGTCAGCACTCTTGTATTGCTATAAGCAAGCAGCTGAAATGGTTTCTATCATTAATGAGAATTACGCCTTAACTTTTCCTTTATAGCAGTCCTTGATCTGGAGGCTATATTATAAGTTTAACACAGAAAGAAAATTTCAGGGGGAAAGACTCCCAAGACAAATTACTGAAAACAATTGCTATTCTTCTAGGAGGAAAAACAGGAACTGAGGATTTTAAGAAAATATCACCTTGATGCTATGACTGGTGGTGCAAGTATTTCCTTTGGTCCAAAATCACTAGGATTTGTCGTATCTATAATCAACACTCTAACAGTTGGATTTTTAGCTCCAGCCTTCAAGGAAAAGTAGGAACAAATTGATTAAATGAAATTTTAATGACTTTAATTACAATATTTAAATAAAAGAGCTAAGTAAAATTCTATAAAGTTATTTTATTCTTTTCAGGCACAAATAGGGTGCTTTTCCATTTCCAGACAACTTGGGATCTTGTTGAAAATATGTCTTAGCTAGAAATTTATTCTGAGAAGTTCACAGTACACTCAAGTCATTAACCAAGCTAGTTATAAACACTGAGCAAATAATATAAAGATTATAATCTCATGGGAGAAGTCTTCTGCTCTGTTGTCTTCAAAAGTAACAGAGGATGTCTAACATCTGCTACTTCAGATTCTATGCCCTTCCTTCTAGGTTTGCTAAGTATTTTCAATAGGAGTTATATGTGAAGGGAATTGATTAGGTCTTTCAAAATGTTACAGTGGTACCTTGGTAGTCAACTGCTTTGAAACCCATTGAATTTGGTACTCAACAAATTTTGACATGAAAATTTGTCTCAATACTCATCATTTGTTTGGTACTCAATGTACAAGCTAGAACTTATTGGTGTTGGCTGCCTTGTGACTCACTATAATATTTCAGATGGGAAAAAATTTCCCCACCAAAAGCTACAAGCAGAGATTCATAACATTATAACAGCACCAAAGGGAGCTCTTCCCATTCTATTTTTATTTCAGAGGGATAGGGGCAGTGGTGGGATTCAAATAATTTAACAACTGGTCTTCTGTCCTAATGTTTTCTTACAACAGCCAGTTCACCAAACTGCTCAGAAAGTCAACAACCAGTTCTCCCGAACTGGTGCAAACTGGTTGAACCACACCATTGGGTAGGGGTTACGTTTTATAGGTGCGAAGATAACTGCAACGGTAATACACCTATTTTATTTCATTTTTTGCAGAAAACCAGCAGGAATCACATTTTACAAATTGTTGGCTGGCTCTCATACTTCAGGCATGTGATCTTGGGTGGGGGAAGCTATAGGATTGAGGCTCTTAGACTTCAAGGCACCCTTTCAAAAACTTCTCAATTATACTATTTAGCAAGGTTTTTAAAATGTCAGTGGTTACATTTGGTATAGCTATTCAACATTCAAATCTACAACAGAGCCGAGCTTAATGCTAAAAGAAAAATAAATAAACAAAGCACATTTACCTTTGGATATGGAAGAGTTATTTTTCTAGGATATTGATTCTCGCCATAATATGAGTATTCCATAACTGGGATTTCAGTATCATTGAACTCTATGTATGCTATGTTCTTGCCATTTGGTGACCACCACATAGCATACTTTGCCCCAAACATTTCTTCTATATAAAAAAAACAGATTAAAGGACATTGTTGTTCTGGTTGCAAAATAGTGCTATCTTTAAAACCATGCCAGTATCTTAATCTACCTACATATATGTAAAATCATTAATCTGACAGATCACCAGTCAGTTTTGGGGTAACCAAGGAAGAGAAAGCAGAATTGCAGAGAAGTAAGTATGAAATTGCTGAGAGGGGAGGAAAATCATAGCAGAGAAATATCAGCCCATTTGTGGGAAAACTGGTCAAAAGCCAAAACTTAAGAGTTGTCCTAGAATGGTTGGACAGATTTGAGGGCAAGAAGTGTATGTTTTTCATTTTTTATTCCTGCCTTCTAGTCCAGGAGAACAATGATCTAAAGATGCAAATAACCCAGAATCAAATGATTTCACTGAACTACTTCACAGAAATGAAGGCTGGCATGCATCCAGTTAATACTCACATGGGGAATAAACAGCACAAAAGTGCCTTGGTTATAATCATACTTTCCAGAGGGCTATAAATGGCAAATATCTCTCTTTCCTTCTCAGTGTTTGCAGCTCACAAGTTACAAGTGCCATAGATAATGCACATATTCATTCTCATGAGCTCAATGAGCAATAACAATATTCTGAATAGCAATCACCATGAAGTACCTTGTTGATGGAAGTGTAGATCTTATTCTAGTTTCACTAAGGGTTATTTATTTACTTTGAACTTTATTGTCAGATATTCTGGGGAAGGGAGTTAAGGCCATAATTCTTCTCCTCTCCAATTTCATCTTGAATTGATATGAATTCACTAAATATGTCACATCTTACCTCCACCTTTGCACCCAGATATTGTGGGGTGGGAAGAAGGGGAGAAATGCATCGGTTTTATACATGATCAAAACTTAATTTACACTTTCCAAACTAATATGTAATACGGAACAAAAATATCTTGATACACACACACATATACACACACAGTATGAATTTTCATTTTTATGAAAATTTTAAAAACCCCAATCAAGTTAAGCTTTCCTCATGTCTAGGGAAGCCTCTCCATTCCTAGAAACTCTTGGTCCAAGATTAGGCTTGGTCCAAGGCCACTAGTTGCTGATCTCTAAAACAGTTACTTTGTTCAGTAATCTAACATGTTAACCAGTGATGGTATTCAGCGGGTTCAGACCGGTTCTGGTGAACTGGTAGCTCCGATGATCAGCTGGTCCCGCCTACCTGCCCTCCTTCATTTCCTACTTTCTAGCTCATCTCAATCACGCAGCACAGCTGATATTCCCCCCCAGCTGTTTTATTTACCATTGCTGACTTAGAAGGTAAGTGGCTGAGCTTCTAAATACTCCATTTTCAGGGCTGTACACAGGCACAAAGCCCACATGCACACAAAGCATGCACTCACTGAACCAGTTGTTAAACTGGCAGCATCCCACCACTGATGTTAACGTTCAAAACATACTGAGTAAGGTCAACCCGTGGTCCTACATAGACTCAAAAGGCATGAAGTCAAGCAGGGATTATCTTTGAAGGAAGGAATTGTGTTGTGTTTCATTCATACCTTCAATGCTCCCCCATGTCTATAATGGGATGGTCTAGGAAACTTCTTGCCTCAATAGAGGATACTTTTTGCAAGGAGCCATGAAGAAGAAATCATCTCCCCTCCCCTTCCAAAAATTAGTACAAGCAATTAGTAGAGCTCTTCTACCTACTTAAGTCTGGAGCCACTTTACTGATTTCTCCAGGTTTGCAGAATTTACTCCCCATCTCTCTAATACAATTTTGCATTTAGTTCATAACTGCGTCTTTTTTATTATATTCTCCTTGATTGGCATGGTCTTTTAGAAAGAAAACTACAACAAACTTTCTCCTAATAATGCAGGTACACAAGATACAAGAGACTCTTAAACTAAACATAATAAATAATTTTACAACATCTATTTTGAGACAAAAGTGGTTTTTTTGCCATAAAGAGGAAGAATGATACGATCGGAAAATATGAAAAATGGAAGAGACAGGATGTTGAGCAACTGTAGACTTTGTGGAAAATATTAACACAACAATAAGTTATAAAGAACACATTTTGACTCTTGTTTGGAGGTATTACTACATCACTTTATTGCTCAAGTCTTATCATCCTAAATCATAACACTGCTTTCAAAATGCAATTTACCTTCATAAACCCAATCAGGAATTCCATTAAATATTTCATTCCAGTAACCATTTGTGGTTATTTGAATAGCAGCTTCTCTGGGATTTTGTTTGAAATAGATATTATTCTGGTAAATAAAAACCTAGAAGGAGGGAAAGAATCAATTTCTTTAACTCTAGAAAGTAAAATTATTTATGCAATCCCAAAATACTACATAGCACAGCTAAATATGGGACTCACTTCAAAATCATTTATCTTTGCAGAAGGAAAGTGGTCCAATTTTATTTTCCAGGCCACAGAGAAGAATCTCTGGAGAATCATGCAATGAAAAGTAGGAAGGTATAGGCTGGTATCTTGAGTGAAACCTAACAGCCTCCTCTGAGATTAGCAGTGCTTTGTATGTGTGTTATATCATGTCCCTCCCATAATAATACATTACTTAATGTATCGGCTTTCCAAACATGTTAAACCAAAGCTCCTATCACCTCAGACATCATGACAAAAAACCTTATCGGTTGATAAAGTTGTAGTCCAACACATGCAGAGAGCATGAGATAAGAAATCTCTTAGATAAGAAATGCCTGCCTTAAGTTCTGAATCTGTAGGGAAGTCATATTTTACAAGTCACATTTGTTATATGAATAAAAGGAGATAACGATATATTATCTCCTGCTCTTATCTTCTTTAGAATTCATCACCCTGGCAGATGTATGCCAAAAGTTAGAAAAGCAATGAAATGCCTATAACGAAAGACTGGATCATAAAATTAATTGAACCTGCAGAAATAGTGAAGCTGATCAGTTTGGTCAGAGAAAAAAAATAACAGTGACTTTTTTTCTTTAAAAAAAGACTGGAACCCTTATATGGGCTTTTGCCATAAGAATAAACAAATGAATTGATGGGATTTGAGGATTAAAAATGAGATGAAACAGCTGGAAAAAAAATTAACATGACAATTACATCATCCAATAGAGCTGGGGCCTCAATACGTACATTTAAAAAAATAAAGAACTCGGTGTGTGTGAAATCCAATACTAGCTAAAGAATTGGCAGCTGTGATCTCACATTTTTGTAATAAATAAATAATAATAAAATAATATTCAATAGAAAGAGTAGAAGGCACATTTTTGCAATTTTTTTCTTTCTCATTTCTCTTACAGGAACAGTCTTAGTCAAATTTCGGGCTGTGTTATGGTTTCTACTTATTGAGGGCAATCAGCTGATACCATCGTCCCAACTATTTGCAGCCCATTTGACCTTGTCTAGATGGACTAACTTAAGAACCACGACTTAAGGTCTGCTAGATGGAGAGAAGATAGAGAAAAGATGGAGAGAAGATGGAGAGGATCTACAGGAACATAGCCAGAAGTCCAGCTTCTGGATTTCTGTGTTTGGTATATCTCACTTGAGACAAACAAAAGTGTGTCACCCTAGAACAAACAATAACAGGTCCATGTATACTTTATTTTAAACCACAGTTCTAACACACCATCTAGCTCTGTTTACAAATAGTGTTATTGTCAACATATAAAATTCTCAAGCATATTTGATAAACAGAAATGAGTGATGGCCGAAGAAACACCATAGGCACATCAAACTCAACCAGAAGGAACATTATTGTGACAAAGTATTAATTACTGACCAATTTATGTCCAACAGGTGACCAGGAGATATGTTGAATATTATGTGGTAGCTCATATTCTTTGACAAAAACGCTACAATGGGGGAAAAAAATCATGGAGTGACATAGTTTTCTTAATTCACATTTCTAATTAATTATTCAGTGATTACGTGAAATTTAGAACCTGTACTTTTAGGACAGTTGATGCATGCTCCCCCAAACATCTGTTCATTCTTTATTGGCAAGCATATCTGTTCACAATGATATTTCAGCGATGTTAATACTGACTGTTAGAATTTTTTGATATCCAAAATACTTTGGGATTATTATTTTACTTAGTAGGAAGCCACAAAGGAACTAAAAGATGCTACAGGGGTCTAAGAAGCCCACAAGCAAGATGTAAGTACAATGACACATTTAGTAGACATTTCCCAGTTATGTTGTGGTCCACCGGTGGCCTTTGGAGCTGGCAGCAGAGTCGGACAATGAAGAAGTTGGGAAGGAACATGGGCCATTCCCGAGGGCTGAGAAAAGCTCAGACAAGGGCTCTGCTTCAGAGGCAGAGAGGGAGCTAGACAGCAGTGAGGCAGAAGAACTTTGCTTTTGCTTTCTAAGGAAGACTGGGTCATAACCAGTTACATTTATTTATTTTATTTATTTAAGAAATTTTATATGAGAGGTTCTTGATCTTCCTTGAGCATGGTTGTTTTCTTGCAGACATTTCATTACTCAAACTAGGTAACATCATCAGTGCAAGTGAAAAGTCCTTACTAAAACCTTTGGTTCATTAGTTCTGAATTCTTGCAAAAGTGCTAGGTCCAGCCCAATGAAGACTGTTTGTAAGTGACTGATAAACAATTTAAATTGAGTTTAATACATTTAATGGAAAACAAAATGAAGCACTCCAGTAGATGTTTGGGAATATCACTAGAGATAACAGATCTGTTTGAAATCTATTTTCTTCAATGACTTAATGATTCTCAAAAAGAGCATTGCATAAAGTTAAACATTACTAATGTTTTAGTCAACAGGAAAATAAATCTGTCTTACCTTAATTCAAGATCATAAATGTGATAGGATGCTGTGTAAGAATACCTCCAAAGCTGAAAGGTTACAATGGAGAGAGAAAAATAATTATTTTTGCTAAATGTAAAACAAGTTATCTAATCTTCATAATGCTTTCTCTTGAGGTCTTTGTTCCACTCATTATCTCTGTTTTATTAAAGACAATGCAACCCGGTAAGCAATTTTCATAAAATGTAGGAGCAGTCATCACTATTTTTCAGTCTTGAAGAAGTTTTTCAAAATGCTTTTTACTGATGTAAATATGTTTCCAGAAAAGGAACCAATTTGTCACTGATCAGCATTATTATTATGGAACGGTGATACCACTAGATGGATGGATGGATGGATGGATGTGTGGGTATGGGTATGGGTATAGGCATAGATATAGATATAGATGGCTTGGTGAGCGTGGTGTAGCTTGGTGGATGTGGCTTGGTGGGCGTGGCAGGGAAAGGATACTGTAAAATCTCCATTCCCTCCAGTCAGCTGGGACTCGGGAGGCAGAGACTAGATGGGGGCGGGCGGCAGTCAGAGGTGGTATTACTGATTCTCTGTACTACTCAAAATTTACTTACTGGTTCTCCAGAACTGGTCAGAACCTACTGTGTACCACCTCTCTTCTGAAGAGAACACAAATCCAAGTGCAATCAGAAATCTGATTTATTGACATGAAAAAAAGAAGCACTCTTTATATCTTCTCTGTTAATATGGCATGAATGTGGACTGATCAGGTAGGGATAGGACATTGGAAGCAAGGTTTTGCCCATGTATGTACATGGATGTTTATACTTTGGCCCTTTTTTTCTGCCCTCTAGCCAAGCTGAATTTATTATTTTTTTTTAAAAAAATTATTAATTAAGTTTTTATGCTGTTCATCTCACTATCCAGAGTAAATTTTTGCACAAAGCTAATGCACCTTCTGCACCTTCACAATTAAATTGTATTTAATTTCTACAGCGGCTGCTCTCTGGGTGCATAACCTGCAAGGGGACCAAAGAATAAGACCGGGTTTCTAGGAAAATTACCATATTTTTCAGAATATAAGATGCACCAAGATTTTGAAGAGGCAAATTAAAAAAAAAGTTTTTGCATTCTGCAGACCTCCCAAAAACGGCCCATTTTTCATGAAAACGGGGCCATTTTTGTCAAAAAAAGGGGCATGCATAGCCTTTAGAAGGCTTATAGAGTGCTCCTGGGGGCTGGGGAGGCAAGAGCGAGCAAAAAGCAGCCCATTTTGTGGTCATTTCTGCTCTCCCCAGGAGCACTCTGGAAGCCTCCTAAAAGCTATACATGGCTGTTTTTGCAAAGTGGGGTGGGGTTTCAGAGGCCAAAAATGTTGTATTCAGTGTATAAAATGCACCCAGATTTTCATCCTCTTTTTTGAGGGAAAAAGGTGCATCTTATACTCCAAAGATACGTAATTCATTTTCTTACCAAACTAGTGTCTGAACCAAGCGTCTAACTTTCCTCCCCATTCAGCCCATTTCTCAAGAGGTTATCTACATGGGGCCCTCAGGCCATAGGAAATCTCCTCACGATTAGAAGTCAGTGCACAAGAGCTAGTCTGGTAGGGATGAAGAGCTGATTGTTTGTCCAAAGCAAAATATGATTGTTATTTTGCAATAATGATTGTTTACTGCCTACTGTACTTTACAGTAATGATTGTTTTAGTAAGGAGGCTAAGATTGGAAGAATAATGAAGGAATAAACTAAGGCCTTGCTTCAACTTCCTTTCCCAAGGAATTCCTTCGAAGAATTTTCGTTAACGCCCTGAAAGTTTACCAATCCAAACTTTTAAAAATATTACCTTAGAATAGTTGCTTTCCAATACTATAAATTTCTGATCTGCAGACATTGCATAATTTGTGACATTCAGTTCTTTCTGAAAGAATTAAAGCATCAATTAGTAGCCAACACATAACCATCACTTACATAAATTAACTCATAATTTTGAAATAGAGGCCATACATACAATGGTGCTATTTGTCAAGATAGTGGTTGACTGCCCTGATTCAACATTGTGAAGGATGACATTATCTTTAGAGTCTTGAAGATATTCATTTCCTTCAATGGAAAGAGAAATGGGATTGTTCAATAAGTTTCATGGAAATTCTACCGGTTTCCCTGAAAATAACCCTTCCCCTGAAAATAAGCCCTCCCTTAAAATATTTAAGTGCATGGGCAGCTGATCCCTACCATTTCCTCTGGTTGCTTCCCATGCAAACAACACAAGGTGAAGAGGCGAGGCCAGAGGGGGAGAAAGGGGGGAACATGCCTCACGCACCCCACACACCATTATCTAACAGCCGCTCCCACAACCCTAGCCATTTTGCCCCTTCTGTCATGCTAATGGTCGCCACAAAAAGAGTGGCAAATTCAATGACGCACCTCACTGCTGCAGGAGCATAACACAGCAGCAGCCATGAGGTGATCACGCTCACCACCTCATGCACCTCAAAAATAATAAGACCTCCCCAAAAATAAGGCCAAGCACTTATTTCGGGGGTCAAAAGAAAATAAGACATTGTCTTATTTTCGGGGAAACACAGTATCTTGTTGCATTTCTCAGGCAATCATGCATTTAATTGCTTACTTCAAAACCACAGGCAACGAATTTTCATGCAAGAAAATAAGGGAGCTACCAGAGGAAAGGTAAAGGCTAAAAAAATGTGCCTGGTCTTGTAATTCTGAATAGACAAAAATGACATCAAAGCTGAGAAAAATCAAATATATGCACAGTTTTTTTAAAAAAATCTCAAATGTTCTTGGTAGAGATGAGGAATAAATTGATTGAATTTACAATTGAAGGTAAATTTTACATTTTTGCTCTAATACCTAAACTTCTAAGATTTGATTCATATCCCACTTTTTTACTAGGGCAAGTATATTATTGTTATTATTGTTGTTGTTGTTATTGCTTCTGCAACATTTTGCATTGTAATTCTTCTTTAATATATACATATATACATATATACATGTACATGTACATATACATACACACATATATATCTATTCTACACAAAAATGCTATGCGCAGGAAAACAATGTATACATTTTACATTTTATATTGGAATTTTTAAAAACTAAAAATGGAATATTCATCTTAATTGCAAGTCCATCAAAATACCTACCAAACGCTTAAAACCAAAGCTCGTATTTGATAATTGAACGTCATGCATTCACAAAAATAAAACAGAACATAAATTGACACATCACCCCTATTTTTGTCTTCTATAATGTAACTGCTTTAAAATAAAAATAAGCCAGGAAAAAAATAATTCCTTAATATCAGCCAATTTGCCTGCACCAAAATGAAACAAAACAAAATCATGCAAATGATGTTGTTTATCACTTTAAAAGCCCCAGAGATTATGAAATATCAAATTAGGAATTTAGTATTATTTAGGTTCTGACCAAGTCTAGAAACTCTGTGGTTTCAAATAAAATACTCCAGGGAATGGCAGATTTAGCAGCTCTGGGCACTTGTCACATTTCTTAGCTGTATACATTTGTGCAAGAACCGTGATTATCTAGAGAAGCAAAATCAACATCACTATCATCTTCCTATCACTGTTTCTCACAAAGGACTTTTGGGTTTGATACACAATGTTGTAATGGTTTTATCTACATTTACCTTGGAAGCAAATCTTTGATCCTCAGTGATTCTTTAATATCACTGCTGATTATCACAAGTGTTCCAATTCTCTGCTCATTTTAAATAGGTGTATTAATTTAGTCAATTGTTTGAGATACCATGCACCCTGTCCCTGTGCTGTCTCTGCACAACTGAGGGTAATAAACCACAATTGAAACCCAAACAATCCCATTAAAAAAACCCCAACCATAACACTTAAATTTAGCAGATTAAAAAAAAAAGCATTCCATGTTCCATCACTGCTCCATATTATCCCATGATTCCAAATTAATTTCACATACCTGAAACCCAGTATGGAGAAAAGGTTTTGTAATTGAAATCTCCATCCAAATACTCATCCAGTGTAAGTGGTCTGGGATTATTTCGTTTGTGTTTATCTTTAGGAGCAAGACAGAGATGACAGTTTAGCAACAGTTCACACACAATATAGAGAAATTGCACTTAGAATGCTATAGTTTTTGGTTTTTTGAATAGGAGGCAATTTTAGGTTCACAGAGATTATAGTTCAAAAGAAATCAAACAGGAAAAGTATGTCAGATCGAAATGATGCAAGATGTGCCATCCTCAACTCATTTGAAAAATAGGCCCAGTTATTTGAGGACCACTTATTATTGGTTGGTTTTGGCCAGTAAGATTGGGCAAAATGTGTGCTCCACCTTGCCCTAATTAAATAATGTTTTTTTTAATCAGAACCATGAATGGAAGCATGAATCCTCTGTTGTTATACCTTCCCTATGGAATAGCATTCTGCCAGAGATCCACTTGGATTTATCTTCATAAATCTTTGGAAAGTTGGCTGGTCACCCAGGTCTTGGGGTAGAGTGATGCTGATCCCCTTCTTGGTAAAGTATGTATAATTTTCTGTTCTGGATCTCCATGATCTGTTTCTTAAATTTTATAGTTTTTTTTTTATTTTTAAAAGGTAAGACACCCAGAGAAGTTTGGAGTGAGGCAGACTTTAAATTATTTCTGGAATGCTATTTCTGTAAGTTGAGTAATAGTGAATACTTAGTGTTAGAAAATGCATTTCCAACATTTGGGAAAGATCATTTTTTAGCACATGAATGGCAATGACTCAAGGCTAATAGTATGAAATTTTTACAATGTGCATGCCACTAGCAAGATGAAACTTTGGCTCAGGCATTTCAAATAGTGGAGAAATGCACGTTTTGGATATCAACAAAGGTACTCTGGGACTCACATATGTGTTAACATCAGCACCAATAGATTCCAGGTGTTCAAAATATTATGGGGAAACCATGACATTGTTTTGGAACGTGTGGATATTAGAAAGCCAAAGGAATTCCATTTTTGTTTTTCTTTGTGGAATACATTTGCTATACTGTAAATACACTATATTGCCAAAAGTATTCGCTCACCCATCCAAATAATCAGAATCAGGTGTTCCATTCACTTCCATGGCCACAGGTGTATAAAATCAAGTACCTAGGCATGCAGACTGTACAAACATTTGTGAAAGAATGGGTCGCTCTCAGGAGCTCAGTGAATACCAGCGTGGAACTGTGATAGGATGCCACCTGTGCAACAAATCCAGTCGTGAAATTTCCTCACTCCTAAATATTCCACAGTCAACTGTCAGCTGTATTATAAGAACATGGAAGTGTTTGGGAACAACAGCAACTCAGCCACGAAGTGGTAGGCCACATAAACTGACGGAGCGGGGTCAGCGGATGCTGAGGCGCATAGTGTGAAGAGGTCGCCAATGTTCTGCAAAGTCAATCACTCCAAACGTCAGGTGGCCTTCAGATTAGCTCAAGAACAGTGTGCAGAGAGCTTCATGGAATGCCTTTCCAGGGCCAAGCAGCTGCATCCAAGCCATACATCACCAAGTGCAATGCAAAGCGTTGGATGCAGTGGTGTAAAGCACACCGCCACTGGACTCTAGAGCAGTGGAGACGTGTTCTCTGGAGTGATGAATCACGCTTCTCCATCTGGCAATCTGATGGACAAGTCTAGGTTTGGCGGTTGCCAGGAGAACGGTGCTTGTCTGACTGCATTGTGCCAAGTGTAAAGTTTGGTGGAGGGGGGATTATGGTGTGGGATTGTTTTTCAGGAGCTGGGTTTGGCCCCTTAGTTCCAGTAAAAGAAACTCTGAATGCTTCAGCATACCAAGACAGTTTGGACAATTCCATGCTCCCAATTTTGTGGGAACAGTTAGGAGCTGGCCCCTTCCTCTTCCAACATGACTGTGCACCACAGTCCATAAAGGTCCATAAAGACATGGATGACAGAATCTGGTGTGGATGAACTTGACTGGCCTGCACAGAGTCCTGACCTCAACCCAATAGAACACCTTTGGGATGAATTAGAGCGGAGACTGAGAGCCAGGCCTTCTCATCCAACATCAGTGTGTGACCTCACAAATGCACTTCTGGAAGAACGGTCAAGAATTCCCATAAACACACTCCTAAACCTTGTGGACAGCCTTCCCAGAAGAGTTGAAGCTGTTATAGTTGCAAAGGGTGGACTGACGTCATATTGAACCCTATGGATTAGGAATGGGATGTCACTTACAGTAAGTTCATATGCGAGTAAAGGCAGGTGAGCAAATACTTTTGGCAATATAGTGTATATACAGTATATAAGAAGAAGGAGGAAAGTCATTAATGAACAGTACGGTTGAATAGCCAGAAATCCAGTACTTGCAATTCTTGTAGTTTTGCTATGATTGTCCTTGGTTTGCTCAATCAAAATTGTACAGTATACATTGCTGTATTTAACTGATACAATGATGGCATGTAGCAGTGATGGCGAACCTTTTGGGCACCAAGTGCCCAAACCAGAAAGCTTGTGCATGTGTGCACACATACACGCCAGAGCCCCAGAAACCTGAAGACCAGCTGGTATTTGGGTTTCTGGGGCTCTGGCACACATGAATGTCAGCTGGCGGCATGCGTGCATGCGCTGGAAGCCAGAAGAGCAGCTGGCAATGGCACGCGTGCCCACAGAGTGGGCTCTGCATGCCACCTCTGGCATGTGTGCCATAGGTTCACCATCATGGATATATAGCTATGATTTGTGGTCCCTCATTTTCACTTTTTTGCAAAAACCATGAGTCATTTTTATAAAGAAGCAAACTCTTGTTAAGGTTGGGGGTGGGAGTGGAGGGTAAACATTGGACAGTGACCCTCTAACCTAGTTTCAGAAAGATGCCTGTTTAATTTGAAATTTACCAGACTAAATACGCAAAGCAGTAATCCATCAAAAGCACTAAGAAACTGTCTAATAGGAAATAGATTCTGAAATTCTTACAATTTCCTGCAATAAATCATGCAATTTGATACATCAGCCACTTGAGTAGGCGCTCTGGAAGGAAAACGGTCATAAATTAGACTCACATTCTTTTTCAATGCTCATGTGAGTCAGTCTTTTTTGAATATATATATATAATCACAGGGTCACTCGCTAATACATGTTATTTATTATCCTTAAGCTCTGAATAATTTATCGACCTGCATAAATTCCTGCTTTATGCTTATTTGTGGGAATTTCTGTTCCTTTTCCCCTCATGTGACAGATGATTCAGATAGCTTAAGGAATTCATCATGTTCACAAAAAACCAAACAGACCAGTGGTTTGGAAGACAAAACATAAAGGGACCGTGTACAACTTGATGCAACTGTACCGTATATGGATGGTGCAACTGCACACGTACACACCGACACATTTGTCATGCTATTCCTTTTCAGTAAGCAATATTATGCAGAGCTTGGAGAAGCAGTAGGAGAAATAGCCATCCAACGGAATTAAAAGCATGGTATAAGAAAAAGAATGGGAAATATAGTTTAAACTACTTTACACCAATACTTTTCATAATTTGTACTTCTCCCGTCTTTTCTATCCTTGCAAATTCTCCATGATTTTCCCCACCTCCATACAAGATTTTGCACATTGTTGTTTGTTTTTTAAACTTCTTACCTTTCTATTTTTTTTATTAAAAAGTTTTAATAAATTTTACAATTGTATACCCTTCCCCTTCCCTCCCTCCACCCCAATCCCATATCCCCTCCCCCCTCTCCCCCCAACCTCCCAGAGCAAAATACAGGGTATAAACATTTAACAATCATACACTAAAATAAACTATCTAACTTTAGCATCATACTCCTCTTTTGTAAAGCTAACTTTAGATAAATTGTAACACTCCTTGTTCATTCATTCATAAGCTAACTGAAATTTCTTAGTCCCATATTTATTTTGAATGTAATCAGTCCATCTTCTCCATTCCAACTTATATTTCTCATCTGAATGATCCTTCAAGTATGCTGATATTTTAGCCATCTCTGCTAAGTTTGTTACTTTTAAAGTCCATTCTTGAATAGTAGGCAATTCTTCCTTCTTCCAGTACTGCGCCACCAGCAATCTTGCTTGACCTTTCTATTTTTTAAGACCTCATCACCTCTTGACCATGACTTCCTGTTTTCCTCTTCCTCTCAACCTGTTCATTCTTCCTCCATGCATTTGTTTTATAATTTGATCACATTAAAAAACAAATATGAACAATTTTGTTTTATCTATTTTGTTTTATTTATAGTGGTACACAACAAACTACTGTTAAAACTAAAATCGTATGGCATTTCCGGATCCCTACATAAGGGGATAGCTGTGTTCCTATCAAACAGGCAACAAATAGTCACAATAGGGAGATTTGAACCGCTGAACTGCAGATCACAGTCAGCTGAAGTGGCCTGCAGTACTGCACCCTAACCACTGTGCCACCTTGGCTCTTTTAATGGCTTTTTGGCAATGCTGTTACATTGAGAGGTGAGAGGAGAACTCCTTGATGGAGTGTGGGTCATCTACGAGGTCATATCAAACAGGCAACAAAGAGTCAGAATAGGGACAGCCCTATCAAACCCTACACCAGTTAACAGCGGTGTCCCCCAAGGCAGTGTTTTAGGACTCATACTCTTTATGCTTTACATAAATGACCTTTGTGATCATCTCAAAAGCATCTCCATCCTCTTCGCTGATGACGTAAAACTATTCAACACCAACAACAATGCTGTTGCCCTTCAAAATGACCTTGGCTATGTGTCTGAATGGTCAAACAATTGGCAACTCCAAATCTCAACCAACAAATGCTCTGTCTTACACATTGGCAAAAAAAAATCATAACATCAAATACAAGCTAGGCAGATATGGCCTCGTAGACGACCCACACTCCATCAAGGAGTTCTCCTCTCACCTGTCAATGTAACAGCATTGCCAAAAAGCCATTAAAAGAGCCGAGGTGGCGCAGTGGTTAGGGTGCAGTACTGCAGGCCACTTCAGCTGACTGTGATCTGCAGTTCAGCGGTTCAAATCTCACTGGCTCAAGGTCGACTCAGCCTTCCATCCTTCTGAGGTGGGTGAAATGAAAACCCACACTGTGGGGGCAAGTTGCTGACTCAATTTGCTAAAAAATTTGTAAACCGCTTAGAGAGGGCTGAGAGCCCTATTAAGCAGTATAGAAGTCTAATTAATAATTAAGACTTGTTAACCTAAACTTGCGAAGCTTCTTCTACGGTAATATTGTACTGCAAACTAGGGCATACAAACATTTGCTAAACCAATTCTCAAATACAGCTTGTCTGAATCCACAAGGTATATCGGACATTAACACAATTGAGCGAGCCCAGAGGTATTTCACGAGAAGAGTACTGCACTCCTCTGCTCACAACAGAATCCCTTATGCCACCGGGCTTGAAATTTTGGGCTTGGACGAACTACGCTGCCAATGGTCTGACCTGAGTGTAGTACACAAAATTATCTGCTACAACGTCCTACCTGTCAATGACTACTTCAGCTTCAACTTCGATAATATACGGGCAAACAATAGATACAAACTCAAGGTAAACCGCTCCAAACTCGATTGCAGGAAATACGACTTCAACAACAGAGTGGTCAATGCCTGGAATGCTCTACCTGACTCTGCTGTTACATCCTCAAATCCCCATAGCTTTAACCTTAAACTGTCTACTGTTGACCTCACCCCATTCCTAAGAGGTCCATAAAGGGGGCGTGCATAAGCGCACCAGCATGCCTAACGTCCCTATCTTACTATCCCCATTTATTTGTACCCATTTCCTGTGTTCTTATTCATGTTTATTCCCATTCCTGTTATCTTTTACATGAGTGACAAACTAAATAAATAAAATTTTGTTTTATAATTTTAAAACAAATTTGTTTTGATATTTAAAAAACCAAATCTGAACAACAATCAAATTAAAAAACAAATGTATTCAAACAAAAACAAATATGAGAGCCAATCAAATATGACTAATTACCTCAAATGTATTCAAAGAAAAATATATATGACCAAGCATCTGAACTTATCTCTATTGTTCTAAGCGCTCCTGAATTTATTCATATTCATTCACGTACCACCAATGTATTCTTGTCGCTGCTTTTTCTTATTTTACACACACACTTCTTCAATTTCTCATTTTCATGGCCCTTACTTTTGTTTCTCCTAGCAAATGTGATTCTCACTTCTATATAAAAAGGTGGTACATTATTATGCGTAGCTAATGTTGCTTCTTTTGAAAAGGATTCAGTTCTTGAAACAAACCATAAACTAACTTTCTATCAGCATTTACCTATCCTAAAATATTCCTATTCATTTCCCCATCTTTATTTTTAAAAAAATTCACCCAACATTTTTTGGCATGCTGCAATATTATTCTTTTCACTAATTTCCAAAGCAGCTTTCACATCCTTCTTTTCTATATCCACTTCCCATTTGTTCCATTGGAAAAATTATCTTCTCCTATACATTTGTCATATAGAATTCATATGACATCTCATGGCACTGACACTCCCTGTAGATCAGAGGCAAAGGGGAACAAACAGGTGATTTCCCCCTCCCACCCCAGGTTTTGTGGAGCTCTCTTCTCCTGCTCTCATTTCTTCATGAAAAAGTACAATTCAAATGAAAGAGGCATTGAACATGGGCAAATCCCACTTGAATTTGTACTACCATATGCTGCAAATCTAAAAGGTTTTGGAGTGGCAAAGCTCATTAGATCCTTGATTAATATCCTGCCTTTATAGATCATGAAGCAATTGAGACTGCCAACAGCTATTATAAATCAGGATATTCCAGGAGGGATAAGGTTTTTTTTAAAAAAAGCCAAGATGGCAACAATGATTACACAATCAAAACCCTTCCCCTCCTTTTTTAAAACATGTATTGCATGTGTGTGATGATTGTAAAAAGGGTAGGTTTTTATTATGTGGCTGCAACCAGCATCTTGACTTTATGACCCCACACTCTGGGGGCACCTGTTACTGGTGCTTGTTTTATTATTATTATTATTATTTTACTCTGAATGTATATTATTCTCTTTTGGAATTAAATTAGGACTTCTTCCCAAACATAACGTAAGGTGAGCTTATGGTATCCATAATTCCATTTAATATAGATCTAAGCTTCTATAGCCTCTCTACTCTCTACAATCTCTTTTAACTATTAGCTCCTTCACACCTTTCTGGTTTGATGACTGTTGCCCTTTGCAATGCGAAAACATCTTTATTTTAACAGGTGTGTCAAGCATTTCTATGTTTTATAAATGGCAATGCTTTGGATGCTTCCTCCTGAAATAAATAACTATTAGTTACTATAGAATAAACATGTCACTTCCACTGTTGACACAGCTCCTCACCAGCACTAATGCAGAAGAAAACTGTCAAGACAAATAAACACAAAAGGGAATATAGGTACACTATCATATCAAAACAGATGGGCTGCACCTTATAAGAACTGGGAAGAATATATTAGGAAAATGGATGGCTCAACTTATCGGAAGGCTTTAAACTAAAATTGAGGGTGGAAGGTGACCAATATTTAGGAACATTAGGACCTAATTCCAAACAAAAAACCCTACACAACCAATCAAACCAGGAGGTAGGGAAGGAAGGGAAGAAAGAAAAATTCAGATGCAAAGTAGGAGATATAGGAAAGCATATCCAAGGTCAGCCATAAAGGACTCAGATTTCTGAGTCCTTTATGGACTCAAAGGGAGTGTTATGGACTAACACTCAAAGTTTAGGGAACAAACATGGTGAATTTGAAGTACTACTACACGGGAGCAGATACGATATAGTTGACATTACTGAAATTTGGTGGGATGAAACCCATGGTTGGAATGTACTGATAGATGTACTGTTCAAAACCAATAGATCTAACAGAAGAGGAGGTGGAGTTGCATTATATGCATTATATGTAAGGGATCACTTTATTTCTACAGAGATGCACAAAACCAAGGATGAACACCTCCTCAAATGCATATGGGTCAACATAAAAGGAAAAAAGAATGATATTTTGATAGGTGTATACTACGGGCGACTCAACGAAGCAGAATAAATATTTTGCTAAACAGTTAACAAATGTTTGTAGGAAAGACACCACAGTAGTAATGGGGGACTTTAACTACCCTGACATCAACTGGGAGACAAACTATGCATCAAGTGGGAAATTGAACAAATTCCTGACCAACCTAGCTGACAACTTTGTCATCCAAAAGGTATGAGGAGGGAACTAGAGGGGCAGCTATAATGGATTTAATTTTTACTAACAGATAAGAAGAGATAAAGGGGATTGAAATTGCAGGAACTTTGGGGTGGGGGGAGAGTGTTCATGTCATATTACAATTCAATATAATGCAGATACAAGCATATTGATGATTGTCAATATAAGACACATAGAACATAATCAAACTAGTGTCTTAAACTTTAAAAGAGCTGATTTTAATAATCTGAGAGAAAGCTTGGGAAAGAGCCCATGGATGAAAATCTTAAAGGGGAAAAACAACTCAAAAAGCTTGGGAAACTCTAAAAAATATGATTATAAAAGCCCAGTCCAGGTCAATACCACTGAAAAGAAAAACAGGAAATCAGAAATCAACATGGTTACACCAAGACTCCCTGACAAACTGAACAAAAAAACAGATACTCACAAAAAATGGAAAGAGGGACACATAACTGAAGCCAACCAACAAATAGCCTGAATCTGCAAAAATGAAATCAGGAAAACTAAGGCTCAGAACAAAGTAAGACTTGCAACAAATGTGAAAAATAATGAAAAAAGTTTCTTTCAACACATAAAAAACAAAAAAAAGTCAAGGAAACAATCAGTCCGCTAATGGAGAAAATGCCAAGGAAATAATAGGCACTGGAGAGAACTGCTTAATTAATTTTTTGATGTGTCTTCACCCAAAATGAAAACACAACTCAATTTATCAAAAACAGAACTGGAAAAGAAAGACTAAGAATACAAATTAAAATAAGCAAGAAAAAGATAAGGGAACATCTGTCTTCTCTAGATGGATTCAAATCAGAGTCAAAGGAACTGGCAGATGTGATTTGGGAACCATTGAACCATATTTTTCAAAGTTCTTGGAACACTAGGGAACTACCTGAAGACTGGAAAAAAGCTAATGTGGTCCCGATCTTCAAAAAAAAGTGGTGGGGGGGGGCAGAGCCAGAAAATTACAGACCATTCAGCCTGTCATCAATACCTGGAAAGATACTGAAAAAGATAATCAATGAACAAATCTGCAAACACCTAGAAGCAAGCAAAGTTATTACCGAAAACAGATCATGCCAAACAAATCTTATTTCATTTTTTGACAATGTTACTAAATTACTAGGCCAGTAAAATGCTGTGGACATAGCATACTTGAATTTCAGTAAAGAATGGATTTGTAACTTGCTGAGAAACCATACTCAACATGTAGTCATTAATGGAACTACATCTACATGGAGGGACGTAAGCAGTGGGATACCACAAATTTCCATTTTAGGTCCAATACTCCTCAATATCTTACTAAATGATTTAGATGAAGGAATAGAAGGGGAACACATCAAACTTTCAGGTGATACTAAACTGGCAGAAATAGCCAACACTCCAGAAGATAGGCTTAAGGTATAAATAGATCTCAACAGGCTCGAAAACTGGGCCCCATCTAACAAAACGAAATTCAATTTAGAGAAAGGTAAGGTTTCACATTTAGGCAAGAAAAACCAAATGTACATGTATAAAATAGCTCAACAGTAGTAATTGTGAGAGGGATCTTGGAGTCCTACTGGACAGTCACTTAAATGTGAGCCAACAGTATGCTATAGCAGTCAAAAAAGCCACGCCACTTTAGGCTACATTAGTAGAGGGACAGAATCAAGATCATGTGAAGTATTAGTACTGCTTTACAAAGCCTTGGGAAAACCACAGTTGGAATATTGTATCCAGTTTTGTTTACCACAATATAAATAAAGATGTTGAGAAGAGCAACAAAGATGATTATGGGTCTGGAAGCTAAAACATATGAAGAAGAGTTGCAGGAATTTGGTATGTCAAGTCTACTGAAAAGAAGGACCAGGGGACACATGATAGCAGTGTTTCAATATTTGAAGGACTGCCACAGAGAAGAGGGGATCAACCTATTTTCCAAATACCAGAGGCAAGACAAGAAACAATGTATGGAAACTATGTAAGGAGAGAAGCAACTATGTAACTATGTACTTGTACTTGTACTTGACGCCTCTTCACCCATCGTGGGTATAGGCGACTTCCATGGAAATTTGACGCCACTGTTTTTGGTAATGGATACGGCGATCCATGGAAGCTGTTTCGGCTGGATATACCCAAGGGGGCGCTATGTAAGAAGCAACTATGTAACTATGTAAGGAGAGAAGTAACCTAGAACTAAGGAGGAATTTCCTAACTTAGTCTTTCTTTTTACTAGACTAGCCATATCCAATTAACTAATGGAAGGGTTTGCCTTCAGAAGTAGTGGGTGGTCCAACACTGGAGGTTTTTAAGAAGAAGACTGGACAGCCATTTGTCTGAAGTGGTATAGGGTCTTGAGCCGGGGATTGGACTAGAAGACCTCCAAAGTCCTTCCAATTCTGTTATTCTGTGTTCTGTGTTCAAATACTGAGCTGGCAGAAATGTAGAAGATGAAGGTTTTAAAAAAACTACTTCTTCCAGTAGAAGTCCAGTGACTTTAAAAAAATAAAATTAAAAGCTTATATAATACATTTGGTGTTTTTTTTTTTTAAAAAAAGACATTTCCATTGCATAAAATTATGGTTTTGTTATCAGTTCTTCATTTGCTGTAAATACTCCATACAAAGAAATTCCCTTATTAATTATGTGTTCATATAACATCTTTAAACGTAAAACATCTTCTGTTAATTGCATGCTTTGTATTAACCTTTAATCAAGGTTGTATGACTTGTCTATGCAGTCTTCCGCAGTTCTAAGAAATATCTATTCAAGTAAGGATTGTGCTCATTACTTGAAATTATTTTGTTTTGCTGTAACCTAAGTCCATTGTAGGAAAAAGGTGAATGGAGTATTTCTGCTATCCATTGACCTAGCTCTTATGTCAGACAGATGTCATGTAAATTGCATGTTTACAATATGTTCTATATTGAAAACAAACTGTATAGTAACACAGCGAAGAAATTGTGATGATTTTGGCAGCAACCTCTAGTATCTACCATAGTACTATGGACCATGCCTGAGTCTTGAAACTAGATCTGTTTACTATCACTCAGTTTTATTTGTCAAAAAAAGACCAGCTTGGCTAAGAAAAGCTTTACATTGGCTTACGTTTTTGTAAACTTCAGTTAGAACAGCCTTCCTCGAAATGGGGCTCTGCAGATGAACGGAAATGATAAACTCCTGAATTTCCTGCCACTATGTCAGTGGGACTAATTGGCCCAGTATAACTAAAGGAAAAAGCTAAATCAAAACCTCTTGACTTGGTCCTCTGCTCTACTTCCTCATTCTCTATGTTTCGTATCAATGAAAGAGGAGGCTGTAAAAACATGTATTTTCAACATGCTCAGATGTTACCTTTGTCTTCTCGTATCATGAGTTCCAGGATTAAACAATGGGAGTAAAAAAAAGATTCAAGTCCTAAATCCACTGATGAGAGTCAATCATTTTTAGTTGTGGCCACTTCAGGAGTGAAATATTAGTATTAACTGTCTGTAATTAACAGAAAGAGACAGCATGCACAATTGTTACCACTTAAATACTTCTTAGCTCAGTCTCAGCAAAGAAATATGTAGTGAGTTGGCAGATGGGCTTTGCATGCCTGCCAAAGGTTCCAGCTTCCAGAGTCATCAATTAAGGGTTTAACCCATGGAGCCTCTTGGCCATGAGAAAAGATTAACCAGAGTCTGATAGAACTGTTCAAAGTAGCACTTAATGCTTCTTCTCAGACAACATTAATTTCGTTCAAACAGACACCAGAATAGCAGAGGAGGTTTAAGTCTCTATATTATATATAGGGGGACATGATGGCTCAGTGGCTAAGACCCTGAGCTTGTCGATCAGAAAGGTCAGCAGTTCGGCAGTTCGAATCCCTAGTGCCAGGTAACGGAGTAAACTCCCGTTTCTTGTCCCAGATTCTGCCATCCTAGCAGTTCAAAAGCATGTAAAAATGCAAGTAGAAAAATAGGAACAACCTTTGGTGGGAAGGTAACAGTGTTACGTGCACCTTTGGCATTTAGTCATGCCAGCCACATGATCACAGAGACAGCACTGGTTCTTTGGCTTTGAAATGGAGATGAGCACCACCCCCTAGAGTCGGGAACAACTAGCACATATGTGTAAGAGGAACCTTTACCTTTATTATATATAAATATAGAACTACCAGAAGAGGGTTATTCCCCCTACTAGAAACTGTATACTGCTTATAATAATATAGCATAATTTTAAATAGTAGGCAAAGGCATCTGTATAGTGTATGTACATGCATCCTTCCTTAGTAAGTTGTTCTAACTTTCATTTTTAAGGCTCTCAAGTCTTCATGGGAGAAATGAACTGTTTTCTGAACTTTTGAAAAAGAGGGATGATCCCAGGTACCCAATGATTTGGCTCGGATCTGTACGAGGAAGGCAACCTGAGGTGTATGTGAAGTAAAATGGTAGGTAAGAAAGGCGAGCCATATTAACACTCTAGAACTTGCATATTACAGGTAGTTCTCAACTTGCAATTCTTTGTATAGCCACCATTCGAAGTTACAACGGCACTGAAAAAAGTGACCTATGACCATTTTTCCCACTTAACAACCATTGCAGCATCCCCATGATCAAAATTTGTATGCTTGGCAACTGGTTGATATGTATGATGGTTTTAGTATCCCGGGATCACCGTTTGTAATCTCCTGCCAAGCAAAGCCAAAGGGGCAGCTATGTTCACTTGGGAAACATATTACTAACTTAACTGCAATGATTCAACTTAATATTTAAGAACTGTGGGAGGTGGTAAAATAGGCTAAAACTTACTTAACAACTTAGCAACAGAAATCTGGGGCTCAATTGTGGTTGTAAGTCAAGGACTACTTATAAAGCAGATCTATTGTGCCCAACCGAAAACAATGCACGAAACAAGGCTGTTTACAACAGAGTTTGCAACTTGGCTGAAAGACCTCGACTTCCCCGCACTTCAAAGTAAATGCAGGTAAATATATCATTTGAAAAGATCCTTATGCATTGATAGCTCCAAATATTTCTATTTTCCAAATATTTCTATTTTACTAAATTTAATCAGAGTAACAATTTTGCAGAGATACAAACGTCTGCGCAAATACCACTAAATACAGTGGCTGCAGCTTAAAGGGGAGGGAAATGGGGTAGTGTGTGTACAAATGCTGTCCAAATTTGGATGTTGGTAAAATAGGTTATCATGCACACATCCTAAATTCCATTAAAGAAAATTCTCTGCAAATACTTCTAATGATGCAAAATGAAGAAAATATTTGTCTCTCGTCATCCCACCCCTCCAAAGTTAACATACCTTTTGCAGGAATTAACACAATGCATAGAATTAACAAGGAGAGCAAAACGCAGGAGATCACTGCAACTAGGATTTTCAGCTGAACCTGTAGGAAAGAAACGAGCCCAAATTTTCACATCGTTCATTCGCTTCCTTCTGTGGTTACAACATTTCTGCAATAATTTTAGTTAAGTGCTGCCAACTACAGAAACCTTGAAGTTTGCTTTCAACTTTTCCGTCCTTGCTTGAGTATGCTTATGCATCAAGCATTTCTCCACAGCGGAGCACCAGACACAGTTTAAATTGCCCAGATTCCAATACTCAAGTTTTCTTTTTGTTTTACAGACCTTCATGCTTCTTGTTGTCTCAAAAAGTCCTAGTGCTTCTTCCTGTTCTGAATGTTGGTCACTAACTCTCCCAAAGCAGTTTAAAAAGCAGCTGCAGCTGCAATCCAAATAGGAGACTGAGGGTTTTTTTAAAAATGTGTTTCAATAAGCCATGCCAAATTTCAAAGGTTTTCCATACAATTGGAAACAGATTTTTAAGGGCGTTCTAAACCCCGCAATGAACTGTGGGTGGCTGCAAAGGGTCTGTGTCATAACTCAAATCTGCTTACACAAAGATTTACTGAATTTTATGACTCAACAGCAACTTTAGCATGTACTACTTACAGCATGTTTTGGAAATATGGAAGATAAGATTTAAATTACGATCCAATGATAAAGAACATCCATTTTATCTGTTTTATTTAGCTTTTTATTATTATTATTATTTTATTTAGCTGACATATAAAAAATACAGTGGAATATGTCTCTGTGTCTGTATATAGAAACTTGGGATTTATACTTTGGGAAGAGGGTCACTGGTTTCCCCAGAAAAAAGAATCAGGTACTGATAAGAAAAACTATTTTATCTAGCTCACTACCTACCTATATCTCTATATCTCTATATCTATCTATCTATCTATCTATCTATCTATCTATCTATCTATCTATCTATCTATCTACCTACCTACCTACCTACCTACCTACCTACCCACCCACCCACCCACCCACCTATTTATCTACATCTATCTCTCTATCTATCCATCCACCTACCTGCCCATCCATCCATCCATCCATCCATCCATCTATCTATCTATCTATCTATCTATCTATCTTTTGCTTTGATTCCAGAATAGCTGCTGGCATTTTTAATAGTGTATTAGAGAATACACCACCAAAAGTTTTACCAATGTGTTCCAAAACATCACAATTCCAGTTTTTTGCCCAAAACTTTTAAACTCACCACTTTATATTGGAGAGGGTACACAGAGGTGTGTTATATAGCAGACAGAAGGCATTTAATCAAATAAATCTTATTTCATTCTTACTTGAAGATAAGATCCATTGATCATAATGGAGATACTCTTCTAAGAAACCATGATGAATGAGCATACAAATAAGAAGCAACTCTCATTTAATATATCAAGGATGAAGGGAATGAGAGAAAATTCAGGTTAAATCCTAGGATATAAAGGACTGCAGTAATGCAAAAGAAAGTAATTTCCCTTTTTGCACAGACCCTAAATATAATATTCAGCTTTGTTGATGTCAAATTTCATTTAGGCTGCAATCCATTTGCATATATCTGGGAACAAATCCAGAGGAACTTAGTGATATCTACTTTTAAACAAGGATGTTTAAGATTACATTGCTGGTTCCTCTTAGAATCAGTCTTAATGGCAATATTTCAATTTCCTAACTCTGGAACTGATGACACCATTGAAATGTGAATAAAATGGATACACCCAGCATACAGAGTAAAATTGAGCCACTTCCTCTTTCACAGGATTTATTCTTTTCCAATTACATTTTCAAGTAAGGATCTTGAAGAATCTGGTATATATCAGATACCTTGGCACAAACAGATATTGCATATTATGCAGCAAGGGAAATATAAATATGCAGAGTATGATTTCTAAAACTGATGCCAATAAGTATTGCAAATCAGTTGGGGTACAAAGAAGGGAGAAATCAGAAATTTAAAAATGTACCTATATTATGTTCAGGGCTGGTTTTCTTTTTCTTTTCTTTCAGCATCTATAATAATACTATGGAGATTTTGGCATTAAGCTCAAAAATTATGCTTCTTTTTCATAAAAATAGTCTACTTTGGTATTATTTACTAATATTATATTGAGCGATAATCTTATATCTCAGCAATTATCTGTTCATTCATTGGTACCACTTTTTTTTAAAAAGAAATGCATCTTTGTTTTCAAGAAAATAAAAGGATTATAGCAAGACTAAAAAGCAGTGAAATAAACAATAAAGAGTATTGTCACTGTATTTTTTAAAAGAGGGAAATAAACTTACATAAACATACTGTATATCTTTAAAATAAAGAGTATTTTAAGTTTTTTTTTTAAAAAGGGAAAGGAATATACTGTATATCTTTATCTCTGTTTCTATTTGTATATGCTATATTATTACTAAATAAAGTTTTAACTTATTAAGAAAAGCATAGTCCATCCTGCTAAACTACACACAAACTACGTTATGGTCCAGCATAAAACAGACAACCTGTGGTATTCCAATGGTTGTTGGACTACAATTCCCAGCATCCCTCACCACTCTCCATGCAGCCTAGCAGTGATAGAGTTGGATTTCAGCAATTTCTGGAGGGAGACAAATTGCTTATCCCTCATTTAAAATGAAGCATGCTTTCCCTTGATTGTCAGCAAACGACAAATGTTGCAGTTGATTCATTGAACAAAATGAGGAGCAATAACCCTGGGAAAGTTAGAGTCAAAGGTGTCACTCAGAGAATAGCAAGTAATGAGGGAATACACAATTACAGAAATCTGGCTGTAACATTGCACAACCTTTTCTTATTTAAAAATATTTTGTACTTAGGAGGGGATAAGCCTGGTTACAGATACATCCCATAACATTGATAGGTAAAGGTATAGGTTCCCCTCCCACATATATGCTAGTCAGTGGTGGGATTCAAATAATTTAACAACCGGTTCTCTCCCCTAATGACCAGCTGGATAGGAGTGGCTCGGTGGTCATGTGACCGTGTGGGCGTGGCCAACCCAACGTCACTCACGTCAACAGGCTCTTCATCTTAGCTGTTACAATGTAATAAGGGTTAACTGGAGAGGCAGTTTCTGTAAGCAGGGCAATAAAGATTAGGCTAGAAGCAACACCAGAATGTTTCCTTCCTGTCTTCCTTACAGGATTAGCCATGTAAATTGGGAAAAAAACAAAAGGAGATTTCTTCCAACAACCGGTTCTCTGAACTGCTTAGAAAGTTAACAACTGGTTCTCCCGAATAGGTGCGAACTGGCTGAATCCCACCGCTGATGCTAGTCATTCCCGACTCTAGGGGGCAGGCTCACCTCCATTTCAAAGCCGAAGAGCCATCGCTGTCCAAAGACGTCTCCATGGTCATATGGCCGGCATGACCAAATGCCGAAGGTGCACAGAATGCTGCTACCTTCCCACCAAAGGTAGTTCCTATTTTTCTATTTGCATTTTTACATGCAAGTAGCTTTTGAACTGCTACATTGGCAGATGCTGGGACAAGTAACGGGAGCTCACTCTGTTATGGGGCTCTAGGGATTCTAACTGCCGAACTGCCGACCTTTCTACTCGACAAGCTCAGCGTCTTAATATCAATATAATATTGATAGTATAGTCTAAACCCATCACTGCATCACTGTGGTTAAGAAACTGGAATTAAAGAGCTTTCATAAGAGATTCAGTCTGAGAACTAGAAAATCTGGAGCAATCTTTTTTTAGTGGTTCCTGACTTGAACAACTACATGGATTTGTAATAGGTTACAGTCAGTGGTGGGTTCCGGATTCCATTCCAACCGGTACGCATGCATCGTAATTACCTGCAATGCTTCCTCAAGCCTCCGTGACGCTCCAGCAGCTTGGCAGAGCATCGCGCAGGTGCCATATGCGCCATGCGCGTAGGCAGAAGCGCCAAATGCTTAAAGCACAGGTAAGGAGTGAGGGTGGGTCCTCCGAAGCATTGTACCAGAACGGTATCTGGTGCTCTGGGCAAGCTCCGGTACACCCGTAACTGGGATGTACTACCTGCAACCCACCACTGGTTACATTGCCTCCCCAAGATATTTTGATGAGGTAAGTTTACTTTAACTGTTGATGCTATAAGTTACTGAAAACATTGCAGAAGCATATGCATGGAGCTCACTGTGCACGTGGACTGAAATAAGCAAACAATCTTGCATTGCAATACTCCACCTACCATTTTGCTGATTTTGACCTCCCTGAATGGGCTCCACTGTAGGCTTAAGAGAAATAAACAACCAAGAATCAAACTTAAATATGGTATATATCCATGATGGCGAACCTCTGGCACACATGCCACAGGTGGCACATGGAGCCTTCTCTGCGTGCACGCAAGCCGTCGCCCAGCTCAGCTCCACCGTGCATATGTGTACGCTCCTCCTGCAAGCCAGCTGATTTTTGGGTCTCTGCAGCGCATGCGGGAAAAGCACACACATGCATGGGGGTAGAGGGGTCTCACGCACATGCACAGGGGGGAGCACAAGGGGTGTCCCCCAATGCCCCATTTTTGGTCCCAGGAGACTTCAGGGAGGCCTGCTAGGCCTAAAACAGGGAGCATGCACGTAGGAGTTCGCACACACATGCGGAGGGGGGTGCATTGTATTCTGGGTGTGGGCATGCACACATGCACTGTTGTGCACGCACACATGATTTTGGCACACGAGGAGAAAAAGGTCAGCCATCACTGGTATATATATATATATATATATATATATATATATATATATATATATATATATATATATATATATATATATATATATATATATATATACCAGTGATGGCTGACCTTTATTATTATTATATATTATATATATATAATTTGTGTGTTCCAGAATGTTCTGGGCATTATGGTAATGGATATGCTCACCTCCATTGTCTTGGCTTTCTGCTTCTTTAACCTCTTTGCTAGGTGGTAGGTGATGCTTCCCAAAATCCAACAGTGCCCAATTTCCTGCTGAGTAGAGATAGCGCAAGACTTTTTTTCTAGAGTCTAAAATGAAACAAAATGGAACCTGAGATCACAAAGCTCAAAAAGAAGTAGCAACACATTGTCCACTGCATAGTCAAGAGGAACATTTGCTCTCTTGTTATTGATAGAGATGGATTTTTACACATGTTCTAAATCTGGGGTCCTCAATCCCTGCTCCGTGGACCGATACCGGTCTGCAGCATGCCAGAAACCGGGCCACGCAAACAAGTGAAGCCCAATCCATGGGATGCAGGTGGCACACGAAACCACACACCCTCCAGTCCTCTAGTTCTCCATGGAACTAGTCCCTGGTGCCTCGGGGGCTGCTAAATGATGAGAAAATGGGGGCCATGGCTCCAAAGGAAGAGCACTCCCTAGTCTCCCAAGTCAGAAGTCAGCTTGGAGACATTCATGGCCATTATGGAGGATGAGATTCTTAAAGAGACAGTCCTAGAACTTTTCCATATTGCAGCCTTAAATGGTTTCACTTCTCGGCCTAAACTGACTGGGAATGAAGCCAGCTTGAGAAATTGTCTCCAGGTTTCCACCACTTCCTTTGCTTTGGACAGAGAAATGGCTTGATGTTCTGTCTGGACCATGTCTACCACAACCCTAATTGGTGAATTCTCCTGCTTCTTTATCCTTCTAAGACTGGAGAAGAAAAGGAAAGGAAAAGAGATAAACTGTTTCCCTATCACTTGGGCTAGAATAGAGAGGAGAAGAATCCTTGCCAACTTTATCTGATCTTTTATTTAAAAAAACGATCTATTATTTATCTGTTTGATAGGTAAAGCCGGAAAACAACAAAGCCCAGCTTTTCCCCATTCCCTTGGTGAACCTGTAATATTATGTGGTAAGGAGCTCAGACCAGCAACTGGGAGGGAGTCTTGCCACCACAGTGCATAACAGTATCTGGAGTGGCCTGCCATGATATGAAGCATGGCGAGCAACAAGTTTATGTCAATCAACCTTAAGTTGGAATGCATTACTTTAGATTTGTAGCAGGAAAAGATAGGTGGAGGTTGCCTTCTGGGGGCAGGAATTGGGGGCAGGCAAAGAATAATGTCATGCATGACTCAAGAAGTGAACAATGGCTAATACTAGAGCTGATTGAACTTGTCAAGTAGATCATCTCTTAGTGCCAAGCCTCCCATGTCATGGATCCTGGATTAATCCAAGCCACTCACAAGATTCCCCTGACTAGCACAAGAAGAGATATTGTTAAGCAGTAGGTTAACAGTATATTCCAGCTATCATCAGACTGTTTATTAATAAAGGTAACCTCTATATTAATTATCCTATCCAGCAACTAGAAGCCAGCTACATTCATGCCACTAAACTGGGAAATAGGTTTATGCCAATCTTACTATATGGCAGACATTCATGTTATTATCTGCTGCAATGGCGCAGTTGTTAGAGTCCAGTACTGCAGGCTACTTCTGCTGATCACCAGCTGCCGGCAGTTTGGCAGTTCGGATCTCACTGGCTCAAGGTTGACTCAGCCTTCCATCCTTTCGAGGTTGGTAAAATGAGGACCCAGATTGTTGGGGCTCATATGCTGACTCTGTAAACCACTCAGAGAGGGCTGTAAAGCACTGAGAAGCGATATATAAGTCTAAGTGCTATTGCTATCTAATACAAGGTGATTTAATGAGTGTCCTGGTCCAATGTTGCCAAGGCAATAATTGGTGATCAATTATCAAAAATGTTTGATAATGATCTTCTCTAAAAGATTCACAACCCTTAGATGGTCCATCTACAACTGCACAATTGAGCAAGTTAACATCTTCAAATACTTTGCCAAAGCCAATGAGAGGGGAGACACCTGTGCAACTTGGCAAAGGAGTACCTTGACCATTTTGCAATTCCATCATACTAAGGAAATATTTTGTCTGCCATCATCAAACTCTTTCAGGGACTTGGTATCATAGCCAAGGATTGAGACTCTTAATCTGATGAAGCTGCACCATTGAACCATTCTGAGTCTGATCAAATACAGGCACCATCAGGGCAACTGGATGTTGTCAGATGATAAGTATGGCTCCAAGCCCTTGGATTTAGCATGTAGAGTGGAGAACAGAACAAAGATACTCAATGAGGTTCCTTCCCAAGCAATCAAGGAATAAATTTCTTGATTAGAGAAAACTGGCTGCAACTTAATTTAAGAGGCAGCCCTGATCCATGTTTCTGTTAGCAACAACTCTTCGATCTCCTGTTCTAGGGTGTCGTGTCATCCATGTGAATCTTGCTGGTGAAGCTCTGGCTTTGAATTGGCTTACAGACCTGACTTTGCTGCCTAACTTCAGATAGGTTTTTGACTTCTCTTCTGCACTCTTGTTCAAAGTGAAACCACCTATCCAAGCAAGTTTTCTTTCCAAGAGATGTTGATTTCCATTCCTTCTCTTGCTACTGTTTTCTGCCTTGAGTAAATTGCTGTTTTTATTTAAGTTCAGGCTGTGACATGGTACAGTCCAGGTTTTTAGAACTATATTTGGCATTCCCAAAAGTGGTGCTAGAAACTGTCCTTAATTTAGATTCCAGTCTTGCTTGAGTAGAAACTGAAGTTTGGATAGCAGCAATTAATTATCATAGATAAAGGTAAAGGTAAATGTTCCCCTCGCATATATGTGCTAATTGTTCCAGACTCTAGGGGGTGGTGTTCATCTCCATTTCAAAGCCGAAGAGCCAATGCTGTCCAAAGACATCTCCATGGTCATGTGGCCAGCAAGAGTAAACACCGAAGGCGCATGGAACGCTGTTACCTTCCCACCAAAAGTGGTTCCAATTTTTCTACTTGCATTTTTAAATGCTTTTGAACTGCTAAGTTGGCAGAAACTGGGACAAGTAAGGGGAGCTTACTCCATTATGGGGCAGTAGGGATTCGAACCACAAAACTGCCAACTTTTCTGATCAACAAGCTCAGTGTCTTAGCCACTGAGCCACCGCATCCCTCCACTATCATAGATAGGCAATTCAAAAATGTGGAAAATAAATTTAAAAACCCATAAATTTAACTATTCTGTCTGAGCTGCATCACCTCACTTTTCAATAATAATTTTCAAGCCTGCTAGGAGAAGGCCCTTATACCAGTGATAATGAAGCTTTTAGGCACAGAATGCCCAAACCGGAAAGCACACCAGAAACCGAATGACCAGCTGGCCAGTGGGCATGCATGCCATAGGTTCACCATCACGGTCTTATACATACAGTGACATATGGTGACCTCTTTCCAGATATGTATATTAAATAGGGATTGGGTCACAAAACTTGCAGCAAGATTCCTCCTGGATGCAGAGCTGCAGTTCAATCTAGGCCAGTGATCCAGTTTCTGTAAAACTGCAATCACATTTGATGGGAGGATCGTGACATCTTACCGTTACACAGTGAATATTGATGAGCCTTCACGGAGATGCTGCAACACTTTTTTTTCCTGTGCTGCCACAAGGCATGTATGTCTCATGAAATTCCTGTCACTAGTTATCTGTGTTCTTGCAGAGCAGGAGAGGTTGAAATGATTGGTTTTACTCTGCCGATGTTATTGGCGTTTATGCCAAATTTAATCTTTCCCTTTAAAAAAATATTAATACCAGTGCTGTCAGGTGGCCATTATGTTTGTATACTGTTTTTTTGTTCCCAGCTTTTAGCTGCGATAAAGTTTTGATTTGATTTTGCTGGGTTGTTGGATGGAGGAATGCACACAGTGTATATAGCATCCGTAAGGAGCTATATACACCATGTGTATAGGAGCTTTAGCCTCAGTACTGTTCACAGGATAACTTCCGTATTAAATGACCTATTTGGTTAATTAATCAATGCTAATAACTTGGATAAATTAAAAAGCTGTCTCTGATTGTCTACTAAAAGAAGAAAAATGCAACAAGAGCGGAGTCAAGAAAAGTGTCGCAGCCATGTATGAGTAACCATGTTCGTAAGCATTGTCAAAAAGCCTTCTGAACTCTAGGCTCTCACAATACTTAGTGTCAGGAGCAAATACAGAAATTGAATTCAAAGCACTAAATGTTTATTCCATGTTACCTATACACAAGGATCTGATATACTAACAATCAAGTCAAATTGGCACTAGGTAAGAGTCAATGGAAATCATGGCGGGGGGTGGGTGGGCTGCACTTAGGTCTCTTGTGGCTGTGTAAGGATTCCAAACTGATGATACATTTGACCCTGACTTTGGGCTCCACCTGGTTATCTCCTACAGTTGGTAGTATTATGTACGATTCTACCTTGCTTCCAAGAGGCCCTCTAACCCTTCATCTTCCCTTTCAATTTATTCAAAAATCACTTTAAAAAACCCCAAAGTCCAGATAGGATAGGAACTTTGTTAAATTCCAAAGAAGGCATCCTGAGGCATTTTGATGGCTGTGGGCAGCAGGCCGTCCAAGTTATATAGTATTCCTGAGCAGTACTTTAGGTTTCTAAGAGCCATGGTGATGCAGTGGTTAAGAGTGAAGTACTGCAGGCTAAGTCTGCTGACAGTTGCCTGCAATTTGGCAGATCAACTCAGCTTTCTATCCTTCCTAGATGGGTAAAATGAGGACCCAAAATTGCTGAGGACAATATGACTCTGTAAACTGCTAAGAGAGGGCTGGAAAGCACTGTGAAGCGGTATGTAAGTCTAGGTGCTATTGCTATTGCACCCAGAAAGCAGCTACATATTAAAAGAAGAAAACACTGCCTTGAGCATAAACAAATTGTTCCCTGACTGAAAATCTATCCTACACACAGTCTTTGTTCCCCCTCTCCCTGGATTGGACAAGGAGGGAAAGGTTTTTGAATGTCACAGTACACAAGGTGGGTAGGGTATCCATTCATCTCATCTATTACAATTTTGGGGGGAAATCCTCCTTTTCACAGGTGTACTTTAGAGGGAAAAGAATTCCCCTGGCAGCCACACGAGGAAGCAGCCTTTTTAGATACGATCACAATGTTCCAGGTGGATAAAGTGCCTCATAACAATTAGTTTAAGAAAAAATCTTAGAAAAACATCTTAGTAGGATAAGTTGTCCCTCCTCCCCATTATTGCCACAAAAAGAGGGAGAGTGGGGTTGCAACAGAGAGGAAAGAAGATGCGGTCCAAAAATGTAATTACTGCATTCAATTCTGACAAAGGGAGAAATCATGCAAAGCTTTATTAAAGATTGCGGCATACAATTGGTTATCAGGACTGATCTGGTGCTAGAATTCTCCAAGGCGGGATGGGGGAAGGTCCGCAGGCTGAAATGGTCTTTAGAAACAGCAAATCCACTCTACTGAAACACAACGTGTTAGGCAAGTAGTCTTACCCACAAACCTTTCTGCAAAGGTTTCCCCCCCCCTAATGATTGTAAGCCGCCCTGAGTCCCCTCAGGGAAAAGGGCGGCCTATAAATCCAAATAAACAAAACAAACAAACAAAACAAACAAATGGGTGGCCAAGAATGAGAATCAGTTTTCCTGCTGTGTTGGTTTTAGCCATTAAAAAAAGTTGGGGCAAAGAAAACGTTCACTGTTTGTGAGAGATTAATTAGAAACTGGGATAATGTAGTAATGATACTCTTTCAGGTAGCAACAGGAGATAGGAAAGGAATAGGAAGAATAGGAATATGATAGAATAGAAAACAGGAGAGAATAGAAAAGAACAGAACAGAACGGAATAGAAATATTTATTGGCCAAGTGTGATTGTCTTTGGTGCATATGCTCTCATTGTACATAAAAAGACAAGATACATTCATCAAGAATCATAAGGTACAACACTTAATAATAGTCATAGGGTACAAATAAGCAATCAGGAAACAATATCAATATAAATCGTAAGGATACAAGCAACAAAGTTACATTCCTGCAGTCATAAGTGGGAGGAGATGGGTGATAGAAACAATGAGAAGACTAATAGTAATAGTAATACAGTAATGTAGTGAATAGTTTGACAGTTGTGAGGGAATTATTTGTTTAGCAGAGTGATGGCATTTGGGGAAAAACTGTTCTAGTGTCTGCCTAGTTGTCTTGGTGTGCAGTGCTCTATGGCGTCGTTTTGAGGGTAGGAGTTGAAACAATTTATTTCCAGGATGCGAGGAGTCTGTAAATATTTTCACGGCCCTCTTTTTGACTCGTGCAGTGTATAGGGCCTCAATGGAAGGCAGGTTGGTAGTAATTGTTTTTTCTGCAGTTCTAATTATCTTCTGAAGTTTGTCTCTGTCTAGTTGGGTTGCAGAACCAAACCTGAACCAATTCCTCTGTAGAACTGTATCAGCAGCCCCTTGGGCAGTTTGAGCTTCCTGAGTTGGTGCAGAAAGAATAGAATAGAACAGAATAGACAACAGCAGAGAATGGAATAGAATGGAATAAATACTTGGCCAAGTATGATTAGACACCCAAGAAATTTGTCTCTAGTGCATAAGCTCAAAATTGTTCTTCTAATTCTAAAATTAATCCTTTTTGAACACTAGAATGGCTAGTGCATGGCAATTATGCTTAAACTCCTAAATTGGAGTCGTTCCAAATCAATCAACCACCACCTACATCCTGATTTTCTTACCTCCTGCTGTTGAAGAACAGTTTTATGAAGCCTCTGCTTCCAGAGAGGTCTTAGAACAGAGGACTACTGTACTTCCTTTCTTTCATCATCATACTAAGCAAAGCAAGAAGTGAGAAACTCCTCCTTTGTTCTATCTCCCTCTGTTGGCAAGGGGGTTTCTCAACAGTTCTGATGAGAACTGCTCTATTTTACACACCAAGATCATAGTAGAAAGATAGAAAGATAAACTATCTCCACCAGCCTCCCTTAGCACATGGTTACATGTAAGAAGCTCCAGTCTCTTCATATTTCCCACTTGTTCCTTTTATTGTTTAAATATGTTGTTCCACTTCAAATAATACAGATGCAAAACAAAGCACCAGCCCTTAATATCCTCATTGTTGTTGACATTTTGCAACAACAGCAGGAGCTCTTGCTCCAGAATATTATCATTGTAATGAGAAGCCTGCTTTGCTTCTGGATGACCCACCTGAAAGGTCTTTGATTTGGAACTGAAATAGGCCAAATGAGAAGGTTGAGGATTGGCGCCTTTTCAAAAGTACATTGTATTTTGGACCTCTTTTTTATTTTTTTAGCTGTAGAATCTTGCAATAGAATCATGGAGAAACACCAAAAGACTCCAACTGGGACCATTAAAAAACATGGCTTTGGCAGAGGAAGATGTCAAGTTAGAAGACATCTTCTAAAAAGAAACTTGTGTCATAAGCTTTATCAGCTGGGCTGTGCAGTGCTTCAGATCCAAAAAAGTGCTTCACAGCCCAAAGTGAAAGAAATGTAACATCTACCCATTATAGAAGCAGTTGTGTCTTAGATGAACAACTGCATCTTTTCCCAGGATGACATAACTATCTGCAGCTGCCAGAAAAGACAATATTTCCACCCACCCACCCAATATGTTCTGAAGCCGAAGCCTCTTTGGCTTTTGGATCCAAAGCTTTTCACAACTCTATTCATCAGTATTTGCCTGATGAAAGGGTTAGCGTTACAAAAACAAATCAATACATAAAAGCTACATCAGAGAATAAACAGCAGAGAAAACACAGAGGCAACAATGTTTTTTGAATTGTTTATAGACATGGAAAATGTGGAAGCATCATAAATTTGTATTAGGATCCACAAACACGTCAAATACTTCTATTTTCAACTCACTTCTTTATAAGCATTGTTAAGAACAATGTGGCTTATTGCATTAGAATTTTATTGTAGTCATTTTAGCCATGTAAAATAGTCATCTAGGGAAAGCAAGGAAATGGCATGGAGCTAAAACAAACTACCATAAACCCAAAAAGAACCAAAGGCTCGTTTAACAATTTTTCTTTCCATTTAGCATTGAATTTGAAACTTCAAACTGCCAAATACTTAAAAGAATGACACATCTGGGTAAAATACAAATATATTGTAATATAGTGTATAGTCTATAATATAAGAGCCTTTTGCATAAATTTGATCTAAGTTTAATAAAATAATTCTTTATCGGCATGGCTTTTTTGTCCACTGCAGAAAATCTTATTAAAATCTTACCAAATTCTCACGCTGAATCATTTTATATCCTGGTTAGAAATGTAGCCCCAGGAACTATGTTTTTCTTTTCACACAGTGACTTAAATCTGAACTGTCTCCATTCACAAATACAGAACCCTGAATGCTACAGAAAAAACAAAAAAGATTTGCACAATATCTGCAGTCATTCAAACATAAGAAAAAGGTTTCTTTGAACTTGTCTTTGGAAACCTGAAGGCAGAAAAAAATTCCCATCTGTCTTTAGAGTCTTTTGGCCTTCTTAATCTTCTTCACTAGAAATATAATGATCTGCATAACTGAAAGCTGGAAAATTAATGGCTAGTTCGCTCCATTTTTTGTATAGTTTCTTTGGTTTCTTATCTTTGAAATGCACCACAAAATTTTTGATTTTTAAGCAAGGAAGATCTAGACCTTTATATACCATCATAGTTCCCCAAATCTGGAAAAAAAAGGTGAGAAAATCATATTAGGACTATACCAATACAAGAATCTGTTGTTGTTGAACTCCCATTCCCAGCCATCATAATCCAAAGTGATTGGATTATGTCTTTGGGAGAAGTGGCTCAGCAATATTTGGAGTATCCAACCCAGGATTAAGCCAAAGATACCCAAATTAATCAATTCCGACACTCACCTGGCCACAATCTCTACAGATAATGTCCCCATTTGTTTGATAATCTGCTTTTTTTGCTTGCAGTGTCTTATTTTCCTTTACGATATAAAGGTCTCTGAAGTAAAAAACGCAACAATTTACTTTTTTTTAAAAAGGAAGACGTTATGACTAGTTTTTTTATATAGGCAGGAAGGAGTTCATCTCACCAGATAAGCATCATTGACACTTCCTGTAGCTTCAACCCTATCTGCTGGATGAGTCACCAAGTCTACAGACCAGAAATCCCCACACTTCTGCAAGTGTGGTATTTAGCTTTGTTGTGAACTAGTCGGATGTAGATATAAAAGGGAGCAGGTTCACTAATCAGATGTAGGTATAAAAGAGCGCTATGAAAAATAAATGAACTGGCTGAGGGGGGCAATGATGTTCAATACATTTCCTAAATCAAAGCACTGGATTCAGAGGTGTCATTACTGCCAATTTGCTCATGAGCGTGCTCACATGCAATGGAATTCAATTCACAATTCAATGGAAATTGTTCTGCACATGCGCATAACTCCCAAAAAAAGATGTTGTCAGCAACGGTGGCGACTGGGGAACCAGTTCGGTGATGTGGCCAGCCTGGGTCGCTGCTGGTTCTGCAACCCAGGCCGGCATGCGACTACCGGTTTGGCTGAATTGGGCCGAACCAGTAGGAACAGTGGTGGGTTCCTACCGGTTCAGCCAAGTAGGTAGTAACTTGGCTGGCCACCCCCCCCCAAAACCGGTTCTATTGATGGCACCATAGACACCGCCATTTTGTTTTTTTGCTTCTGCGTGTGTGCAGAAGCAATTTTTTTACTACTGCGCATGTGCGCGTAGCACGCATCAAGCATACACGCACCCAAAGCACATCCCTGAGCAAACCAGCAATAACAGAAGCTGGAACCCACCCCTGGGTAGGAACCCACCTCTAACTGGATTACAACACAAGCCCACATTTATAGTTCTTGTGTTTGGAATATCTACTGCTACTAATCTGTTGTTGGTATCTCTTCCTACTCAAAGCAGGCAGGCTGACTAGTAGATCAAAGAGACTTCATATTCTTGTTTCACAAATTGACAATTAATCAATGATCACATGAGCAGCTCTGGCAGCAACTGAGATTTGCTTGTTTTCGGTTAAGCTATTGGTATACAGTAACTCTACCAAGGGATTTACCCGTAAACACCATTCTTGGTTTTCCCTGCTTTGATGGCGGGTTCCCCTGCCCTCTTACTTCTTTATTGGCTGGACTCCTGAACAGCATATGTTGTTCCAGTCTGTCAGATAAAGGGTGGCCTTTTAGTATATTGGGTACATTGCCAAATCATTAAGCCAAATCAATTTCTGCCCCCCTCTGACTCACACAAAAAGACCCAGAAGCAGGAGACTCTTTGTAGCAACACAAGCTTATTGCATGTATCCAGCCCAAGGGTCCTAGTTTGAGGACCCCTGATTTAGTGCAATATAAAAAATGCAAATAATTTTTCTGAGGACCGCCAAAGTTTTCTCATAAACCACCAGTGGTCCACGGAACACTAGTTGGTGACCGTTGGACTAGAAGACCTCCATGGTTCCTTCTGATGTCCTATGTTCTGTGGTCAATCAGAACAAGACCCCTTGATGGAAACACAAAGAGATACACACAGACACACACACACAGAGGTGGACTTACGCAAATTCCTTTTTAACATTGACATGATGCATATTTAAAATAACTTGAATGTCGTCTCCTGAGCATTTTTGATTGTTGCAGTTTTTGCAGTGGAACATGATCAGGGATGGGTTCTCCTTGTATTGTTTAAACTGTTCTTTCTTTGCCTTAATTTTCATCTCCATGCAGCTTTGCAGCTGAAGCTCTTTGATCTAGCAAAGGAATGAACGGAATCAGGAAATAACTCCCAACTAAAATTTCATATCGTCCAAAAAAATTCATGTTGGATTATTTTAAATTTGGAATAAATAAATAAAAACTTCACTTTTTCAGGCCTTAAAGTAATTGCCTGAATACTGAATGTCCTTATTACATTACAATTATCTATCATCCTTGTTTAATGACCCTAACTGTGCCAGTAAGTAAAGCAGTGGCTAAATGGAAAATCATGTGACTGTAAGTGTGCTTTCCAGCCAAGAAGAGACAAGACTACTTAGTTTCACATCTTTGGCTTTTTTTTTTTGCCTCCTAACCAGTTCCTTGTCTTTTGGAATGCTCATGTGCCTACTCACTGTCTTCTACACATGAAAAGCAATGCAATCATGCCACCATGTGCCATGCAAACAGTTGACAGTACTCTCTTGAAATGTCTTTCTCTCCAATATCTCCACTCTGTGACAGGGTGGGAGAAATCAAGTGGTTTCTCCAGGCAGTCTCTCCTTTGTGAGCATGATCACATTGCTTTTCATGTGCAGAAGAGATCTCTCTGCTTTGCAGGGGAAGGGAGGGGATAAGAGTTACTGTTTTTCCCAAAAATTACGACATGTCCTGATAATAAGGTCATGCCACATTTTTCTGGTGGGCAAAAATAGAAGCCCTCTCCCGCAAATAAGCCCCCTGGACAACCCCCCACCTCTGGCCAGGCAGAGCGCCGCTCACCAACCTAGCAGTATCCCGAAGGTGCCAAGCCGCGGGACCCTGGGGGGAGGCAAAGGTGATCGCGTTGCTTAGTGTCTTTGGGATACCGCTAGGTTGGTGAAGCGGCTCTGTGCCCAGCTGAAGAGGGGGCTTGCCAGACGGCTGCTCTCTTGCGAGCGGGCTCCCAAAGAGTCAGGCACAGACCTCATGGGCGAATGGCTGTGTTGCGGTGTCGCAGCAGTGCAACACAGCAGCCATGAAGCGACCACACTCATGAGCAGCCACCTGACAAATCCCCTTTCCAGCCGGACAAAGCACCATTCACTGACCTATGGGTAGCGCCTGTTCGTGACCGCCCAGCTCCCGCGGCTTGGCGCCTTTGAAATGGCAGTGAATGGTGTTCTGCACAGCTGGAGAGGGGTACTGCATGAGTGGCTGTTCCGCTCTCACTTGCGCACCTCCCAGCCTCACGATGCTCTGGCCCAGCTCTCTCTGCAGAGCCAGGGGACCTTTGCTGCCACCGCCGCCGCATGGCTTTTTCTCCGGCTTCCAAACCAAGTCTTCTGGCAGTGGCCGCTCTGGGCGTACACTCTATGGCTGTACGCTCTGCCGGAATCTGGCCCAAAACCATAGAGCGTATGCCCAGAGCGGCCACTGCAGAAAAAGCCATGTGGAGATCCCCTGGCTCGTGCAACCCCTTTCTCCAGCCATGCAGAGCGTCATTCACTGGCATTTCTAAGGCGCCAAGCCCCAGGAGCCGGGTGGCGGCGAACAGGCGCTCACACAGTTTGGCGATACCCCTAGATAGCAGTTAGACTTATATACCGCTTCATAGGGCTTTCAGCCCTCTCTAAGCGGCTTACAGAGTCAGCGTATCGCCCCCACAGTCTGGGTCCTCATTTCACCCACCTTGGAAGGATGGAAGGCTGAGTCAACCTTGAGCCGGTAAGATTTGAACAGCCGAACTGCAGATAACAGTCAGCTGAAGTGGCCTGCAGTACTGCACCCTAACCACTGCGCCACCTCGGCTCTTAGATCAGTGAATGGTGCTGTGTCCAGCTGGAAAGGGGGTTTGTCGGGTGGCTGATCATGAGTGTGGTCACTTCATGGCTGCTGTATTGCGCTGCTGCGACAGCGCAACACAGCCATTCGCCCATGAGGCTGGGCCCTGCTCTTTGGCAGCCCGCTCGCAAGACAGCAGCCGCCCAGCAACCCCAAAACAATAAACCCTCCCCTCATAAAAAGCCCAAGCCATATTTTGTGTGTAATATTATTTTCAGGGAAACACGGTAGGCAAAGGAAAGATTACTTCTGAATAAATAAGCACTTTTGGGGGAAAAAACCAAGGCTTTTCAAAAATAAATAATAGCAAGCAAAAAAAAAAAAGGAAAAAAAGAAGACGAGAGAGGTATTTGCAGAACCAAAGTGGTCACACCCATGGTTTGGGCCTTACCTTATGCAAATACTTTTCATGTGGCATCTTTTGGACGCGCTTAATTGCTAGATGCATCATTTTCTCACGACACATATTAAGATTTTCACGTTCAGCAGCTCCCGATCCATCTGAAGCTACAAGCACATAGATGCTTTCCTCAGCTCGAGCTCTTCCCCGAGCCTGGAAGAAACAAGAAACTAAAATAAAATACTAGGAACTTACACGTAGGAGGTAGGTTGTGTTCCCGTCCCTTCCTGGAAGAGTTAAAGAGTTTTGCTGGAATATGAATCTTGATTTCAATATTTATTTGTCATGTACTTTTAGAAACTAGCAACCCATCAAAACAACAGAAAATGTCTTCCAGTAGTTGGCACATAGAATCTTAATTAATTAAATTTATTTACTGTTGCTAATAAAATTTGAGGAGCAGCCTGGCAATGAAGACTGTCGCCTCCCGCTCAGAAGTTGAGAGTTCAATCCTAGGGTGCTAAGAGAAAATATCTACTGTGAACTCCGTGTGGCATCAGGAAGGGAATCCCGTCAGTAAACGCTCAGCTCCATCCACTTTCCTTGACTCTATCCCAACCTTACAGGGTTGTTAAAAAGGGAGGGTTTTTTTCTTATTTTTGCCAATACAATTTAAAATCTATTTTAGAATTTATTTAAACAGCAGTTGAAATATGGGGTAGAAGAAGAATTCAGATAAAATGGAGGGAGAGAGTTGCCTCTTTCTCCTGTGCCATACCAATGTCTCTCCCTCAACTTATTTGTCCCAGTTACAAAAAGATACAGGTGCACATATATTCATGGGATGCACAGCAGAAGCCCAAATGTATTATATTTGAGCACTTGAGATAAACAACGTGCCTTATTGATAGAATGACATTTTAAATGTTTTTATGCTGCAGTTGAGAGCCATTTCAGTGTTGTGGTTAAAGCAGAAGATGGTAATCTGATTATCTGATAAACTTACAGATGAAAAAGCACTAATGGGATGACTGGAACATTACCTGCATCATCGCTATTTCATTGGTAACCAGACCATAGCGGATAACAATGTTGCACTCTGAGATATCCAGGCCTTCCTCTGCTACGGTAGTAGCAATTAATAGGTTGATTTTGCCAATACGGAACTTTTGAATGATATCTTTTTGTTCATTCTGTAGAAACATATTGTTGTTACATTCATAAAACAGCACGACGAGCATCACTTACAACTTGAGTTAAGTCATGAAGAATTTGTTCTCAGATCGCAAATGTTACAGACTATATTTTGAATTAAAGCAAGAACAAAGCCATGTTTTAAAAAAGAAAACTTATATATAAAGCTGCCACAAATTTCTACTGTAAGCAGGAAGAAGAAATTCCTAGCACTGATGATGTTATCTAGCTGGGTAATGAAACATCTGCAAGAAAACCAGCAAGCACAGAGAGCAGCAAGGGCTCCACGGAATAAATTCAGTTCATTCAGAGATGCTATTTCCAACATATCCAGGTTACCCAACTACAGTAGAGTTGTAGCTCTGAAAAATATAAATTCTATCTGACTACCTCGATCTACATCAGTGGGTTGTTACAGACATAACACTTTGGAAGTCAGCTCTTAAGCATTTTAGAAAAAAAGTGTCAATCACAGAAACATGTAATAATCACACAGAGCATTTGATATAATGATTATTAATGAATAACACTGTACTTCTGAAATGGGATAGGAAAAGTGTGTGTGTGGGGGGGGAATACACTCATATGAAGGTTCTGGCAAGCCACCCATATTTCATGTTCGACATCTCATAGCTACTGGCTGTGCTAGGTTTGGCATGGTTCAGGTGTGCCATCTTTTACATTTTGGCATCTTTTACATACAAGGGCAGTGCATGCCCTTGTCCTCACAGAGCCATGTGGGTTTCAGAAATGTCTTCGGAAGAACCACAGAGAACATGGTGTTTTGATGTTTTCTCTGGAGCCATAGAGCAGACTGTTTCTGGCTGGTTAGGACTCGGGGGGGGGAGGGGAACAGGGCTGGCTAGTGGTGGACTAATGCGCACACTTCCACTCACGAAACCACCTTTGCACATGGTTTCGTCCTCCTTCACGCTTCTCCGTACCAAATGTTTTTGCAAAGGGATGGAAAGCCCGAAGCAGCGTGAGATCGTTCCCTCGAAGGCTTTTGTCCATTTGCAAGAGCTTTTGTGCAGAGAAAAGAAGCTTTTAGGGATGCCGTCTCGTGTTCCTTCAGACTCACTGAAGCTGCCTGAAGCGCCAAAAGTGGATCCTGCGCAGATAGCCTCGGTGAGACAATGTAGCTGAGCAGGGTGTGCTTGTCTCACTCAGCCTCTGCTCTCATCCCTCCACTTTTCAAGCATCAGGAGCAGGGGCCCGGTGGCTCGGCTGGCGGGGGAAGGGGAGAGAGGGGAACTTGGTTGCGGGAGCAGTGGGCCAGCACGTATGAGCACAACTCCACTCACACAAGAGAGAAGCCTTTGGAATTCCATTCACAAAAATGGAGCAACACACTAGCCCGCCTCTTGCATGGCCCAGTTCCAAATAGGCCATGGTCCAGTAGGGGACCCCTGCCCTACCCAATTGAAAAATAAAGAAAATCTGACAATAGATGTTACACTTTTGTTTTACCTGAGTCATATGCTGAAATTCACTATTATGTCCTGTACCAATGAGGTAGTGAGCCTTCACTCCAACTTCTTCAAATTTGGGATTATCATTAATCCACTGAGAGATAGCAAATGCACTTTGACGAGTTTTTGAGAAAATAATTCCTCTGGGTTCATTGTTCTTTGTGAATTGTTGCATTAAAGTTGTACGTAATTTTGTTAGTTTTTCATTTTCATATTGTAGATTTTTAGCTAACTCTTCCAGCTCTCTTTTTCTGTCTTTAGGAACAAACGTAAATGAATAAAATATTTAAGTAATTATGTTTAAAAAGAATTAAGAGTATGTAATTATGAGCCATGCTGGCTGACACTGATTGTAGACAAAAACATCTGAAAGCATCAGCAGATCATGTTCAAAAAGACTAACATCCATTTGCGACAGTGGGCAAGCAAAGATAGACAGTGGGATGCAGTGGGTGGGTGTCTGTGTGGTGCATCTGGGGGACCAGATCACGTGCCCTCCCCCCCCACACCTCTACCTCTGCCTGCTGCTTGGAGGGCCAGGCCGGCAGTTGCATCGCTCAGATTCACCCGTGTGTGTAGCTGATGGACATCATAGGCTCCCCTGAGCTCACTGCCTCCTGTGCTGGCCATGTCCTTCCACAGAGCTGACGATCTTAACTTATTTTGGGGGTGGGACTTATATTATGAGCATCTTGAAAAATCATGCTAGGGCTTATTTTCTGGTTGGGTCTTATTTTCAGGGAAACACAGAAGAAGGCAGAAACTACAGGAGATAACGAGGCCCTATGCCATGTTAGAGCTTTATAGTGAATAACCAGTGACTTGAATCACACCTGGAAGCATAATGGAAAGTAATATAATTTACACAACAGGGACTGATGGAGGCTCTGTTGTCTGGATATGTCCACAGCAAACAGTAGTAGTGTAGATTTACCTACAAGTAAGCAATGAGGAATCCTTAGGTTCCTACCTGCTTGCACTGGGAGCACATGGTTTATAGCAGTGATGGTAAACCTTTTTGGCACTGAGTACCAAAGAGGGAGTGTGCGCAGCCATGGTCAGAAAGGGAACACTTTGCGCCATCTGGGCTGTGACCAAGGAGTATTTCTGTTCTCCAGAAATGTACTTCCGGTTACTACCGCACATGCGCTTGCACCGATCAGCTGGCCAGGGGACATGCTCACACTGGAAAACAGAAGACCAGCTCTTCCAGTTTCCGGCACTGCTGTTGCACACCCAAGGGCCAGCTGATCGTTGTGTGTGCATGGACACCAGAAATTCAGAAGAAGAACAGGTGACGTTGTGCGTGGCAGATGACTTGCTCCACGTGCCACTTCGGGCATGCGTGCCATAGATTCGCCATCACAGGTTTATAGTTATGATTAAATCAGGCTAATAGCTTTGAGAATAAGTAGGCAGCTTGTCTAAATCTCTATCCACAGAACATACTACATTACTCCTCCCCGAGTTTCACCTAAAGTAGAAGTTGAGAAAATTGGGAAGTTTATATCCCAATTTTCAATGAAAACCAGGAAATTTATAAACATGAATGAAAAGTGCATGTGAAATGTGAGCAAGCCACTTGTTACAGAGCAGCCTTACTGAATGATCCAACTGCAAGAAATTTTGGTTCTCATTTGAATAGTGCACATTCATTTGTGGAAGTATAGACAGGAAGTCCCAGATGGCGCATGCTTACCATAAAACAACTCTATAAGACATGTATCGGTTTCATCTAGCTGAGAGGCCGTGCATTCATCTTCTTCTTTATCTTCATCCATTGCCACCTTTTTGCTCCTTTCTTCCTCATAAAAGTTCTTCAGATGGTTATAGGCATCAATCCTTCGGGTAGTATCATTAATCAGCAAGGCATCGTTGTACTTCTTCAAGTGTTCTGCACATACCCGCTTTTTGCGCATCCCTTCTTTGGCAGCTAGAAAAAAGAACAAGCATTGAGAAAACAAGCAAGCAAAGGTGTACGAAAACTCTGGCCATCTAATTTAGCAATGTATTATTACCATGTAGTAACCCAATGTAAACCTTACCTTGCTTTTCCTCCTGAATTACCCACTGTTCATAGGCCTGTGATCCAAAATCAACGTTTAGACTGAACTGACCATAGCCTTGAATCTCAGTCATAATGTTTACGAGTTTCTCTCTAAATGGATCCTAAAATGTAAAGCATGTCATTAGTGAGCCAGGGATTAGAAGGGATCTTTATTTATTTATTTATTAAATTTATATGCTGCCCATCTCGCTGTCCCAAGCGACTCTGGGATGCTCAGCAGTTTGAAAAACTAGTCTAACATTGACCCCCCCCCCCCCGGTGGTGAAATTCATTTTTTTTTTACTACCAGTTCTGTGGCGTGGTGGCTGTGGCAGGGGAAGGATACTGCAAAATCTCCATTCCCAGCCCACTCCTGGGGGAAGGGTACTGCAAAATCTCCATTCCCACCCCACTCCCGGGGCCAGCCAGAGATGGTATTTGCCAGTTCTCTGAACTACTCAAAATTTCCGCTACCGGTTCTCCAGGACCTGTCAGAACCTGCTGAATTTCACTCCTGATTCCCCCCCCTCTGCAAACAGAAATCCTCACACCATCCCTTTACGTCTAACTTTTGTTAGGAAAACCTCCAGTTAAATAGATATTCAACCAAAATCATAGTAAATCTTTTTTTTTAGTTTATAATTGAGGAAAATACTAGAAACATTCCATCACAGCAGATCAATTAATCCAGAGCTTCCCCCAATCTTTCTGGCTTTGCGGACCAACGCAGGGAGAGAGGAGATGGTTCCACGTGAATGGCCAGTAAGCGCACACACTACGTGCGCAAGAGGGAATGTGCGCGTAATGTGGGAGGGAGGAGGCCCTTCACTGAAATGTTTCATTTATTATATTTGTTTATTTCTTTCCTACCTTTAGTATTTTGACAAGAGCAATATCATTTAAACTTATATACCACTTCAGAGGGCTTTACAGCAGAGTTCCCCAACTTTTACAGCTTTGCGGACTGCCAGGGGAAAGGAAGAAAGGAGCTAGTTCTGGGTGAGCGGCTGGCAAGCACATCCATGGGTGTGCAGTCCATTTGCATGAGCTGTGGGTATATGTGTTCACTGCTCGCGCAACTGGAATGTGTGCGTACACACGCTCAGCCACAGATTCTGTGGCCCAGTTCCGAACAGCTCATGGTCCAGTAGTGTGCCGCAGCCCAGGGGTTGGGACCCCTGCTTTACAGACACTAAGCGGTTTATAGAGTCAGCCTATTGCCCCCAACAATCTGGGTCCTCTTTTGAATGACCTTGGAAGGATGGAAGGCTGAGTCAAACTTCAGCCGTTCAGGATCAAACGTCTGGCAGTGGGCACAGTCAGCCTGCAATACTGCATTCTACAATACTGCCATCACAGCTCCAGGAGGACTATTTACTCCTATCTCCCTATGTGCAATGTATCACATATGTTCTTTTTTATGGGCTATGGGTGCAAAAACAACCAAGCTGGAATCTTCCTCGAGATTCTAGTCCTTCCCATGAAGAAATGGAGAACTTTCTTTTCTGAAAGAGGAAGCTAACATCTGTAGGCCTGTTTTTCTTTTCTTTTTTTCCAAATAAGGGAAACATACATGATGCTAAAGTTACATGCTCACATAAAAATCCATACCTCCTTTTTGTCATCTGCAATCTCAAATTTCTTAAGAGGTTCTTTTGCTTGATGTTGCAGTTGCACAATGTGCTCTTGAACAGTCACAATCTCATCTGCATCCAGATTGGCACATATCTAGAGGAGGGAAAGTGATTTAAGTGATTGGATAGGTAGGTCTGTACCTACCTAATCATCAATGTTTTGGATGAGGGAATAAATGGGGAACTCATCAAATTTGCAGATGACACCAAGCTGGCAGGAATAGCCAACACTCCAGAAGATAGGCTTAAGATACAGAAGGATCTTGACAAACTTGAACATTGGGCACTATCTAATAAAATGAAATTCAATGGTCAGAAGAGTAAGGTTCTACATTTAAACAACAAAAACAAAATGCACAGATACAGTATAGGTGGTATCTTGCTCAATAGTAGTAACTGTGAGAGGGATCTTGGAGTTCTAGTGGACAACCATTTAAATATGAGCCAGCAGTTTGCAGCAGCTGCCAAAAAAGCCAACACAGTTCAGTTCTAGGCTGCATAAACAGAGGGATAGAATCAAGATCTTTATTGGCAGGCAGAGGGAACATCTAGATGGCACCACGTACAGTGTTATTTCTGGCTGAAAAGCCAGTTGCATTCCTTTCTGAAAGAAAAGGATCTTAGACTGGGGCACACAGGCAGATCTCAATACGGGATTGCCTTTGTATCACAAAGTACTCTTCTGTATTACTTTTAAAGCTCTACATCCATTCCTCGTATAGTGAATACGAAGATAGTAAAAAAAAATCATTTTCAGACCAATGCACACATTTACAGTTAAAATAGCAATAGCAATAGCAGTTAGACTTATATACTGCTTCATAGGGCTTTCAGCCCTCTCTAAGCGGTTTACAGAGAGTCAGCATATTGCCCCCACAGTCTGGGTCCTCATTTCACCCACCTTGGAAGGATGGAAGGCTGAGTCAACCTTGAGCCGGTGAGATTTGAACCGCTGAACTGCAGATAACAGTCAGCTGAAGTGGCCTGCAGTACTGCACCCTAACCACTGCGCCACCTCGGCTCTTACACATAACAACAAAGCAAGGTGGAGAATAATGTTGCCACGGCTGTATGAGAGAACTTTATCTGAGTGAGACAGTAGCATCCAGGCCTCAAAGCCCTTCATGGTCATGAGGCCAGATTATCTGACGGATTTATCCCGGATTTTTGGGAGTATAAAACGCATCTTCCCCCCCCCCCCATACACAAAAAGAGGGTAAAAATCTGGGTATGTCTTATACACTGAATATAGCATTTTTGGGATCCCGAAACCCTGCCCCCTTCGCAAAAATGGACGTGCATAGGCTTTGGGAAGTGCTCCTGAAGTTAAGCGAGATATTGGCTAAGTGTGTTTTGCCCTATTTTATTATTTTTCTTCCCACCGTTGTTAAATGAATCACTGCAGTTGTTAAGTTAGTAACAAGCTTGTTCAGTCAATCAGGCTCCCCCATTGACTTTGCTTTTCAGAAGATCGTAAAAAGTGGACTACATGAGCCCAGGACACTGCACCTGTCATAAATACAAGTCATTTGCCAAGTATCTGGATTCTGATCATGTGACTGTGAGGCGGCTCCAATAGTGCTATGAAAAATGGTCGTAAGTGACTTTTTTTCAGTGCTGTTGTAACTTTGAATGGTTGCTAAACAAACTATTGTAAGTCGAGGACTACCTGTATTTAAAATTATTTCTAAAATCCCTATCCATTTTGCTTGATTTAGAACAGTGATAGCTAGGGTTATGTCTTGCTAGGCCCTGGTTTAATTGGATTATACAGTTTAAATGAGCCAAAGTGTCTAGATTCATGTGTCCTACTAAATTATGAATCATGATTTATAAACTTCCATGGCTGGGCTCAAATCCAAAATTGCAATACATACATCCTTAAAGTCCAGGAGGAAAACTAGGATGCCAGTCTAATAAATAAAAGAAAATTATAGCAATAGCAATAGCAGTTAGACTTATATACCGCTTCATAGGGCTTTCAGCCCTCTCTAAGCGGTTTACAGAGTCAGCATATCGCCCCCACAGTCTGGGTCCTCATTTCACCCACCTCGGAAGGATGGAAGGCTGAGTCAACCTTGAGCCAGTGAGATTAGAACTGCTGAACTGCAGATAACAGTTAGCTGAAGTGGCCTGCAGTACTGCACCCTAACCATTGCGCCACCTTGGAGCCTTCTGGAGACGTTCCTGAAGGCTCTGGAGGATGAAAAACGACCCAACGGACAATATATTATTCCTTGTAAAAAGTAAATGTAAAGGTTTCCCTGCATATGCAGGGAACTCTAGGGGGCGGTGCTCATCTCTGTTTCAAAGCCGAACAGCCAGCACTATCCAAAGATGTCTCCGTGGTCATGTGGTCAGCATGACTAAGCACCGATGGTGCACAGAATGCTGTTACCTTCCCACCAAAGGCAGTTCCTATTTTTCTACTTGCATTTTTACATGCTTTTGAATTGCTAGGTTGTCAGAAGCTGAAACAAGTAACAGAAGCTCACCCCATAATGCAGTGCTAGGGATTTGAAAAACTGAACTGCCGACCTTCTGATCAACAAGCTCAGCATCTTAGCCACTGAGCTACCACATCCCTATATTACATACTATTATATCCCTATATCAGGGATGGCACGGGGAGCAATTTGTCAGGGCACGCGAGGCATTGCATACACGCGCTGGCCAACTGAGTCCAGCTTTTTTTAAAGCCATTTTTCCCCTCCCCAGGCTCGAGGCTTTATAGGAGCTTGGGGAAGATGAAAACAGCCTCCTCCCAGCAGAGGCCCTCCGGAGGCTTCAGGAGCTTCCCTGAAGAGCGCAAAAAAACAGACCTATGGGCAAACTGGAATTTTGGAAACAGACTTCCGGTTTGCTCGTAGGGCCGGTTTAAACCCTCCAGAGCCTTCTGGAGACGTTCCTGAAGGCTCCGGAGGATGAAAAACGACCCAACGGACAAACCGGAAGTCACTTCCGGTTTGCTCGTAGGACTGTTTTTAGTTTTAGGGCTGAAGGTCCCTGAAGGGTCGTTTTTTGTCCTCCTGAAGGTCACTGAAGGCTCCAGAGGACTAAAAACAGCCCTACGAGCAAACTGGAAGTCCGTTCCCCAACTTCCGGTTTGCCCATAGGGCCATTTTTTGTGCTCTGGAGGCTTCAGAGAAGTTCCTGAAGCCTCTGGAGAGCCTCCAGGGGGGCGGGGGAAGGCTGCTTTCGCCCTCCCCGGGCTTCTATAAAGCCTCTGGAGCCTGGGAAGGATGAAAAAAGCATGCAAAAAATGGGGGGGGGGAGCACCTGTCATGCGCGCATACACACTGGGGTGTGTCACGCATTGCATTATGGGTGCGGCATGCCTGCAAGCGACCCCCCTGTGCTTCCCCCACTTATGGCACGCGAGCCAAAAAAAGTTTGCCATTGCTGCCCAAGGACCACTCAAACCCAAGCAAACTCTTAGCAGCTTTGGTAATGACTCCTTAAAGGTGTTGACTGATTTCCTATATGAAAGTAAATTCTCTGCTCCATGCAAGATCTCACTATTTATAACCAGCAATGATAAAGTTTGGTCTTGTAAAATATTTGCCACAGTTCTATGATCATGAATAACTTACTGTTAGAATATGTTCGTCTGCTTTTGAATGATTTTTTGCACCTCCCACTCCGGGTGAAGCTGTGAGCCCCAGAATCTGAGGCTGAGCCACCAGTTGTTTTCCTTCTTTCTTTCGCTTCTCATTTTCCCTTTTTTCTTTTAAGTAGTAACGCATTATATTGTTATAGACAGCTCCTTTCTGGGTATGATGGCATTCGTCAATGATCATCAAGGAGAACACTAGAAGACATGTGCAAATTGGTTATAGTCCTTCTGCTCATATGTACTGTAGTAAAACAAATGATTCTTTGCTTTTGATCAGACCGTTTCTTGTGGACTCTTTGGTGCTCTTTGAATGTGGTTGTTTGCTTGCAGGTATTTTATTGCCTGACTAGGTAACAACATCAGTGCTAGGGGGTGTGTGGTTTGCTTCCTGTTTAAATAGAGTAGCTTGACCTGCCAGTGTTGATGGGGGAGTCTAGTATTCTTCTTGGTAGTTTCTTAAATTAGGCTAATGTTTTCTGCTTCTTTGTCTCCTTAGAAGTTACTTGAATTGGGTATTGTTATAGCCTATTACCCTAAACCAGGGGTGTCAAACTTGATTTCATCAGGGTTGGAGGACTGGGATGGGCAGGGCCAGGGTGAGTCGCCCATGTCGGGGGTGCCTCTGGCCCGAGTGGCCCGAGTGCTTCCAAGCTTCGTTTTCAACTGCAACGGCCTCCTGCAACCCTCTGCCAGCGAAGACTGAGCTTGAGCTCCATTTTTACTGGCAGAGGCACTGCCGGCCGGCCTTTAGCTGTTTCCAGGGCAGTCCCACAGGCCAGATCTAAGCACCCCCAAGGGCCGGATCTGACCCCCGGGCCTTGGGTTTGACATCCCTGCCCTAAACCCTAATGCAGGAACTACTCAGGAGACAATCCATCAAGCAGAAAACAAGATTCTAATTAAGGAACTACCAAGAAGAAAACCACACTTCCACCAATACTAGCAGACCAGACTACTGTATACAAACAGGGAGCAAACCCCACACTCATTAGCAATAGCAGTAGACTTATATACCGCTTCATAGGGCTTTCAGCCCTCTCTAAGCGGTTTACAGAGAGTCAGCATATTGCCCCCAACAATCTGGGTCCTCATTTTACCCACCTTGGAAGGATGGAAGGCTGAGTCAACCCTGAGCCGGTGGGATTTGAACCGCTGAACTGCTGATCTAGCAGTAGCCTGCAGTGCTGCATTTAACCACTGCGCCACCTTGGCTCTTAGCACTGATGATGTTATCTAATTAGGTAATAATGAAACATCTGCAAGCAAATAGCCAAGCTCAGGGAGCACCAAGGAGTCCACAGTTCAACTCTGAGCTTCAGACATTTTCTTCTATTCGTAACATCAGTTTCTTGCTTGCTTTTGAGTTATTTTACATGGTGTATTCAAAAGGTGAGATATACATCTAAATATACAGCCAGATAATGGCTTGATGTTATTTCTATATCAGAACTAAACACAGAGAGATCATGGGCAAGTCAGTATTATATCTCAAAGTCTATGCCAGGGGTCTCAAACATGCGGCCCGTGGGCCAGGTGTGTCATGCAGAGGCCATGCCCACCCCTGCGAAGGGGGAAAACGTTGCGATATGTTGCATGATGGCAACATAACGCTGTGAGTTTGACACCCATGATCTATCTAGTCTCTGCTTATTTACACATCCTTCGCACATTTAGTACATAAAGTACATAGAACTGCAAAGGAGTCTATAAATTTGGCCAGACGCTTAGAAGTCCTGCAACTAGAATATCTTCTTTACAAGGGAACTCCATATTCATCCAAATGTGTATATAGTGCCTTTGGGGGGGTGGGGTGGAGGGGGAATTTTACTGAAATCTAACAGACAGGCTGGGACATTTTTCCTCTATCCAATAAGGGCTATTGACTTGAACAATTACTTATGATATAAAAAGTATTTGACAATATCATCAGAAAAGACATTTCAGTCAGCAAAAACCTAAGCCATCTGGAAGTTAGGTTAAGATTTCTCAATTTTTTTTTGTTTAACTAGCAATTATTTTGGCTGAAGGAAGATGGAGAGAAGAGCAAGTGGCGAGTTCTCATCAAGAAATGATATTCAGGGAAAAACATTAAAAAAAAAAGTAGCTGAATCTGCAACTATTATTTCCCAGGCAGTATGGCTTTAGGAAAGGCAAGGAATTTCTGGTAAGTTCTTTTGCTATAGCATTTATCCATTTATACATAAAATGAGAAACTGAGTCTTCCAAACCATGCCAAATCCTCAGTATATAGTTGTTGTTAGTTGCGAAGTCGTGTCCGATCCATCACGACCCCACGGACAACATTCTTTCAGGCCTTCCTGTCCTCTACTATCCTCTGGAATCCATTTAAACTCATTCCTACTGTTTCAGTGACTCCATCCAGCCCCTCATTCTCTGTCGTTCCCTTCTTCTTTTGCCCTCAGTCCTTCCCAGCATTAGGCTCTTCTCCAGTGAGTCCTTTCTTCTCATTAGGTGGCCAAAGTATTTGAGATTCATCTTCAGGATCTGGCCTTCTAAAGAGCAGTCAGGGTTGATCTCCTCTAGGACTGACTGGTTTGATTGCCTTGCAGTCCAAGGGACTCCCAGGAGTCTTCTCCAGCACCAGAGTTAAAAGGCCTCAATTCTTTGGTGCTCCAGTATATAATACCTATCATTAATCCTCTCACGTAAAGCTTTAAGAAGTTTGACAGATAGTCCTCATTCAGCAAGAGTTTGCAGTTACAACAGCGATGGAGTAACTCTGCGAGCAATGTTCACAGTTAAAGAGTTGCAAGACAGCAAGATGGGTGGCATATAAATGTAATAAATAAACAAAACTTTTGCAGGTCTGTAAAGCAAAGAAGAGCTGAAGTAAAATTATAAACACAGTTATGGTTTCATTTAGACTATTTCACTTAGTGACTGGGTTTCCAGTTCCAATTTTGGTTGCTAAACAAGGACTATCTGTACTTCCATGGCAGACTGCAGAATTTGTAGCCTAGATGATGTGGCTGCAATTAAACTTTGTATCATTCATTCTCAATCATTTACCATGCTGCAGATTCGCAGGTTTCTGAGAAATCAATGCTTTTAATTTTGGTACAACTGAAAATTGAAATATTCATTCTGAATAGGCTTCCTCCAGTTTCACTGCCTGGATTGCACTTTAGTCTCTTAGGTCCGTGCTAAGGCTGCCCAAAGTATTTTCTTCCTCTCTCAACTATTTGCTCTGCACAAACAGTCACAAATGGAGGGGAAATTTTCTGAAGGAAACTGATATGGATCCCTGATTTAGGCTATAAACATTTTCTAGGCCAATGTCTAGGTTTGGCAGTGTTTCACAAATAAGAGGCAGACAGGACCAAATGTGCTTTTGAAGGATTCAGGGTGGGTTCCTTTTCATCTATGACTATAATATTTTGGGTATTATTTTCAGTCGCCATGAGCTGCAAGCATTATTAGTCTAGTTGTACTGTTGAAAATGGGACCAATTTTTTAAAAAGATGTATTTGCTGGGAGGAGACCTATATGCTCAAGATATTATTAAACCTAGTTAAGGCTAAGAGATGCACCTTGCACCTTTTGGGGGTGTTCTCCAAGCAGAAATCATGCAACATGAATGTTGGTGGCATGAGTTGGTGGTTATTGTGGGGAGGGTCAAATAAGAGGATGGAATGATGTCAGTTTGCCTACTCCTACTGCAATACATTTGGTGTTCAGATCTACACAGCATATCTATACATGCCTGATAACTGGACCCTTTCTTCACCATCTTCATACACTTTCTCCAATGCATTCTCCAGGATCTTAGCTGTACAAATAATCACATCATAATCTCTAATTAGTTCAGGGAATGAAAATTTCAGCTGAGACGCCCCACTCAGTCCTAGTGTTCGGTATGAATGCTTCAGATAGGGACCAAATTCATTCTCTAAATGCTGTTCCACCAATGGCACCTGTTTTCCAGATAGATATATGAGAGGGGGGAGGGAGGGAGAGAGAGAGAGAGAGGGAGAGATTAAACAGATGTTCATGACTCTGGGTTTAGACCAAAGATGTCAAACTGGAGGCCTGCAGGCTGGATGCATCATGCACAGGCCACACCCACCCCAGCTCTGCAAAGGCAAAAAAGTCTCGATACGTCATGTGACACAATCGAGTTTGATACCTGTGGCTTAGACCAACATTTTCCCCCTTCAGTTCTCCAGAAAGCATGGCCTTTGATGAGAGGACCTGAAATCCAATTATCCAAAAGAAGCCACTATGAGGAAGGTTGCTTACATCCAGTTCTTTGGTTGCCCAGCTCTGGCTTGGTACACCAGTTGTGGCCTTACCTGGGACCCGAGGACTTTACTCCAGTGGCTCACACCCTTGTATCAGTATGTTGCTTAGATTAGTGCAACATACTCAGCAGGTGCCAAATGCAACGGCCTAGTGCTTACCAGCAAGAGTTGGTGGGATCATATGATGCCCAATGGGGAAGGATCCTACACCGACTCCTTATTAGCTTCCAAACCCAATTCAAAGTGCCATTTTTTTTAAGTTTAAAAGACCTGTAGGCTCAAGTTACTTGCAGCACTGCCTTTCTCCATGGGAGAATCTGATAGTGCCCCAAAAAGCAGCTGGTTGTTTCCCATTTTGGGAAGGTCAACGGTTCCAAAGCTGGTTGTTTCCCATTTTGGGAAGGTCAACAGTTCCAACGGTTGTAGGGCTGGCCCTCTGGGTTGGGCCTCCCTTTTGGGGGTTATTTTAGCTCTGATGTTTTTCATTTTCAAGGAGAACAGTAAGACAGGACTCTTCTGGAGTCTGATCTCATTTAATTATTGTTAGTGGAGATTGGTCTTTTGCTTATGTATCTTGTGTTTTACTTTGTCATGTGCTGCCGATAATTTGTTCAGAATGCAATGGGATAGAAATCTGGCAAATAAATACATGTCCAATAATTAAGCTTAGTAACAGGACATCAACACAAGTAGAAAAAAAAAGTTCATGCAACCAGAACTCCTGCATTTTTTCCAGATGAACCAAAGAGCTCTAGTTATACTTAAGCAAACAAAGGCAGAATTTACTTCATTCCTTTGAAGAAAGGCCAGCATGAACATCTGCATCCTTCATTTATGCCAGGGGTGTCAAACTGGCAGTCCATAGGCCGGATGCGTCACATGCAGGACACGCCCACCCCAGCTCCATAAAGGCAAAAAAACATGGCGATACATCATGTGACGTGATTGAGTTTGACACCCGTGACTTGTGCACTTGATTTCACTTAAGACCTCATCAGGATTACAAAAGGAAACGAGAGTGGCTTAGCTGTTCACACTGAAGTTCAGTCTGGAAAATACACAAAGAGAAGATGGATGGAGGAGGCTCTTCAGATCAGTATAGAATTGGGCCTTTTCAGAACCTACAATTGTTTTAGAATTCAATGAATCACAGAAATGATTTCTGACTTTTGTAAAATATTGTAAGACTCTGCTCAGAGCCTTCTGGAGTGGGCAGCCATAATACATTTCATTATATAAATGAGGTCCAGGTAGGTCATATATTGCTATGGACCTCATGACCAGAGGAATTATTCAGTCTGTCATCTGCACCCCCATAACTGTCTGGTTTGGCTCTGCAACCAAACAAGACAGACACAGACTTCAACGGGTAATTAGAACTACAGAAAAAACAATTGCTAGTAACCTGCCTTCCATTGAGGACCTATACACTGCACGAGTCAAAAAGAGGGCTGAGAAAATATTTACAGACCCCTTACATCCTGGACATAAATTGTTTCAACTTCTACCCTCGAAATGACGCTATAGGGCACCGCACATCAGAACAAGTACACATAATGACAGCTTTTTCCCGAATGCCATCACTCTGCTAAACAACTAATTCCCACAACACTATCAATGCAGTTTACTAAAACTGCATTACTATTATTCTTCTCTTCCTTCCTAGTATCTATCTCTCCCCACTTATGACTATAACTATGTTGCTTGTATCTTTCAATTTATATTGTTTTTATTTGTTTCCTAGTACAATTTGATAGCTTATTAGTAGCTTTCACTATCACTAAGTATTGTGTCTTTTTATTCTTGATGAATTAATTTTATTCTCCTTATGTACACTGAGAGCATATGCACCAAAGACAAATTCCTTGTGTGTCCAACCACCCTTGGCCAATAAAAAATTCTATTCTAGTCTATTCTATTCTCATGGGTGATGAAAGTCTAATGGTAAAGCTTCTACATTTTGGGGCTTCACCATTCATTCTGCTAACCAGAGTTTGACTCCATCCTGATGTCACCATGGACCACACCAGGGGTGGGTTTCAACCGGTTCGCGGCGGTCCCTGCGAACCGGTTGGTTGGCGAACCCGGAAGTAAGTAACTTCCGGGAATGGCGAAGGGCCCACCCGCCCGCCCTCCTTACCCAGTTTTGACGAGTTCTCCGCTTCCACGCATGCGCAGGACGCATATAGCACCTGCGCAATCCTCCAGGAGCAGCTGGAGCCTCGCACAGATGCTAGTACGCATGCGTGCACCACGCGCGTGCACAAGGACGCCGCCGGCCCCGTTCCAACCAAACCGGTTGGAACGGGGCGAGAAACCCACCCCTGGACCACACTAATTGTTGTTACCATTTATCACCGGATGGTTTACCTTGTTGACAAGAACTATAACCTTTCCACACTCTTTTGCTTGTCTTTTTTTATCTAAGTGGTCTTTGGCAATGTAAACAGCAACTCGGGTCTTGCCAGTGCCTGTGGGAAGGCATATAATAATATTTTTCCCTTCCAAAGCTGGTTTGGCCACTTCCATCTGATAGTCTCTCAGACTCAGCTCTTTTTCAGAGGATGGTTTTTGGTGTCCACTTTCAATAGGATCTGCAGATGAAAACAAAAGTACAAATCATTGATAATGAAAAAAAAGACATTATTATGATTTCTCCTATTACGTGCTCCAACAATGGAGGTTTTGAAGAAGAGAATGAACAACTATTTGTCTTAAATGGTATAGGGTTTCCTGGTTGAACAGGAGGTGGACTAAAGACCTCCAGTTTCCCTTCCAGCTCTGTTATTGTTTACTTCAAAACTTATTATAATGATGGTTTAAAAACGTAAAAGCCTATGATGGTTTAAAACATATGTGTGAAATATTATCATATTTCAAACATAGACAGAATATAGGAAATGGGCTGGAATGAGAGAAAAATTACCAGAAAAATATCTGATATTTAAAAATATTATTTCTGATAAAATTGTCATTGAAGGCCAATCATAAGGAAAATCACCATAAATATATTTATAGATAGGATAAGGAATGGTAATACCTTTTTGTACAGCTAATTCCATTAAAAGCTAACTAAGCTAACAGAACTTACTGAAGCTTACATAATACTTTCTAATGGACATCAAACTAGAGCTGTTTGCTTTGTTGGAGCTATAGAAAATTATCATCCAAGAAAACTTTTCTGCAGTTATATAACCACCACTTCTGTTAGAAAAAAATAGTCCAATTTGTGGCCCAGCCTCAATGTTAGGAATGTGATTGTGGTCCTTTTTGTTCCTTTCTTCCCAAACATCCTGATATCCTTTCTGGCTACTAGAAAGCCATGGTGCCATGGTGGTTAGAATGCAGTATTGCAGGCCAATTCCATCAACTGCCAGCAGTTTGATTCTCACCAGGCTCAAGGTTGATCCAGGCATCCATCCTTCCGAGGTCGGTAAAATGGGGAGCCAGATTGTTGGGGGCAATATGCTGACTCTTTAAACTTCTTAGAGGGGGCTGTAAAGCACTATGAAGTGGTATACAGTGCTATTGTTATTGCTCTTCTCTCACAAAGATATGTCAAATGGAAAATTATCAGCACCGACTGTGGAATCAATGAACCTGAATTGGTGCAGACCATTCTTCTGGAGGAAACCTTACACAGAGATGTTCTCCTACAAAAGTCGGCAAATGCTGAGGCTGAGATATTGGAGCCAGCTTCTCTGAAAAGAGATAGCCTTGGGATTGCCCAAAAGTTCATACCTTTCTTGGGGTGGAGATACTGCAGGAGTTACTGACACTGGTTCGTCCCTTTATCATTAATAGACTGCAGGATGACATGTAGTGCCTGCATAATTTATGTGAGAGGGGAGAAGGTCTATTATAGACTGCATTCTATCCTTTAATACAGTTCCTCATATTGTGGTGACCCCCAACCATAAAATTATTTTTTGTTTTCCATATTTTTTTCGAAAATATGTGTTTTCTGATGGTCTTAGGCGACCCCGGGGACCCACAGGTTGAGAACCGCTGCCCTAGTTGAGAGTTTTCTAAGTGCCTTGCTGGAAACAAATATGCCTTTGTTTTTAAGCTTACGGTTTATCTACCTCAAAAGTCCATGATAGTTTACATGGATACTTACAATTTAATATTCCAAAGTTTCTTTTGATGTTTTGTTCTCATTTAAGAAACTTATGACATTCTTGCCTATCTTCCTAATTGCTATATCCAATGAACCTGCCATTGTGCACAGGTACTATATGAGTAATCCATATGATTGTATGAGGTTTGAGGTTTTAGAGGTTTTATTTGCATTTGTAGGCCGCCCTTTTCCCTGAGGGGACTCAGGGCGGCTCACAGAAAACCAGGGAAAGGGGAAATACAACATTGAGACAACAACACATAATAAAATAATGAGCAACATGCATACAACATTCGGGCGGGGTAGAAATCCTTATCCCCAGGCCTGACGGGCGAGCCAGTTCTTCAAGGCAGTGCGGAAGGCCTGGACGGTGGAGAGGGTACGAATCTCCACGGGGAGCTCGTTCCAAAGGGTCGGGGCTACTGCTGAGAAGGCCCTCCTCCTTGTGGTTGCCAGCCGACACTGGCTGGCCGATGGAATGCGGAGGAGGCCTAATCTATGGGATCTTATAGGTCGTAGGGAGGTAATTGGCAGAAGGCGGTCTCTCAAGTATCCAGATCCACTGCCATGTAGGGCTTTATGGGTGATCAATAGCACCTTGAAGCGCATCCGGAGATCGACAGGTAGCCAGCGCAACTCGCGGAGGATAGGTGTAATGCGGGTGAATCGGGGTGCACCCGCAATCACTCGCGCGGCTGCGTTCTGTACTAGCTGAAGTCGCCGGATGCTCCTCAAGGGCAGCCCCATGTAGAGCACGTTGCAGTATTCCAGCCTAGAGGTCACAAGGGCCCGAGTGACTGTTGTGAGGGCCTCCCGGTTCAGGTAGGGTCGCAACTGGCGCACCAGGCGTACCTGGGCGAATGCCCCCCTGGTCACAGCCGCTATATGATGGTCGAATGACAGCTGTGGATCCAGGAGGACTCCCAAGTTGCGGACCCTCTCTGAGGGGTGTAAAATTTGACCCCCCAGCCTGAGTGTTGGATTATTGGCCAAATCTTTGGGAGGAAAACACAACAGCCACTCGGTCTTTTCCGGGTTGAGCACAAGCTTGTTAATCCTCATCCAGTCCATGACGGCTTCAAGCCCCCGGTCCATCACGTCAACCGCTTCATTGATTTGGCACGGGGCGGACAGATACAATTGAGTATCGTCCGCATATTGATGGTATCTGATCCCGTGCCTACGGATGATCTCTCCCAGCGGTTTCATGTAGATGTTAAATAGTAGGGGGGATAAGACCGAACCCTGCGGCACCCCATATTTTAGGGGCCTTGGGGACGATCTCTGCCCTCCCACTAACACCGACTGCGACCTGTCCGAGAGGTAGGAGGAGAACCACCGTAACACGGTGCCCCCCACTCCCACCTCCCGCAGTCGTCGCAGAAGGATACCATGGTCGATGGTATCGAAAGCCGCTGAGAGGTCAAGGAGGACCAGGATGGAGGGATGTCCTTCATCTCTGGCTCTCCAAAGATCATCCATCAATGCGACCAAAGCGGTTTCCGTGCTGTAACCGGGTCTGAAGCCTGACTGGAAGGGGTCTAGATAGTCTGCTTCCTCCAAGGACCGTTGGAGCTGGAAGGCCACCACCTTCTCAACAACCTTCCCCAGAAAGGGGAGGTTGGAGACCGGGCGATAGTTGTTAAGGACAGCTGGATCCAAGGATGGTTTCTTCAGGAGGGGTCTCACCACCGCCGCTTTCAGTGCGGCGGGGAAGTTCCCCTCCCGAAGGGAGGCGGTTACAACCGCCTGGATCCAGCTTCGTGTCACCTCACTGCAGTTAGAAACCAGCCATGAGGGACACGGATCCAGGACACAGGTGGAGGAACTCACAGCTCTCATGGCCTTGTCCACATCCCCGGGGGTAACCTCCTGAAACTCAACCCAGAGCTGTTCTACTTGGTCCCCCTGTGCCTCGGCTGGAACTGCAGGTGTGGAGTCCAAGTCCATCCGAAACCGAGCAATTTTGTCCGCTAAGAATTGGGCATATTCTTCAGCTCTGCCCTGCAAGGGTTCCCCCGTCTCCCTTTTGTTCAATAGGGAGCGGGTTATCCTAAACAGGGCGGCTGGACGGGACTCAGCGGATGCGACCAGGGAGGCTATGTGTGATCTTTTAGCTGCCCTAAGTGCCCTAGTATATTCCCTGGTGCAGGTGGTTACCATTGCTCGGTTCGATGCGGACTTATCGGACCTCCAACGGTGCTCTAGGCATCTCCTCCGGCGCTTCATCTCCCGGAGCTCCTCGGTGAACCAAGGGGGTCTCCGGGATCCGCCGCCTCGGAGGGGCCGCAGTGGCGCAATCCGGTCGAGGGCCTCTGACGCTGCCAAGTGCCACGCAGCAGCCAGAGTCTCTGCCGGACTGTGGGCGAAAGTGTCAGGAATAACCCCAAGCTCTGTCTGGAACCTTGCTGGCTCCATAAGACGCCTGGGGCGGAACCACCTGGTCGGTTCCTCCTCCCTACAGTGGGGGTTTGGCCTCCGGAAGTCGAGCCTCAGTAGGCAATGGTCTGACCACGACAGGGGTATGATGTCACTCCCCCTCAGACCAAGATCACACATCCACTGCTCCGAGAGAAATACGAGGTCAAGCATGTGTCCCGCTGAATGGGTTGGGCCTCGGATTACTTGAGCCAAGCCCATGGCTGTCATGGAAGCCATGAACTCCTGCGCCCCATCAGAGTTTTCACCGAGCGACGGCAAATTAAAGTCCCCCAGGACCATCAACCTAGGGAACTCAATTGCCAGCTCGGCTACCGACTCGAGGAGCGAGGGGAGGGCTGCTGCAACGCTGTTGGGAGGCAGGTACGTTAGCAGCAAACCCACTTGACCCTTGAGGTCCAACTTTAACAGCAAGGACTCACACCCGACAATCTCCGGAGCAGGGACCCTACGAGGAACTAACGACTCCCGGATAACAACGGCCACACCCCCACCCCTTCCCTGGGCTCTCGGCTGATGTAGCACCTGAAATCCTTCTGGGCACAGTTCTACAAGGGGGACTCCTCCCTCTGGGCCCAGCCAGGTCTCAGTAATACATGCCAGGTCTGCCCTCTCGTCTAAAATTAAGTCCCGGACGAGAGGTGCTTTATGTACAACAGACCTGGCATTTAGCGACAACAGCCTGAGACCAGGGTCCTGACTACTTGCGCCATCTGGTCTTGGAGTGGGACTCCTAGGGCCGGAAGGAGGGATCTCTGTGATGTAGCGAACCCTCCTTCCCCGGTAATGGCCTGCCCTAAAGTCCCCGCCGTATCTGCCCCTCCCTGTTACGACCGCAATACCCCGACCCTCTCCCGTGTCTTTAGTCCCCTCAACCACCCCCATAGCCCCCGCAATTCCCGGCAGGTCCTCCGAATCAAGCACACTCATTTATACACTCAAGCAATCCCCACGTAATAATTAAAAACACATAAAAAATACAACAATCATGGAATAATAAAAGTGGGATCATCCAGTTCACACATACAGTCACATGCACTCACCATACCATTTAAAAATTTGCGCAGCGTGCGTAGATCTTATAAAAGAATATATATAGAAGGGGAGGTAGCATTTCTTCCCTTCTTACGTAGTTGGGAAGGTCCCAAAAGTCCAGGCGATTAAAAGAAATCGTCAAAGATGTTAAAGTCCGGTTTGTCAATAATGTCAGTGAAGGCAGAGTCTGGGTAGTTGAGATGGTTTCCCTGGGACGACGAGGGGCAATATTAACCAGATGGGTACAATTTGTTCGTACGTGAAGAAGCCCAACAGATGTAATTGTAGATGTAATTATAGGAGGGGTGGGTAGATGGTAATTAAAGAGGCGGTAAAGATGATAAAGATGGTAAAAATGATGAGACCAGCCAAAGGATGGAGGAAGTGCCAGTAATGGCCACTGGGGGGAGTCTGAGGTCCACATGCGCTGCCTTTCCGGAGCAATGGCGTCCAATACAGAATGGTCCGGTGGACGATTTTGCCTAACGTGGCCCTCCTGAGGCAGCAGCAGCAACAGATGATACCCAACACAACAAAGAGCCTGTCGTTGAAATCCTGGGATCACAGTCCAGGTGGATAGATGATAAATAAAACGTTGCAGAGCCCAGTGGAAGCAACGGCAAAACACAAAAAGGATGCCGTGCCAGGGGGAAAGGAAGCAATCAGCAGGGCCGCAGTACAGAGCAACAAAGTTGCGGTGGGGGTAGAGAGCCAGTCCTCCAGTCCAAACAGGCACTTCCATACAGTTCCCTACCCTCTGTTCAGGGCACAAATCAAGCCTCCCAGGGTAGCGGGGCAGCCTCCTAAGGCAGCGGGGCCGAAGCCGCCGCCGCTCGCGCAACGCCGCCACCGCCGCCGCCCAGCTGTTCGAAAAAATCACCGAGGGAGGTAATACCGTCCAGGGGCCACCCGAAGGCAGCCCCCTCCTCAAATAATTACCTCCCCGGGAAGCCCGAATGTTGATCTCTTGCAAGGACCCCTCCGTTGTCATGTTCGGGGTCCTAGTCGCCTGGAATCTATCGCTATTATTTCTCAATAGCCGGAGCGTTGAAACTCGGCGGCCATTCCCATTCTCACGCATGCGTTTTGGACGATCTAGGCACTGATATGTGCTAAAACTATGATGATCTTACTTAGATTCTATGATTTCTGTTAGGATCAAGCCAGCTTCTCATGTTGCCACACAAGATCATTTCACATTATTTATCATACTAATTCTGTCTGCTCCAGAATTAATTTCCCTCATTTTTTTAAACTATTTAAAGCTATTTTTTAAAATAGCTGCTAGTATAGAAACCGACTGTACAATACTGAATATCTATTTGCAGTAGATCCAGATATAGGAGTACAGGTAGTCCTCAACCTATGACCACAATGGAGTCCAAAGATTCTGTTGTTAAGTGAGTCATTTGTTAAGTGAGGTTTGCCCCATTTTACAACCTTTCTTGCCACAGTTGTTAAGTGAATCACAGGAGTTGTTAAGTTAGCCCAGTTATTAAGTGAATCTGGCTTCCCCATTGACTGTTTGTCAGGAGGTCAGGGAAGCAGATCATATGACCCCGGGGCACTGCAACTATCATTACTATGAACTAGTTGCCAAGCATCTGAATTTTGATCAAATCATCATGTGGATGCTGCAAAGGTCGTAAGTCTGAGAAAGGATCATAAGTCACTTTTTTCAGTGGGTTGTAACTTTGAACGGTTACTAAACGAACTGTTGTAAGTTGAGGGCTAATTGTACCTCAATCAAAAGAGTGACAGAGACGACAAGAAACCAGCAGGAGGAACTTTTATTTCTTCCACTTGCTGGACCACTTTTCTTTCTTATATCGAACCTTAAATTTCTGTGAGTAGGTTCACATGGAACATGATCGGAAGGGTACATGTGCATCAGGTATGTGATTGTGTGTCTTTGTGGGGAACATTGTGAATTGATTATCAAACAAGCCTGCACCTAAACTCAACAAGGCAAAGTGGTCAGTGAGAAAAGAAAAGTTTAAAAGGTAAAGATTCCCCTTACACACGCGTGCTAGTCATTCCCGACTCTAGGGGGCGGTGCTGATCTCCGTTTCAAAGCTGAAGAGTCAGCGCTGTCCAAAGACGTCTCCGTGGTCATGTGGCCGGCATGACTAAACACCGAAGGTGCACAGAACACTGTTACCTTCCCACCAAAAGTGGTTCCTATTTTTCTACTTGCATTTTTACATGCTTTCAAACTGCCAGGTTGGCAGAAGCTGGGACAAGTAATGGGAGCTCACTCCATTACGTGGCATTAGGGATTCATACCACAGGACTGCCAACCTTTCTGATAGACAAGCTCAGCATCTTAGCCACTGAGGCACAGGCTACAAAAACCAAATAGGGCTACCCATTTGGATTATGGGAGAATTGAAGCATGCAGCGTTTGACAGAAACAGTCTGGGAGCTACATAAAGACATGATTCAGACATCTTACACTTTATGTAACTATTTTATTTTGTAGGCAGAGGAAGCAGTAACATAATTTAAAGAACCCAGCAGTTCCCCGATGCTGGTACTTTTTGGCCATGTATACGAATCTTCTATCGCAAGAAAATGTTGACTGAGCATATGCTTCTAATTTCATTTCATGCTTACCAGAGTACAAGGGGGAAAAGTCCTACCTGAATCATCACTGTAAAGGTTCATCTGTCCGAAGTTTGCATTCACATCATAGGCATTTGTTTCTTGCAAACTGACATCAGATTCTGGCAGGTTAAATACATAAGCAGAAGAATAAAAGTCACAATGCACTGTTATTTCTGCCTCCATTTAATATACTTTGCTGTTGGATGTGACCCCTTCCTTTAATCTTAATCTCATTAAATAAGTAAGTGTTTCTGTTAGTATAATAGATGCAGAAGCTGCTACAAAATATTTAAAGCACAGCTGAAAACGTATAAATGTTCAAAATTGTTCCCCCCCCACCCCGTTTATATTTTCTGTGAGTTTCGCTAGTTTAGACACCTGGGAGACAAACCTGAATCATATTCAGACATATGGCTCTCTCTTGAGGAATCAAATATGAGGAATCAAAGCCTAAAGCAGGTATATTTATATATTCCCATATCCATATCCATAGCATTAGTACTAGCCAGAGTGAATAAAAATCAATGATCAGATTTTTTAAATTTAAATTGTATTCTTTTTTATTTAAATTGGTTTTTTTTAAATCAAATTTATTTTAATAAAATGCTTTTGGAGTAAAAAAAAATCTATCTAAATATAGTTTTCTATTTAAGATACATCAATAATTTAGTTTATTCAGCATGAAATGGAGCTTAGTTATGTAGCATGAGGTTGTATATTCTGCAATTTTTACATTTTTGGTAAAGTCATTCAATGAATCCAAGCTCTGCAAGCTAAATAGGAAACTGTCATTTTGTTTGCAAATAACATTAAAGTTTCTAACTACCAACAAGAATGAGTCCTTACATTTAAAGAGCACCTGTCATTTCAGATCCATCATGGCATCCACTGTTAGTGGGCATCCACTCACCTGTGCCTCACCTTGTTGTGTCACTGCTGCACCACCAGCTATCCCATTAATGTGAATGGGATTGTCGGTGAGTCAACAGTGCGTCAGAGGAGGAGCTGCTGCGGGACAGAGATGACAGTTGCTCTTTAAAAATTATGATTTAAATCAAATTGATTTAAATCAAGCCTTTTATTTACTAGTAATTAAAATCATGATTAAAATCATGATTTAAATCGTGATTTAAATCAAATTGATTTAAATCAAATCTACCCTGGCACTAGCAATATCACTTAGACTTATATACTACTTCATAGTGTATTATAGGTGTCTCTGAGAGATTTAGAGAGTCAGCATATTGCCCCCAACAACCTGGGTCCTCATTGGCCGACCTGGGAAGGATGGAAGACTGCTGCAACACTACATTCTAACCCAGTGTTTCTCAACCTTGGCAACTTGAAGAATGCTGGCTGGGAATTCTGGGAGCTGAAGTCCAGACATCTTCAAGTTGCCAAGGTTGAGAAACACTGTTCTAACCACTGGCCACCTATATCCAACTCTGTCTGTCAGTCTCTGTCTCTCTCCCTCTCTCTCCCCCTCCCTCCCTCCCTGTATATTTCAGAACTGTTTTGCCCTTTCTAGAGCTAAAAGAGAAAGTCTGGTCCAAGGTCTCCCACCTGGTTTTGTGACTAAGGACTATCACTTTGTGAGGACTATCACTCACAGTTTCCTGATTTTAACCGGGTGCCTTAATCACTCCACCAAACTAGGTGTTTTCTGATTTATATTAGGTAGTGCATAATTAGGCAGCGTAAAGAAATCTTTTGCTTGAGACCATAACATTACGTTTGCTTTATCCAACCCACATTTAACACAAGATGCAATGGGATTTCTTGTGGCTAAAAACTAGATTATGCAGCAGAAGAAGCAGATCTTCCTAACAGGGATGGATAGAGTGCCACCTACTGATTCCCTAGGTATTTGAATCAAGATGAATACTATTCAAATGGAGAGGATCCTACTTTTAGGCAAAAGTGTAAAACTGGGCTAAAAAACATGATTCGCAAAGTTCAATTTCAGCAAATGGCCTAATAAGGATGAAATGCATTCACCCCTTCCAACATAGCAGAAGACATGAGAGGGAAAATAAACATTTAAAAAAGGATTCATTTAAAACAATGTCAATACCAGCAAAATACTGGGCGGGAAAGAATCATTTAACGTCTTACTTGTAAAATTAAGTACTTATATAATCCCTTACTTATTTTAGAAATAAGGGCTGACTGCGCAGTTGGAGATGAGAACAACGTATTTAAATTAAGAACAGAGTGTCTCCTCTGCCTCATTTAAACAAGCTCTAAATCCATTTATATACATTTCTTGGACAGACAGATGTCATTGTATCACAACAGCAACAGGAATGAGTCATGACTATGTTTCCAATGGGGGGTGGGGAGGAAAGCAAAGTTATGTCTTCTCTTTCAGCAAATGGAGGTGCTAGGAGGTGCTATGGGCAGAGAAAGTTCACACCAATTAATTCTAGCAGGGTGAAAATTGTACAATGATTAGGAAATACACTTTCTTTGTTAACTGTTGAAGAACCGAAGAGAAAAATTAAGGGGAAACAAGGTTTTGGGGAAAAGGGAGAAAATTAAAAGTTCCTACATATAGCCAAGGATGTGCTTGTTCTAGCTATGTATCTATATTTTCATAGTACAAGTAAAGGTAAAGGTTCCCCTTGCACATATGTGCTAGTCATTTCCGACTCTAGGGGGCAGTGCTCATCTCCGTTTCAAAGCTGAAGAGCCAGCGCTGTCCAAAGACATCTCCGTGGTCATGTGGCCGGCATAACTAAATGCCGAAGGCGCATGGAATGCTGTTATCTTCCCACCAAAGGTGGTCCCTATTTTTCAACTTGCATTTTTACATGCTTTCGAACTGCTAGGTTGGCAGAAGTTGGGACAAGTAAGTTTGAGTTTGAGTTTGAAGTTTATTTATATGCCGCTCTTTTCCCTGGGGGGACTCAGGGCGGCTCACAACCCAAGGGGGAGGGGGAGACAAACTTTTAACATATAAGACAATACATAATTAAAAAACACAACATTCATACCATTCGGGCGGGTTACAGTCTTAGCCCCAGGCCTGACGGGATAGCCAGATTCTGAGGGCTGTGCGAAAGGTCTGGAGGGTGGTGAGGGTACGAATCTCCACGGGGAGATCGTTCCATAGGGTTGGAGCTGCCACCGAGAAGGCTCTCCTCCGCGTAGTTGCCAGTCGGCATTGACCGGCAGATGGAACTCGGAGGAGGCCTAATCGATGAGATCTAATAGGTCACGTGGAGGTAATTGGCAGTAGGCGGTCTCTCAAGTACCCAGATCCACTACCATGTAGGGCTTTATGGGTGACAAGTAGCACCTTGAAGCGCACCCAGAGATCGACAGGTAGCCAGTGCAGCTCGCGGAGGGGAGCTCACTCCATTAGGCAGCACTAGGGATTCGAACCGCTGAACTGCCAACCTTTCTGATCGACAAGCTCAGCATCTTAGCCACTGAGCCATTGTGTCCCTCATAGTACACGTAGCATAGCACAATCAGAACTGGATCCTAATATAACACTCTTTATAAATAGCCGGAGTGAGTGTAGAGGTAGAGAGACTACAACCCTATTTTTTGGTTCTCAAATAAAATGCAAATTGAATGCATGTCAGTTATTGTAGCCCAAGTAGTTGGAAGCACCTAGTTAACCTTGGTTGAATGGGGCAAGTTAAGCATGGTTGGACTTAGTTATTACTTGGATGAGAGACCATTTGGATTAGAGAATTCCAGGGTTGTTGTTTAGGCTAGAAAGCTGAAAAAGCATCCCCAGAATTCTGAGTGTGCTTCCCTAAATTTTCCCTTATTTTCCCTAAAAATAAGACAGGGTCTTATTTTCTTTTTACCCCCGAAATAAGCACTTGGCCTTATTTTCGGGGAGGCATTATTTTTGAGATGCAAGTGGCGAGCATGGTCACCTCATAGTTGCTGCTGTGTTGCAATATTTTTGGGGAAGGCTTATTTTCAGGGGAGGATTTATTTTAGCGCATGCCCTCAAAAGCCCGATTATTATCCAAGGAGTTCTTATTTTCAGGAAAACAGGGTACAATGAATGTACTTTCTAGTCTTTATATCAGAGGTCCTAGCATTCACAGAATACAGGTAGTCCTTGACTTATAACAGTTTGGTTAGTGACCGTTCAAAGTTACAATGGCACTGAAAAAAGTGACATGATCATTTTTCAGCATCCCCATGATCATGTGATCAAAATTCAGATGCTTGGCCAGGTCATGTGACCACCTTCTGATAAGCAAAATCAATGGGAAAGTCAGATTCACTTAACAACCGGGTTATTAACTAAGCAGTTGCAGTGATTCACTTAACAACTGTGGCAGACAAGGTCGTACAATGGGGCAAAACTCACTCAACCAATGTGTCACTTAACTACAGAAACTTTGGGCGCAATTGTGATTGTAAGTCGAGGACTACCAGTATGATGAGCCCTCTTGGAGTAAAACAGGTTATTGGTTAGATTAAAAACATGACAAAACTAACCAGCATTTTGTCCTTATCATCAGCAGGGTATAACTAATATTGGCAATCAATACTTTTTATCTTGCTGAAAAGTTTTGTATAAAAGCACCTGTTGAGCATGATGACTACTGAAAATCAATACATATGAACTCATTTATTGACTGGCATGAAAGAGGAATATAAATAAGGAATATGAATGAAGCAAAATAGATACAGGTAGTCCTTGGCTTACAACCATTCATTTAGTGACTGAAGTGTAGCACCGCTACACAAAGGGCCTTATGATGGGTCCCCCGAAGTTACAGCTCTTGCAATGCTTCAGCAGTCATGTGATCAAAATTTAGATACTTAGCAGCCTCTCCCACTTATAACTCCAGGGTGTTTCAACTTCCCCCATGTGCCTATCCTCCCCCCCACCCCCAATCTATGGCTGTCCTTCACTTGCTGGATCTGCTAGCCCAGGTGTCAGCAACCCGCAGGCTCCTTTAGAGCCAAGGTGGCGCAGTGGTTAAATGCAGCACTGCAGGCTACTGCTAGATCAGCAGGTCAGCGGTTCAAATCTCACCGGCTCAGGGTTGACTCAGCCTTCCATCCTTCCGAGGTGGGTAAAATGAGGACCCAGATTGTTGGGGGCAATATGCTGACTCTCTGTAAACCGCTTAGAGAGGCCTGAAAGGCCTATGAAGCGGTATATAAGTCTACTGCTATTGCTATTGCTATTTGACCCGTCTCCTGCAGCTCCCTGCCAACCTGCTCTCTGCCCCGAGACTCTGGCCCGACCCAGTCACTAAACCTGGGTAGGTGTGGCTGGGTGGGTGTCATGTGACTGGGTGGGTGTGGTGTTGAGTTGGCCACGCCCACTCAGGTTTTGTGGCTCCCGGTTTCCTTTTCTGTGGGAAACAGGTCCAAATGGTTCTTTGAGTGGTTAAGATTACAGACCCCTGTACTAGCCTTTCTACCCACAGTTGATTTTCACTGTCTTCTTTCTTGCCATTGCTGACTAGGTGTGCCCAGCCTGGCCCTTCATGAAGTAGCTGCTGGCTATGTCAATCTTATTCCCAAAGCTGTGCCCGCCCCTTGTCCAAACTGCACATGGCTTTGTCTAAATTGTGTGCAGCCTTCTCATGAGATTTTGGAAAGCAGATGCATGAAAAGACAGTTATAGCTGCTTCGGTGCGAAAGAACCCTTTGGTTCTACACTTAGTGAGTAGAGGAAGAATACAAAGCTACCGTTAGTGCTTTCATGATGAACATCATTTCTTCTTGAAAAGTTTAGGGCCCAATGTCTTTAATTTGAGGAAGATTTGGCACTGATTTAGTTAAACTGATTATATTAGAGGAGAGCAAACTTTTCAGATAGGAAACACCACGAAGTGATTTGACATAATACTGCGCATCCCATCCTCCCAAAATGTTAAATTGGAAGAAAACAGGGGTTTTTTTGGCCTTCTTTAATTAAAAATTCTTGGAGAGCCCTGAATGCCATCTAGTGTATCATAAATGTAATGGCACCCACCGCTTACAATATTACTGATCAGTTATACAAATTATATGGGAAAATACTGGTAGCTGACAAATCACCTGAAATGGCAGGGAGGTCTTCAAGTGATTTTTCTGATACATTCTTCTCATTCTCCACAGCTTCTTGTAATTCAGTTCTTGGCTGCAGATTCTCCACCACTTCAGAACTTGGTGCCTCATACATTTCATCTGATGAATCAGCGGCTCCATTTATGCCTAGTTCTGTTCAACCAAAATAAAAAATAGTTGCAACCCATAACGGAAGCTTATTCATTTAAATAACCGTTCAATTAATGACCCATATGAAATTGATGGACTTTCTAATATACAATTCGGGATGTACTCGGGGCTAAACTGAAAGAAATCTTGGGAGTTTTATGATCAGAGCTTCCCAAGTGTCCCTGGCTGTCCTTATTCATATATGCACCTAAATAACAGGTAGGAAGGAACCTTAACTTAAGGGTTACAAAGCACAGTAGCAAGAATCAACTTTTGAAAGCAGAAAATTTTCAGAAGGCTTGAAGCTCTAAAGCAGGCCTGTCAAACCGTTGGCCCGTGGGCCGGATGGCGTGCAGACCATGCCCACACTGGCTTCACAAAGGCAAAACATGTCACAATACGGCACAATATGTCACGCGACGCAATTGAGTTTGACACCTGTGCTTTAAAGCATAGCTTTAAAGATGAGGAGAAAAACAGAAATGAGACCACAGACCATGACAACTCAGAGGAATGAAGTCCTACTGAAATAAGTTTGTAGCCAGTAAGGAATAGATCTACAATTGTCTATTCAAAAACAACTTTCATTGTTTGTAGTGTATCTTATTCCCCAGTAAATGTAGAAACAAAGAATGTTCTGTATTTTTCAGACTATATGACACACCTAGATTTACAGGAGGAAAACAATAAAAATAGGGGAGGGGGCTTCACGCATCGCATTTTCGCCCTCCCTGGCCCCCAGAAGCACTCTTCAGTGATTCACATGTCCCGTTTTTGCCAAAAAACATGCCTGTTTTTGGCTTGCAGAATGCTTCTGGGGGCCAGGAAGGGTGAAAACGTGATACGCGGAGGGTTCGGAATCCCAAAAACAGGCCCGTATTCGGTTTATAAGACACACCAAAATTTTCACTCACTTTTGGGAGCGGGAAGTATGTCTTATACTCCGAAAAATACGATAAATAATACTCTCCCAACACAATATTATCAGTCTGTACTATATATAGAAGTACAGGTAGCCTTCGGCTTACCATAATAATTGGGATTGGAATTCCTGTTGCTAAGCAAGGCTGTCATTAAGTAAGCCATGCCCAACTTTACTACTTCTTCTGCAGCAATCATATGGTTCTTAAAACGAATCCTGTGGTCATTAAGACAATCCAGCTTTCCACATTGATTGTACCTATTGGAAGCTGGCTGGGAAGATCAAATGATCATGTAACACCAGGATGCTGCAAACCGTCATAAAATACATGCTGGTTGCCAAGTATCCAAATGTCCATCGTATGATCCCGGGGACACGATGACAATCTAATTGCAAGCACCTATCATAAGTCACTGTTTTCAAGGCTATCGTCACTTCCAATGGTCACTAAAGAAATGGTTGTAAGTTGAGGACTATCTGTAAGCATAGGCCAGAATCGATTCAGTTCATTGATTCAAGACTGCTCATTTCCTTTCCTGTTGAAAATTTAAGCCGATTATATTTGTAACATATAGTTATGCTTGTAAGTTTAGGTAACCTTTGCAAAATGACTTCTTTTCTTGCTATAATTTGTTTAATGAGTATGCTATTCTGTGATGACTTAGTAGCTAACTCTGAATCACAGTAGAAATGAAAAAAGAGTTAGGTTGATTGCTCGTTTACTTACAAAATGCTCGTCCGCATCTTACAAATTTTACAAGGGGTCTGTAAACTCACGGGCCCAACTGCACCTCTGTCTTCTCAACACGATCCTAAACTCTTTGTTTTAAACAGCAGCCCTGTGGAGCAAACCTCCCTTAAGCGACAAGCAGTGAAAGCAACACCATCACCACACAAACATTTACCACAATGTGAACGTGCGCCAAAGCTCATGAAATTATATTATTACCATTTGGGTGCCCACTTATGTAAGCAGCCATGTCTGCATGGTCAGCTCCCCTCAGGGCTTCTAGAAAGGGCGAGAACCAATCTTTCTTCTGTATTATCCTATGGAGCATTTCTCTCACTGCCGATTTATTCCCCTCTTTATCCTTTTCGACGACTACCTGTTGTAGGAAAAACAAAGAAACATGTTTGGCAAGACGCTTCACAATGCATATCAGTGTTTTTTCTTATTGTCAAATACGGGTAGTCTGCGATTTATGGCTACAACTGGGAGTGGAACGTCTGTCACTAAGAGAGGGAGTTGTCCCTGATTTTACGACTGTTTGGCCACATCGTCAAGTGAATCCTGTGTTTCTTAAGTGAATCGTGGGATCGTTACCAAATCCTGCTTCCCCATTAACGTTTCTTGTTAGAATCTGGCTGGGGAGGTTATAAATGCAAATTACGTGACCCTGGGATGCTGCAATAGTTGTTAAGTTACTTTGTCCAGCACCGTTTCACTTTCAATGGCCACTAAATGAGCGGTATTAAGTATCTGGGGATGCAGATAACTAACAATTTGACTAGGTCTCTTCATACACTATCTATCAACCCTCAGGCTCCCATCCAGGGGGACCCTGTCTATCACCATGCCCACTCGGTCATACTTACATGCCACTAACGCTGCCACGTTGATGTTGCCTCTCTGATGTCGATTGAGCCTGTAGCTGCATATGGCTCTTCTACTCGGGTGCAACTGCCTACTCTGATGTAACTCTTTTGCTCGGATGCGTCTAACCAGGAAAGAGGCTACGATGACACTGAGTGGGGGTGTGGCTGAGGGTGGGGGTCATGGTGATTGGTAATGGTAGGTGGGTGTCATCTGGGTGGAGTTGTGGGTGGGGCTGGGTGGGGTAATGGTATGTATGTATGTATGTATGTATGTATGTATGTATGTATGTATGTATTTAGTGTCACAACCCCTGGTATGCCCAAATATGGGAGGAAGCCTACTGTTTCCTGGGTGATGGTGTTAACTTGGTTAGAACTGACTTGGATTTGATTACCTTTGTATCATTGTAATTTAGTGCTGGTTATCATGTAGCTTCTTAGATCAGTGTTTCTCAACCTTGGCGACTTTCAGTCCTGTGGACTTCAACTCCCAGAATTCCCCCAGCCAGCTATGCTGGCTGAGGGATTCTGGGAGTTGAAGTCCAAAGGACTGAAAGTCGCCAAGGTTGAGAAACACTGTCTTAGATAGAGATAAAAGTTTTTCACCAAACAAACTGAATTTCTGTTTGTATGCAACGTGAACACTGGAATGTGACATTATCTTTAGTGAATTGTGCAAACCAGCATCTGCATTTCCTGCTTGGATGAGGGGAGCACATCTTTCTCCTTCTGTCCTGGCCACTTTTTACAGAGGCACAATTGAGAGTGTTTTAAGAAATTGCATCACTGTTCAATTTGGTGGCTGCAGCGCCTCAGAAAGTGGTAACGACAGCCAAGATGATTATAGGAAGCTCACTTCCTGTCATTCAGGATACTGCTTATAAGCGCTCTGTGTTTAGAGCTGAAAGCATTGTTAGAAACCCCACACATCCTCTTCATGGTCTGTTTCTGTTGTTTCCCCTCTGGGAGGAAGTTTCAAAGGATTTATAGCAGGACTACCCAATTCTGTAACAGCTTTGTTCCCTATGACAGGGGTGTCAAACTCAATTTCATTGAAGGCCACATCAGGGTTGTATTTGACCTCTGTGGGTATGGCCAGGGTGGACATGGCCACCTCAACATCACTCATTGAGGCTCTGTTTTTGGCTACGGCGGCCTCCTGCAACCCTCTACGAACTAAAACACTGCCCACTTAGGTTGTTTTCAGCCGTGATGGCCTCCTGCAGCCCTCTGCCAGCGAAAACAGAGCTCGGGAGCCTGGGTGGACCACACAGCTTCCCAACCTTCATTTTCGCTGGCAGAGGCACTGTGGGCCAGTTCTTCACTGTTTCCAGGGTGGCCCTACAGGCCAGATCTAAGTACCCCACAGGCCAGCTCCAGCTCATGGGCCTTGAGTTTGACAACCGTACCCTATGCCATCTATCTGATAAACTCGCAAGCTTTGTTTCTGTCGCCATCTACATGTATACATCCAAACTAGACTGTGTTGTTTCTCCATGTCATCTAGTACAGTGGTCTCCAACCCCCGGTCCGCGGACCGGTGCCGAGCCATGGAGTACCTGGCACCGGGACGCGCAGCGGCCGGGGGCCATGATCGCTGCAGCGGCTGGGGGCCATGATCGCTGCAGCGGCTGGGGGACATGGTCGCTGCAGCGGCCGGGGGACATGATCGCTGCAGCGCAAAGGCTCCTGGGCCGTGCGCAAAAGCTCCTGGGCCGTGCGCAAAGGCTCCAGGGAAGAGAGCCCCGCGCAGGTACGCACGTGTGGCCCAAAGCTGACGTGTACCTGCGACCCTGCAGACGTCTCCCCAGTCTCCCTGCGACTCTACAGAAAACGCCTCGCTCAGCACTGGCTGGTAGTGCGGGGGACGCTGATTACCTACCTTTCTTGCATGTTTAAATACAATAAAATAAAAGTTGTTTAATCAAAACAATCTGATATATAAACAATCAATGTGTCATCGCGAACAACGCCCCCCCACCCCTGCACGCGCTCAGCGGGCCACGGTAAAATTATCAAAGGCTGACTGGTCCGCGGCGATAAAAAGGTTGGGGACCACTGATCTAGTATATGTGGATATATGCATAATTTTATATTATTTGTTTATTTATTTCATCATGCTTATATAGTGTATATTAGAGATGGAGACCCTTTGAGAGTTGCAATGAAATTTCATTTTAATGTATGTCAATTAGTGTACATTCCAAGTGACAATAAAGTTAGTCTAAGTTCTAAGTATTCCTTGTTCAGCCTTCACAATTGGGACCAGCAATTCAGTGGTTAAATAAAGTGGTCACTAAGTGAAACTGTGATCTTGCTTCACCTGTCCTTTGCTTTCTAGACCTTTAAAGGTTGTAAATGCCAGGATTTGTCACAAAGTTGCTTTTTCATGGTCATTGTTAGCTGTGAATAGTTGCTAAGCCAGGCCAGGAGTGAAATTCAACAGGTTCTGGAGAGCCAGTAGCGGAAATTTTGAGTAGTTTGGAGAACTGGCAAAAACCACCTCTGGCTGGCCCCAGAGGGAATGGAGAATTTGCAGTATCCTTCTGCCACGCCCACCAAGCCACGCCCACAGAACCGATAGTAAAAAAAAATGAATTTAACCACTGAGCCAGGCCATTGCTAAACAACGGCTACTCTTTATATGCCACTCCTTAAGTTTTCAAAGAGTTATACTTAAAACAATTTCCAGCTCTCTTCTGAGCAGCCTTTGTCAACTCAAGCTCTGCGAGGTGACCTACCAGAGCAAGCAAAGTCAGAGAATGTTCAAGGCAGACTCCTTACCATAGCAGCAGCCTGATTTTGAAATACTTCATTCTTTTTGATTTCTCTCATTGTTGCTGCAAGGAACTGCTGAGCTAGGATTCTCTAGCTCCAAAACCCAAGAAACACATGGTGAGTTTCTCCAAAGCAGTTTCCTTTATGATTGCACACCTATAGACAGAAATCTTGCCCAACTAAAGCAAACTACTTGCATCATTAAGATATACTCTGAGTACTTCTAAGGAGGAGCAGTCTAGACCAGGGGTGTCAAAGTGGATTTCTTCGAGGGCCGGATCAGCATTGTAGTTCTCCTCCGTGGGCCTGCAGGGGGGAGGACTGGGGTGGGGGAAGATGGGACGTATGTCTCGTCTGCTGGCCAAAAACGGGCCGTGTGGATTAAAGTGGGATTCATTTTTTTTTGCTACCAGTTCTGTGGGATTGGTTGGCATGGCATGACTTGGTGTGCGTGGTTTGGGGGGCATGGCTTGGTGGACATGGCAGGGGAAGGATACTGTAAAATCTCCATTCTCTCCCCACTCCAGGGGAAGGTTACTGCAAAATCCCAATATTCTCCTGGGATTCAGGAGGCAGAGAATAGATGGGGGCAGGGCCAGTCAGAGGTGGTATTTACTGGTTCTCCGAACTACTCAAAATTCTTGCTACCGGTTCTCCAGAACTGGTCAGAACCTGTAGCACGGAGGCCCCATGAGGCCCGTTTTCAGCTTCCAGCAGTACTCTGCTGGACAAAAATGGGCTGCATGGAGGCCTCTCAGAGGCACTACGAGGCCTGTTTTTGGCCGGCAGAGTGCTAATGAAGGCCAGGAGGCCAAAAACACCTACCCTGCGACCCATTCTGGCCAGCAGAGTCACTGCGGGCCGATACTTTGAAGGCTGGCTCCATGGGTCAGATTTAAGCACCCAGTGGTCTAGACTCTCTTCCTCTAAATCAAACTATCTAAACTTTGCTATCTCTTATTTCTCTGGAATGCAGACACCCACCCCCTTTCCTGCGAATCCAGACATTTCACCACGAGAACCGTACTCAGGTATAGTAGTGCAGTAATAAAGCTCCAGAGTAGACATTTTATGAAGACATCAACATCCCCTTAGGGAACTACAGTACAGTCTCCATAATATGCTGTCCCCCTGGCTTTGAGTTGGTAGGAAAAAAACATTCTTGCCCTTACACTTTTTAAATTAGGATAAATTTGTAACCTGACAAGCAAAGTCAAGAAGCCAGATTTGCCTTACAACCATGTTATTAACTTAATAATTGCAGTGATTCACTTCACTATGCAAAATAGCCAGGTATAATCCTCAATTTGCCCAAAGAGCCCATAATTTCTGTTGCTAAGTTATGTGAGTTTTGCCCCATTCACAACATTTCTTGCGTAATGAAGTGAATCACTGCAGTTGTTAAGTAAGTAACATGGTTGTAAAGCGAATCTGGCTTCTTGACTTCTTTGCTTGTCTGGTCACAAAAGGTGAGCACATGACCCCCAGGGCACCGCAACAGGAGAAGGCAAGTGACAAATTGTGCATCATGATAGACTTCACACCTTATGTGCAACATTGTGATTCAAGCATGAAAACGTCATGAAGCACCCACTGTTTTGGCATCATGGTGATTAGGAGCAGAATTCTATGGTCACTGGAGCCTTCGTGTTTATGACTGTTCACTTCAAAATCCCCTCTGTGAATAATTGATTTTTGGTCAGCCTCAGTGTTAACCATCTCAGTTAAGAAATAGGAAATGTAAACAAGTACTTCGCCCAGAGCCCCTTATGAGGGAGCTGGGTGGTTAAAAAATTAGGTGAGACAGAGAAAGAGATCTCTAAAATAGGTATTGTGGACAAGATTCATTTGGCCAAAAAAATATATGTTTGCTCCAAAATTGATTTGTAAGGTAATAATCCGCAAATCAGATTTTACATGTAGGATGGGTTTGACCTTCCATAGGGCCTACTACAGTTTTTCCCCCCTCAATCTCCACAATTTTAAGGTGAGTGAAGGTATGGTGGGTGGGGAATTCAGAGAGTTCAAGCCAGGGGTGAAATTCAGCGGCAAATATCACCTCTGGCTGGCCCCAGATGGGGAGGGGATGGGGATTTTGCAGTATCCTTCCCCTGCCACACTCACCAAGCCACGCCCACAGTAGTAAAAAAATGCATTTCACCACTGGTTCAAGCACACACATTTTAAAGTTGTTGAGGTTCAGAAATCCAGGTCTAGTGTAAAGAATCCGGGGATTCATCCCAAATACCTTGAGAGCCCTCTTCTTTCCTGATCTCTCTCTTCCCATTTTGCTGCCCCCACCTAGTTTCGGGAGAGGACCCGGCTTGGCGTCCCGACTGCTTTGTTCCAGCTTACCCGCTCCATGTCTTCCAGATCCAAGAGCCCCCTTCCCAAACACTGGACGGCCACCTGAGTAGCCTGCAGCGTGTCGGTGAGGCGATCGAAGAAGAGGTTCACCAGAGCCTTGCCCAGGTCGCCGATCGCTTCCAAAGAGGGCGAGGGCAATTCGCTCAGGCTGGGGTCCAGGTAATTGGCGGCGCCGTAGCCTCCTCGCACCAGCGCCTCGCAAAACTGCTGGCATAAGCCCGGCGAGTCGGCGGCCTCTTTCTCCACCACAGAGAGCAGCTTCTCCGCGGCTTCCACGTTCCCCTTTTCTTTAGCCACGGCGCGGAGCTGAAGTTTTTGGTCGAGGCTGAGGGACGGCATCATATCCAGCACTCGATTCACTTGGACGCTGGCCTTGATCCTGTTTCTAAAGCAAGAGATCAAGTAGAGGACACACTCGTCCCGGGATGGGCTGGCGGCCGCTTCCATCCTGCTGCTGCTGCTGGAGCCGCCGGCGGGGAACCGCTTGGGAAAGGGAGGTGATTCCGTCTCCGCGCACGTGGAAAGCAATCCAGAGCTCGGCTCCCAAACTTACAACTTCGCCCGCTGGGGAAACACAGCGGGCTGTTGGTTTCCCTCCTGAATCCTGATCCTGTCGCTTGAAATTCAATCAGCTGGGCGATCTTCCGGCTGCAAGTTTCGGTTTCTATTCTCCGTGGGAGCTTAGTTTCCCTTTGCTCTGAAGGGGGAGTGGTTTTTTCTACTTTCTCCTGCCACGGAGGACCTTACCGCCTGCTCCGTGAGATGAAACTAAGGCGGTCAATGTCCTAGCTAGCTTTGAATTATATTGATATTGTTTATCAATATCATTGATTGCTTATTTGTACCCTATGACTATCATTAAGTGTTGTACCTTATGATTCTTGATGAATGTATTCTATTTTATTTTTCTTTATGTACACTGAGAGCATATGCACCAAAGACAAATTCCTTGTGTGCCCAACCACACTTGGCCAATATTCTATTCTATTCCATTCCATTCCACTCCACTCAATTCCATTCTATTATCAGGGGCTGCCACAAAGAAGAGGGAATCAAACTATTCTCCAAAGTACCTGAGGGCACGAAAAGAAGCAATGGGTGGAAACTAATCAAGGAGAGGAGCAACTTAGAACTGAGGAGAAATTTCCTAACGGAACAATTAATCAGTGGAACAACTTGCCTCCAGAAGCTGTGAATGCTCCAACACTTGACATTTTTAAGAAGATGTTGGATAACCATTTGTCTGAAGTGATGTAGGGTTTCCTGCTTAAGCAGGGGGTTGGACTAGAAGACCTCTAAGGTCCCTTTCAACTCTTTTATTCTATTCCATTCCATTCCATTCTATAGTTGGTTAACAATAACTCCAGATATTGCCTCCATCAGATGTTTTAGTCTTAACCTTTCCCAGAATCCACAGCTGGGATCATCTTGGAGGCATCGTTCAAGTCTCTTGGAGGCTAGTGATGAGGGAAACTTTGCTCAATATATTTGATTTGTAAGCCAAGGTTCAGAACAACGTTTAATACTGAAATCATGAGCGAGGCAACCACCCGCCCATCATGTTTGACATTTGAGTACTTTAGGAAGTTTATTGCAATTGTGGTTTTTTTTAAAAATTACTCTTTATATCTTTTTAATTATACTGAAGAGGGTTTTGTAAGCCACTCGGAATCTTAATTGATTACAGCAAAATATACCGTACACCCAAATATCTACTGCTTACAGTTGTAAGTAAACATCCCAATTTGTTAATAGTAACTACTGTACCCAAGAAATTGCAGTTGTGCAGATATTCAGATAGTTTTATGACAGCAATACAGCTTTCACTGGATTCCTAGGATGTAGGAATCTGGTGTAGTCTGATGTACAGAGACTGGCTTCCTCTTGATTCATAGTTTCATTTCATGTCCTCCCTCCTCGCCCCACACTTTTTTTAAGCCAAGGAAATCAATAGAAATCTTTGTGAGAAAGGCATCTTTAAAAATAGGAAATGTGTTTGGGAAGAAGTCATGAAATATTCAAGCTGTGTTCTAGATTTCCAGGTTTAGATTTAGATTTTTTATTATTAGTGAAATATAAATTAATACACTACCACTACCATTACCAATAAAATGAAACAGTGGCTATGTTATTTAAAAACCCAATAGTGAATAAAATAAAGGAAATGGAATAAGAAATAGAATTAAGAAAAAAGGAAGGGATAGATAAAACTAACTATAGCAGGGTGTCAAACTCGATTTCATTGAGGGCCACATCAGGTTGTGTTTGACCCCAGAGAACTGGAGATGGGGCACTGGGCATGACCATAGTGGGCACGTCATGGAACTTGTGCTGGGGGCACCTGTGCAGGACTTCCCTGAGACTCTCCCTCACTCTTATTATATTCTCCTTCCTTCTCTTCTTTTTCCTTCCCTCTTCATTCATTTTTCTTCCTTCCCCTTTCCTTATTTTTCCTTCCTTGCTCTCTTCCCATCTTTCCCTTTTTCTTTCTTTCCTCTTTCCCTTCCTCCTTTCCTCTCCCTTCTTGCATGCTCAAATACAAAAGGAGAAACATTTCTCCTTTTGTTTTGTTTTTAGTTTGATAGCCCTCTGCCAGTGAAAACTGAGCTTTGGAGGGGGGCACGCATGGCTCTTCCATGCCCCTTATTGGCCTGGACAGTCTCTTGCAGCCCTCTGCCAGCAGAAATGGAGCTTGGGTGTAAGGGTGCGCTCCCCACCCCAACTCCATTTTCTCTGGCAGAGGCTTTGCTGTTTCCCGCCCAGCCCCACAGCCAGATCTAAGCACCTTGAGTTTGACACCCCTGATTCTACAGTATATCTAGAGACTGTATCAGTTATAATGCTCAGAGTCATTGACATGTGTGCAGTATACAAGTTCCATAATTTATTATTATATATCCCCAGCATATTTTTCTTGTGTAGTGTGAGTCTGTCATTATTAGTGTTCTGGCTGCTTGCTTCTTAGGGAAAATTGGTACAGGGTAAAGTGGAAAACAATTATATTACATTCACTATTCAGAGTTTTTTCAGAGGCCACATCTTACATTTGTAGCACCCAGAAAAAAAATTAAAATTATTCCTTAAAATAATAAACAACGAAAAGGAAATGGGGGGGGGGGGGGAGGAAATGTGCCTCCAACACTGAGATGGATATTAACCATATTCAGGTAGTCCTTGAGTTACGACCTTTCATTTAACAATAGTTCCAAGTTATAGTAGCACTGAACAAATGGTACTTATGTGGGTCCCCAAAGTTATGGCCATTTCAGTACACGGCCATAAAATACAAGGAATGATAAACCAGTTTCAGAAAAGGCAGTGGAGACTGGTTAACACAATTTTAATAATGGTGAGACTTAAGGGCCTTTGTTTTGTGGAATACAACAAAATCTTTGATTGTATTGTTGGAAGAAATGTGCTTCTCGGTTCAGTTCCAAATGGGGAAAAAGACACTGGAAACATGGAGGCTGTTTGAAAAGATGGTTTAATGGTGGACAGGATCACATGCCTTGAACTCCTAAACAGAAAAGGGGGATTACATACTTCCAGATGTTGGATGAAGAAGAAAAGAGGGCCGAGATGCTGAAAGTCCCTGGTTTTATGCCCTCTCTGGTCTTTGATCTTGAGGTTGTATGCTGATTGTCAGACTTCCATTGGGTCATGCAGGGGCAACTCTGTGGGCTGTGCTTTGAATCCAAGTTTGGTTGCTTTGCTGGCTGATGTAATTTTACCAGGAGCCTTGTGGTCAGTTTCTGTAGAGGGTTAATCATACTTCGTTATGTAGAGTATCTCAGGCTTTAATGACTCATTGACAAAGGTGGGGGCTATTAAGAGTGAGTCTGTTTCCTGTCTAAAAACATGTTCCTCCATTTCTTATCCAGGGAAATATAATATTCTGCCTTTTCAATATTTCCCAGATTTCATTTTTCTAGGAGAGGGGTGGGTTTTAACTTCCTACAGTATGATTCAAACTAGTTAATCAGTGTGCAAGTATACTGATTTTTAAAAAAGAATCTTTACAGTGAACAAGAGCATCAAAGTCCTTACAGCAATAACCAAAAGTGGCGAAACAGTGGTTGATAATACAAAAAAGAACTAGGCACGGATCTATATCATCTCAGTATTTGGTTTGACTTTCAAAAGTGCACGTATTACATGAATTGAAGCAATGAAACAAAATCAAAATGGAAGAATAAAATTTTTGAGATATCAAGAGTAATACTTTGTTGGCCGAACGTAAAGTGGACTTTTCAGTTCATCATAAACATTTTTTAAAAAAGGATCCATCCATCCATTTTCAGATAGAGAATACTCAGGAAACTCCTGCAAGGAAACTATTCCCCCAATAGAGGAACGATTATTTATAGGAACGATTATTTATTTATTTTTTTGATTTGTCAATCGTTTACAAAATAATAGGCACAACACAAGCAATACTATTGTCAAAAAAACTGACATCCGTCATTCATCTCTTTCGTTGGTATCATTGATTTCGATAGCCGACTTAACTTTCTCGCATAATCTCTTTATCAAGGAAATACACACTGCGCCGCTGCCTTATAAGGAGAATACGGCCACGCTGACTTCCGCTCTTTTCCGAAACTACAACCGCGCCTTCCTCTTTTTCCTCAACGATCATTTCCGGAGCAGGCGGGACTTCCTTCTTAACTCCTTCCCCCTCCCCCACCATATACACCTCTTCCGCTCTCCCCGCTTCCTCATCTTGCGAAACGGCCCCGAGCAGGAAGTGGGTGACGGCCTTATCCAATAGAGGAAGGCGATACAAGAGGGCTATCGGGGGGAAAGGAAGTCCCGCCTCTTCGTAGAGCGACTCAAGGAAAGAGAAGGCGGCGACTGCGGCCTTTTGGGGGGGAAACTTAAGAGGCGTTTGTGGCGGATTTAGAACCCCCGCCGAGCTTCGAAGTCGGCTGTGACCGTTTTTTAACGGTTCGTCTCTCGCAGATTCGGCATGACGTATCCGGCGTTTGGAGCGGTGAGTAAGGCAAACGGGAAGGCGCGGAGCCCGCCGAGCTGCTGCTGCTGCTGCTGCTTCTTTCCGTACTTAGTTTGGAAGGCTGGTTGCCCGTCTTTGGTTTTCAAAAGCCATTTTCGCTTTCTCGCCTTTTGTTGGTGGGTCTCCTCGCTTGGGTTCCCTCGCCCTCAGAGACTCCAGGTTCTATAAAATGTCTTCCTTCTTCCCCACAAACCCGACCGGTGCTTCTTTTCTCCCCTCCCCCCCCCCCCCCCCCCGTCTTTGACTGGGAAATGTTATGGCGGCCTACGAAGGGAATGGACTTACAATATCATTTTCCACCCAGTAGGGTTGCAGGAGGTGACTAGGTTGGGAGTAAATTGCAGATACCGTATATACATAGGCTGCACAGGTGGTCCTCGATTTATAACGGTTTTGCTGAGTGGCCAAACTTAACAAAAAAGGATGTTCTTTTTTGTATTTTAATTGAAAAGACAGTGACATGTCAGGATAATAATTACATATAAAGCAAAGCCAATGAAAAGTTAGTAGTAAATCATAACACACAAACTAGTAACTATAACAATAATATAATAGTAATTATTGTAGTATGACCAAAAAGAGTAAAGAAAAAGATCTTTAACTAAATTTCTACTTACATTAGCCGATTTACAATTTTTCCCTTACTATAGTCATAGTTTTATGCATCTTTATTTTCCATGCTAACAATTATTGACATTTGTAAACTTATTTTCTCTCTCATTTCTTCTACCCCTTGTCTCTATCCATTCATAAAATTTATTCCACGTCCAGTAACATTTTGAGTCTTCTTTATCTTTAATTTTTAAGGTTAATCTATCCATTTCGGCACAGTCCCAAATTTTCATAATTATATCCTCATCCAATGGTCCTCAACTTATAACGGTTCGCTTAGCGACCAAACTTAACAATGAAGAATGTTCAAACGTGTATCTTCCTCCATTACAGTGTAAAAGGTAATGGAGTTAAGCAAGTTAAGGAGTTCTCTGGGTAGTACCTTGACTTAACAACAATTCATTTAGTGACCATTCAAAGTTACGACAGCACTGGAAAAAAGTGACTTACAACCTGTTTTTCACGCGGGCACGTGATTTACATTTGGAGGCTGGACGACTGACTCACATTTATGATGGTTGCAGCATTCCAGGGTCATGTGAGATTGCCTTTTGACACTTTCTGATAAGCAAAGTTGATGGTGAAGCCAGATTCACTTAATAACTGTGGTGAATTCACTTAACAACTATGGCAAGAAAGATCGTAACATGGGGCAAAACCCCCTTAACTAATTTCTCACTTAGTAACATAAATTTTGGACTCCATTATGGTCATAAGAGTACCTGCATGAGCCTCTTCATTTTTATCCTAGGAAATAACCTTTTAAAAAACGCTTCTGTGCCTATTAGAATATTCTTTATTGGCCCAGCGTGTACCCACAAGGAATTTGTCTGCAAAGCATAAGCTTCAGTATACATACAAGCAACGAAGTGATAAATCATAAGATACAGGTAGCCCTCAACTTAAAACAGTTTGTTTAGTGAATGTTCAAAATTACAACGGCACTGAAAAACATGATGTACAACCATTTTTCATAGTTAACTACCTTTGCAGCATCCCCATCATTATGTGATCAAAATTCAGATGCTTGGTAACTGGTCCATACTTATGACCATTGTTGTGTCCCAAGGTCACGTGATCCCCTTTTGTGACCTCACAAGCAAAGTCAATGGGGAAGCCAGATTCATTTAACAACCAGATTATTAACTTAACAGCTGCAATGATTCACTTAATTGTGGCAAGAAAGGTCATAACATGGGGCAAAACTGACTTAAATGTTTCACTTAACAATTTTGGGCTCAATTGTGGTCCTACGTCAAGGACTACCTGTATAACCAACAAATTTATAGTCATACCGATAGAAGTAGAAAGGTGAGAAGGTGAGGTGATGTGTTTCTACAATATTCCAAACAATTTTCCTGCCTCATTTCTAAGGCTTCTAACAAACCCATTTTGAGTTTGTCAACATATCTGTGTTGTTCCCTTGACACCAGCAATATGGAAGCAATTTGCCATTTACCAAAATTATTTGGTGGTACGGAACTCTTAATTTAACGAAGAAAGTAATAATATAGGAAACTGATTATATACTAAGGAAAACAATGGAAGTATTTTTGAGTCAAGGTAACAAATCCATGCAGTTTTCTTGGTAGGAGAACGATAGGATTTGTAGTTATTATTTTCTGAGATATTTTATCAAGTTCCCAATCTAGCTTATAACTCTGGGATTTCTGAGTGGTCTTCTATCCAAGCATTTACTTGATATGGCCCTGTTCAGCTTTTTTTATAGTTATGTTGGTAATTTGCTGCCACATGTTGTATCCTCTGGGTATTGATCTAATGTTAAATGAAGGAACAGGGTTAGTACAGTTTTATTTGTATATTTTAAACATATTTTAACGTATTATTCTTAATATATTAAATACATTAAGACTTGTTTCCTGAAACAGGGAAACCAGGTTTTATCCTACATTGAAATGGGAAGAAAATTTGTTGTTATTACACTGATCATTTAAGAGTTTTAATATTTAAGATTTTTTTAATAATACAAAGATACAAAATATAAACAAGAAAAAAAAAGAAAATGCAAAAAGGAAAAAAAAGAGAAGGATAGCAAAAGGGGGAAAATACAGTGCATTCAGAAAGTATTCAGATACCTTTCACTTTTGTCAATTTTGTTATGCTGCAGCCTGATTCTACAGTTGTTGAAATTCATTTTTTCTCATTAATCTATACTCACTATCCCATAATGACAAAGTGAAAACAGAATTTTAGAAATTTCTGAAAGTTTCTTAAAAAGAAAAAAACCTGAAATATCACATTGGCATAAGTATTCAGACTCTTCACTCAGTACTTTGTTGAAGCACCTTTGGCAGCAATTACAGTCTCAAGAATTTTTGAATATGATGCAACAAGCTTTGCACATCTGGATTGGGGGATTTTCTGCAATTCTGCCTTGCACATCCTTGCAAGCTCAGTCAGGTTGGATGGTGAACATCGGTGGACAGCCATTTTCAGGTCCTTCGAGATATATTCACTAGGGTTCAAGTCAGGGTTCTGGCTGGACCACTCTAGCACATTCACAGAATTGTCTTTCAGACACTCCTGTGTTATCTTGGCTGTGTGCTTAGGATTGTTGTCATGTTGGAAAGTGAACCTTTGGCCCAGTATGAGTTTCTGAGTGCCATAAAACAAGTTTTCATTGGGGATATCCTTGTACTTTGCTGTATTCAGCTTTCCCTCAACCCTGACCAGTCTCCCAGTAACTGCTTCTGAAAAGTGCCCCATGGCATGGTGCTGCCACCATCATGCTTCACTATTGGGATGATATTCGGCAGGTTTCCTCCAGACATAAAATTTAGAATTGAGGCCAAACAGTTCAATGTTGGTTTCATCAGACCAGAGAATCTTGTTTCTCACAGTCTGGGAGTCCTGAGGTGCTTTTTTTTTTTTTTTGCAAACTCCAAGTGGGCTTTCATGTGTATTGCACTGAGAAGAGGCTTCCCTCGAGCCACTCTGCCCAAATTGGTGGAGGGCCGCAGTGATGGTTGTCCTTCTGGAACTCTGTCTCATCTCCACACAGGATCTTGGGAGCTCAGTCAGAGTGACCATCGGATTCTTGGTCATCTCTTTTATTAAGGCCCTTCTCCCCCAATTGCTCAGTTTGACAGGGCAACCAGCTCTTGGAAGAGTCCTGGTTGTGCCAAACCTCTTCCATTTGAGAATTATGGAGGCCACTGTGCTCTTAGGAAACTTCAGTGCAGCAGAAATTTTATTGTAGCCTTCCCCAGATCTGTGGCTTGCAATAATCTTGTCTCTGAAGCAGGCAGTTCCTTTGGCCTCATGGTTTTTGCCCTGCTACAGTCTGCCTTTGTCAGATGTGAGGCCTTCTATAGAGAGATGTGTGTGTGCCTTTTCAAATCATGTCCAATCAATTTAATTTATAGCTAGACTCCAATCAAGGTGTAGAAACATGTTCAACAATGACCAAGAGAACTGTGAAGCAAACAGTCTGAATTCTTATGCCAATGTGATATTTCAGTTCCTTTTGATAAATTTACAGAGATTTCTAAAATTCTGTTTTCACTTTGTCATTGTGGGGTACTGAGTGTAGAATATTGAGGGGGAAATGAATTTCAAAAACTGTAGAATCAGGCTGTAGCATAACATAATTGACAAAAGTGAAGGAAGTCTAGATACTTTCCGAATGTGCTGTATATAAAGAAAAAAATAGAAATATTCACTCTCCCTTTCTTCAAGACAAGTATAAGCATTTTCAATAGCCTAACACCTTCTCTAATATTTAAAAGATATGGAATAAAGAGTCTTTGGTTTTATCTATTGGCAAATATGGGTAGTCCTTGACTTACGACCGCAATTGAGCTCAAAATTTCCATTGCTAAGCAAGGCAGCTGTTAAATGAACTCAGTTTCCCCCATTGACTTTGCTTGTTGCAAGCTGGTTGTGAAATACACAAATGTGAACATGTGACTATAGGACACTGCAACAGTTGTAAATATCTGCTGGTTATGAAATGTTCAAATCTCAATAGCATGACTGCAGAAATTTTGCAATGATTGTAAGTACCTGTAAAGTTACTTTTTCAGTGTTGTCCTAATTTAGAATGATTGATAAACAGGAATATCATTAAGTGAGGACTAACTGTATTGTGAAAGCTATGTTTTATTATTATGTAACCAATATAATATATTAGTTACATAGTAATGAAACATAGCTTTCAAGCATGCTTCACTGGATTTTGAATATTTAAAAACTGATATTTTTATGTTATATTTGAGAGGGTGTTTTTGCACAGTTGGGGTATGTGTGCATACATGCTTTGTGCTAGGCTGATGAACATAGTAAAATATATCTCTTCTTTTTGTTAAAAGTATGGTGCTTACCATGGTCAGATGCCAATGCAAATGGCAGTGGGACAACCGGTCCCTAGAGGGGTACAAACTGCTGTAGCCCATGATGGATCTACTGGATATTCTGTTTATTCTGGTGCTTATGCTGGTGCTGCTGTTGATCCCTTGTGGGCATTCTTCAGTGCTACTGCTGGACAGGTAGGTCAGTTTAAGTAATTCTAAAGTTTTGAAAGACAGTCACTTTTTTTTCCTGCTGATCAGGGTTAGAAATATCCCATCATCTCAAGAGTTTTGTTTGGCAATGGATATATTGACAGTATTATTGGTATTGCACCCTTATAGATGACCCTATAGAATTGCTTGCCTGTAATTTTTTAATATGACTGGCCATAGAGCACAAGATAGCTTTTCATCTACAGCTACTACCATGTAGATTGCTAGCTTTTTAGGCTTGTTTCTAAAGTTTTATAGGTATTAAACAGCTCAATAGCAGAAAAGGAAATAACTTTTTCCCCATTTGTGACCAACATAATATCCAGCTGGACTGAGAGGAAGAATGGAGAAATTCACCTTCAACTAATCTTTTTTTTTGCATGGAATCCATAATCTACTTTTAAATGTAGATAAAGGCAGGCAATATAAAGCTACCTTCCTATGGTAACATTGTACTTTCTGTGTAAGAGGAATGGGGGGGGCTACTGTAAATTTGATTTTTGACCTCATTAATTGGACTATGATCTTCAGCCAATTTTATTTGTAGGGCTATCTGGCAACCTAGAATAGCTACAGTACATCAAAGTTTATATAATAAAAACTTAGTGAATCGGTTTTTAAGTGAATGTCCATCCAGTTTCAGTTTGGAAGAGGTCTGTACATTATATGTGATTAGGTATTGAGAAATACAGAAGCCATATCTGTATAATCTGGGCGAAAGGACTGGTTAAAAGGTTATAGTAAAGATTCATCAAAGGGCATATGCATGGCCCCACAGGTCATTGGTCTCTAGAGCGTTTTGGGAGTTATGATGCCAATTTGCATTCTCTCAAGAGTGTGGAACTGCAAAAGCAATATTCATGAAGAACTCCAGTTTCAGGTGAGTAGCTTTTCATTACATTTATTCTTCTGCTTGCATTTTATTTTTTATACTCTTTACAAAGAATGCCTTACAGTAGTAGTAAGGCATTTTCTTAACAAATCAGTTAGCGCCTCCACAATAAAAGCAATAGTAATATTGTATTTCTAGCAGTAAAAGAATTCATATCTCTGGCACAACCCATTTGATGCTATATTCCATTGGAGGAGTTGATAAGAGAGAAATTACCTGTGACCTGAGGCAGGGACCGTGTAAGAACTGCCTTCTTAAATAGTCTCCTTTGACCCTGAACGTTTTATCACCCGCAGAGAGTTTTTTTAATACTGAGCTAATTTGAACGGATTTAATGGTACTTTCTATTAAAATAGATTTTTTTTGTGTAGGATATTCTTTGATCCATTTTAGTTGCTTATTGACAAGAACAGTAAGCATTCATTTCAGCCAGTTCTAAATTCTGTTTGCTCTCTGATAGTCAGGGAGCTTATGGAGGTAAAGTTATTTATTGCCAGAATGGTGACAGTTATTTAAGTCTCTAAGCTTATGTGAATGTGATTCTAAGCTTATGCTGGCAAAGTAAATTTATATTGTAGAAAGCTGGAAAATACATGCAGTTCAACAATTGAGTATGACGCTTTTGGAAGCTAGGATTGTCTCTTACTTGTGATTAAATTGTGAAAGGAAATAGATGCCAGGATATTCTCTAACCTAAAAATAGATTCTGTTGATGAGTGCCTAAAGATAAAAAGAGTGGCCACATTGGATATTCATTCTCAGATAAACGCCTAATTTCAATTGTAAAATGCTGTCCTTACTAACATTTTCATGGAAGAAGAAATTAGTTTTAACTGTGAAAGTATGGCACAGTATTTGCTTTCCCTGTAGACTGCCTTCTGATACAGGACAGGAATAACAAGAAAGGCATTTCAGAACAACATTTGTTTCATTAGAGCAGCAACTGCTTGAAATAGTATCCAGTACAAGTGTGGGTCAATTAATTGCTTCTTTTCTCTACAGGCAGGGAATGAACCACACATTTTGTCTAGAAAGGTGACCAACTACTTCCTAAAGCAGATTTCTTTGTTATAGTTGTAAATGAAATGCAGTAATTTTTTTAATGTTCTCATTCTCAGCATTTCGCTAAATTCCACTAAACTCTTTTGGGCATGGTTCAAAATTCAATCTTGTGACTTTCATTTGAAGTTGTTAAGACAGACTTAGCAAAGAATAGCCAAAATGGAGTTGATAGTGTGAGCTACTAAGACCCCAAGAAGAATAGGGTTTTGGGTGGAAAAGATAATTTTCCAAGCAGTATAATTTCTTGGAATTATAAGGAATAGCGTATACATGTTTTTAAAAAGATTACTACCCAAAATAAGTTAGTATAGGCAGGTAGTATAATAATAGTTGTAAAAATATATATCTAAAAATAGATACAAAACAGTTTACATAGTGCACAGTTCTTAATCATATTTAGTACTTTTTCATCTCAAATATTGACTGCAACTAAAATCTACATGTAATCCTCGACTTACGGCCACAAACAAGCTCAAAATTTCTGTTGTTAAGTGAGACATTGGTTAAGTGAGTTTTGCCCCATTTTACAAACTTTCTTGCCATAGTTGTTAAATGAATTGGTGCAATTGTTAAATTGGTAACCTAGTTGTTAAGTGAGTCTGGTTTCCCCATTGACTCTGCTTGTCAGAAGGTTGCAAAAGGTTACATGACCCCGAGACACTGCAACCGTCATAAGTATGAACCAATTGCCAAGCATCTGAATTTTGATCACATGATCTTGGGGATGCTGCAAAGGTTGTGACTATGAAAAATGGTCATAAGTCACTCTTTTCGTTGCCGTTGTAACTTTGAACGGTCGCTAAATGAATGATTGTACGTCGAGGACTACCTGTACTAGGTGATCAATTTTTGCAAGTGAGGAAAACATGAAATACCATTGCTTTTTCATTTTTTTTCATTGCTTTACAGCAGGGTTTTCAAGCTCTGTATCTTGAGAGAAGTTTTTCTTTGCTGAACATGCTATATATCGGCTGTAGAATTCAACTGCATAGCAAAGGATTGTGCAGTGTGTTCTGGAATAACATATTCTCAGGATCAACCTATATGGTTTTGAATAAATGGGCTGGCATTCTAAGCACAATTGCAAGATCTGTTTAATGTAGCCTAACATCCTCAGATGTAAAATGCTGACAATTGAACAGAGCATAGCCTAGAGAATAACCCCAGCGTTCTATTGCAACTTCTTCTACAGTTCTAGAGGAGAAGTTTAATAGCATAGATAGTACAGTAACCTATATTTTTTTTGGGGGGGGGGGTTCGTGGAAGGAATAATGTGACTGATTATATTGAAGATTACATGATCAGTTTCTAAGGAATTCGGGAGTTTTCCAGAACATAGTTTGAAAACCACTGCTCTAAAGTAGCTATCTGGAACAGGGAGTTTTTCTGTGTTTTTAGTTTTTCATAAGTAGGATCGTCATTGCTGACTTCCATATTTTTCTTAATTCTCAACTGTAATATTTTAGTAAATTTAGTTTTTTATAGGAGGAATAAACATTCACTCCTGAAGTACCAGTCAAATAAGCACAATGTCATCTGCCATATAGCAAGACCAGTGGGGTGATGGAAGCGTGGGCCTTTGACACTCAAAAGAACTGATCAGGTAGAAACTTGCAGTAACATGGGCATTGTTTTTGGAGGGGAGGGTAAAGAAAGGCAGTGAAACAGTTTCTGAGTGTTCTTGCATTATGAACTGACGATGAGACTCAGAAATGTCGAAATCAAGATTCATTTAATCTTTTCCTTGTGCCCTGTGAACTTATCCAGTGAAAATCCTTTTGCTTTGGTGGTAAATGCAAAAGTATGTTTGTGTTTTGTACAATCATTATGAACAATACCCTTAATTACATAGGTCTAGTAGAAAATATGTACTGAATACGTACTGAATTTTTGTCAATATGAGTAATATTTTCTTTCTTTCTATGGAGAACTTTATATCAGCATGATCCTATTTTTTTTAACTAGCCGGGAAAATGATATGCCCGTTCAGTTTGGAAAAACACTTCTGGGAAACCTCTGAGAAGTCTATACATGATTCCCATGTTAGATTAAGGAATTTTGCTTAAGGCCAAATCAAGCAACAGGATTTTCAATATCCACCATTCCTTATGCTTTCATTGGCAAAGCTCACAATTTTTTTTTAAATCATTGCTGCAAAATTAACTTGGAGGTTAATAAGATATATTTAGATTGCTCACTTTTATGTTGTAATATATTTTAAGAAGCCTTTTTTGTCATTTTAGCAAGATAATGCATCATAATGCAATGGCACGGTAGCTGAAAGGCTGCATTTCATGTCTTTTTGAATGAATATTCTCCCATGTGAGAATTTGCAGTTGCTCAAACAGATAGCAAATTGACATGGATATCGAGGTAGCTTGACAAATTAATTTAAAGGCTTTCATTATAGAGATTATTTTGTTTGGATGAGCTTTATGTTTGTATTTTATAATTGGATATGGATTTAACTTTAAGCTTATGAATTGTTGGATTTGTATATTTTTGTATAGAGCTGGATTTGAACTAACCTGAGAAACTCTGTAGGATGTGCCTGGAATGAAGAAATAGGGAGAGAAGTTTTTTGTTTATTTTAAATGGTTTGTCTCATAATTTGCAAAGCTTGCACATAAAACAGTTTTTTTTTAAGTTCAACATTTGTGAAAACTAATTTTTATGATCTGTCCTATTTGTAAGATGTCACAAATGACGAAGTTATAGTTTATTTTGTGATTTTGAAAACATGTCCCTTGTGATTTACTTATGTAAAATAACTAGTATAGCAAATATATAGTTGAGGTACATTTGTGAAGTATGTTAATTGTATAGAATGCATGAATACTTGATTTTCTATTACCAGTTTTGCTAATCCCTTGAACCTCAAATTTGTACGCATTCATTTTACAGAATGGTGAAGTGGATGCAGAAGAACTCCAGAGATGTCTAACACAATCTGGAATCAGTGGAACATATTCTCGTAAGATTGTCATTACATTTATTATTCTGTACCTGTAATTGTTTTGTCTGGACACAGTGGCTCAGACGCTGAGCTTGTCCATCAGAAAGGTCAGCAGTTCAGCAGTTTTAATCCCTATTGTCACGTAACGGAATGAACTCCCATTACTTGTCCTAGCTTCTGCCAACCTAGTAGTTCCAAAGCATGTAAAAATGTAAGTAGAAAAATAGGAACCACCTTTGGTGAGAAGTTAACAGCACTCCATGTGCCTTCGGCGTTTAGTCATGCCAGCCACGTGACCACAGAGACGTCTTCGGACATTGCTGGCTCTTCAGTTTAGAAACAGAGATAAGCACTGCCCCCTAGAGTCAGGAATGACTAGCACGCATATCCGGGGGAACCTTTACCTTCACTGATCCTTTTTTCATCTGTAATGGAGAACTCAATTTTTGTCTCCAGAGACCATATTTGGGGATAATTTGATGGATTTACCTTCAGATGTTTTGCCAGTGACAACTCAATGATGTCCCCAAGTCAAGCAGGATCCAAATAGTGGAATAATTTCCCCCTAGTTTTGAAATGCATTGAAGAGAGAAGGTGCACACATATTTTTAACCTCTGTTGAAAATAAATTAGTATGCTTATTTATAAAGGCAGGTGGAGGATCCTTTCAAAGTTATAAAAATTAATCTAAGTTCTCTATGTAATCTGTGTTGCTCATTCCTCATTTTTTTACATATTGCCTCTTAGTTCATTTGCTGTTTACTGACTGCATGTAGTAAAAGAAAGATGATAGTGAATTCAAGTTGAACTTTCCCATCAAAAGGAAAACAAACAAGCAAAAAAAAATACTGGTTTTGTTCCTTTGCTAATCTAAGATTACCAGCAATAATTGAAATTATTCTTGAACATGGCCTCTTAATTAGGTCATATGATACACTTATATATGTGCGCATGTATCTATATAGATAGTCCTTGATCTGTGACCACAATGGAGCACAAAATTTCTGTTGCTAAGCAAGTCAGTTGTTAAGTGGGTTTTACCCCATTTTATGACCTTTCTTGCCACAGTTGTTAAGAGAAAATCACTGCAGTTGTTAATAACATGGTTCTTAAGTGAATCTGGCTTCCCCATTGACTTTGCTTATCATAAGGTCGCAAAAGGGGATCACATGACCCCGGGACATTGCAGCCATCATAAATATGAGTCAGTTGCCAAGCGGCTGAATTTTGATCACATGACCATGGGGATGTGGCAACTGTCCTAAGTGTGAAACATGGTCATTGGTCACTTTTTTCAGTACCGTTGCAACTTTGAAGGGTCACTAAATGAACTGTTGAAAGTTGATAACTACCTGTATAAGTTAACATTTATCTCTGTCGGAAGCCACATTCTTAAAAAAAGGAAGGTTCAGAACAAAAGCGATATTTGTTATGCTACCCAACTTCCAATGACTTTGGCAGCAGTACTTATGGTTAATTCAATTAATATTAAACATTTTCCTTACATTCATTTTCCTGTAATTACATTACAAGATCTTTAAACTAATATAAAATTAATCTTCCACTTGCACATACCAAACATGCTGTTATGTATACCAACTTTTATGCATAGAAACACATATCCCTTCTCCACTCCTTTAAACAGAAAGAGCAAATGAAAAGCAAAGCACAGCATGATAGATATAGGGTGAATGGAAGGAACAGGGAAGAGAAAAAAAACTAGGCTGATTATGTGCAATGTGATCAAGGAGGGATGTCTAGCATAGGGAAAAGATAGAAGCCATATTCAGACATTATAAGTGTTATTTCTTGAGCAACAGAATACCTCACCTCTCTGTTAATACTTCTAGTGAATTTTAATCTCTTTGTATAATACATGAAGGGTAACTGGCTCTCCTTGTAGTAGTATTCTTGACTTGGCTTCCAAATGTCACCTTTCCCCTCTTAACTACCATTCCATCTAGGAAAACTGTGTGAACAGAGCCTTAAGTCCAGCTGAGAAATCAGATTTCAATTGGTGCTCTGTTCTCAACAAGTTGATTGCTACATTCAGAAGGTTTTAATGGTAATCCTTTAAATGAGATTTGCTGTTCCTGTTTTGAGCACTAACGGTTACAACTGAAATGGATGCGATGCTTTAGAATTAATACTTTGTTTGCAATTTCAGCATTCAGCTTGGAGACCTGCAGAATTATGATATCGATGTTAGATGTATCCTTTTAAATTCAGCTAAATATGTAGCTGAATTGTCTGTTTCCAGATGTCTTTTTTTAAAGTAAGTTCCACTGAATTTAATGGAGCTTATTTCTCCAGTTCCATAATCAGTGTCTCTTGAAAAACATCAGTATGTAATGCAGATGAGAGTATGTATTAAGAAAGTTTGAATCACAGAGCAAGTGGAATAATATCAAACGAGGAACAAGCATCAGGCTTCCTTCCAAAGTCTCTTCCTTGTCTTCATCCTGCTTAGCTGGAAACACAATTGCTAGTTTTAGAAATTTATCAAGATTTACAGGTGACAAAGTATGTCTGATGCCAGTCTTCAAATTGAGTTCTAAGTTGGGCAGTGTGTCATGGAATTTAAAACAATAACTTTGGGTTAAATAATTTAGGATACATTTTTATTTGTTGCCTGAGGTGCAGGTCACCTGATGGAGACTGTAATTCTGTACATAAAGGAATAGAAATGGCAGGATCCATCTGATTTTACTAAAGAACATGTAAGAAATTTAATTGGTTCATTTAATGATTAAAATATATGCAACTAGCTTTTCTGGTTGCATATATTCTTAACCGGTCCCATTAAAGATTCATTTGTACTTGTCCTATTTTAGATTACGATCAGTCTTTTATTTGCAGCCCACTGACAACAATGCAGAAAGCAGCTTAGAAGGAATGTCATGTTACAGTGCAATCATGAAACAGTTATCAGTTGTCAAAAGAGCTAAACAAAGTAGGAAAATGTGTCTTAGTGTTTTTACACATTAATGATACAGGGATACAGAGAGGTCAGGCTAGAAATTATGACCCCTTCTAATTTTGCGGGACTACGGCTTTTACCAAATGGATGCATGAAGTTTACAGGGGGCTCACTTGTTTTTCTTATTTTATCAAAACAAATGGAAATTATGTTACACATTCAGTCAAGTTTTTCAACTAAACTTCAGTGGCACAATAGGCTGCAAAAAGGGCTTAGGTTCACATTGAAAGCTATATGTTGTCTATCCTGATTTTAGGGACTCTGTAAAATGTTAGAAGTTACATAATTAAATACATTTCTGCATATGTGAAATGTGAGATCTGAGCTACCTCACATTGATTTTAAAATAAATATGTAGGAAATCTCTTTTCCAATTCAGATTGCTTCCAGCTTCATAAATAATAGATTCCCAGGGTGGTGTTGTTGTTGTTGTTGTTGTTACAATTCCTCTTTTAAAGGAAGGACTTATATATGTCATCAATTGAAGTCCAAGTAGGAACCCCAAATAATTTTTGTACTGTATTTATATATGCCCAGCAGGTGGCAACAGTAAGCTATCCTTTGATGCTTTCAAGAATGGTTAGTACTTAAATGCATGACTGTAACAGACTGTAAGTGAAATTCCAGAATTGAAAAATACATCCTAAGGGAAGACAGTGGCAAACTGCTTTCATAATATTGCTTAAGAAAATTAGAGGTATTGCTATTGGCACCAAAGTCAAGCTTAATTTGAAAATTGCTTAGATACCAATGTTAAAAGGTGTAGATTGATAAGGTATTGTTTTCTAAAAGAGCAAAGTAAGAAGAAAATGGGGTGTGGTTTTTTGGGCTAAATAATTTTTATGACTTATCTGTTTAAAACATGAGCAAAATTGGAGCACAAGTGTGCAGAACAGTAACAGAATGCATACAAGTAAAACATTTATCTTTTTTGTTCTTTTAATCACCTGTCCACAAGCTGGTATGCTTCTTAACACATAACGCTAGAGACAGAATACTGGAAAAATGGGCTATAATGAATTTAAAGAACTTTGGACAGCTCTCAGTGCTTGGAAACACAATTTCATGTTGGTTGATCAAGACCGAAGTGGAACTGTGGAATTTCATGTGCTGACTCAAGTTATTGTAGCTATGGGTAAGTAAAACTGATTTAGAAATCTAACTTACACAGGTAAGCCAGAGTTTTCTGCATTCAAATCTAGTGCTAGTTATCTAATTTAGGTTAGAAATTTATGGATTGTATTCCTTTTCCTACATCTGGGAAAGTTAGACTTTTGTAATTGCACAATAGAGCAATATAGTACTCTTCTTAAGGGGTAGTCTTAACAAATTACCTTAACTTGCTCCATTTTATTCACTGTATCTTTGTTGAACTTCTATCTCAGATTGGTTATGACTACTGTAAATGATTTATGAATACCCAAATATTGGCAAAATTCTCCTAAGCTTTCTCTCCTGAAAGTGTGTTTTTCTTTCTAACTACTTATCTAGGATACAGACTAAGTCCACAGACTTTAATTGCTATTGTAAAACGTTACAGCAAGAATGGCAGAATTTCTTTTGATGACTATGTGGCTTGCTGTGTGAAGCTTCGTGCTTTAACAGGTAAGTGTTGGATTTGTATAATATATTCTGATTTTACAAAGCAAGCATTCACTGCTTGGATATAGACCAGTTTGCATAAGTAGAACATATTTGCTTAGAAGAAGCTTTGAAAATTTCTTCTATTTTTTCTTCTTGCAACAAATTTCTTTAGCCATTATGTGTAATTCCAAAGGCTTTTTTCTTACTGAAAGTGGGAGTACTCTCAAACAGTTGTCAACTTAAAAATCAAGCCTCATTTCAAAGTCCCAATGCTTTGATTTGTACTATTGACAAGATGGCAAACATTATTCTTTAAATTACTTTAGCCTTACAGTACAGTGAACATGGCAAAATATTTTACAGAGTGGCCTTATCTGGAGTCTGGTGTAATTCCATTGTATTGCTGGCGATTTTATAGAATGTGCTATTGTCTGATGACTGTAAAAATAAATGGATAATGGACATTATGTATTATGGTTGTGCTTTACTATTTTAAAATATACCACATAGATATTTTGTGTGTATATCTAAACAAGTTCAGAATTTTTATAATATAAATCTGCAAATCTTTTTTTTAAAGATTTCTTCAGAAGAAGAGACAGCATGCAACAGGGCATTGTGAATCTTCTGTATGATGATGTAAGTAACAATACTGTTAATTGGTAATAAAAATGTTTTTAACTAGAATTGTCTTTCTTACATTTCCTTTTATAATCCCACTCCCATTATACTCGAGAATATTTTAGGAAATGACATCTCAAGATAGTGCTGTACCTCCTCTTGAGATCTCAAACAGATGGCAGTTCCTTTAATTCTTCACTGGGTTCTTGATTTTTCATGTTCATTATTTATTTGCTTATGCAGGATTTCATTTGATACCTTCCACAGCTTACAGATTGTTTTGGTCCCCATTTGTACCACATGGTGTGACTCCCATCTCATTTTTCCATTGGTTTTCAGTCCTTGTTTTTTTTTTCCTTTTATCATAGTTGTTTATTTTTTCCCTTTATTTATTAATCTCCTTAACTTGCAGTTGTTAGCTTGGTTTCAGAAAACCTAACCTGAACCTAAGGGCCCCATTTGATGAATACCAGTCTTGTGGGTGCAAACCTAGCTCTTGACTAGGCATAAATGCAGTTTGTTTGCTTTGCCATCATTCTTCTAGTTGGCAGGCCACTCTCCTAGAAGAATTGGGAGGCAGCTTTTTAGAGGTGGCAAACTAGCTGCTTCATTTCTCCCATTCCTCCTAATGTGTTCCAGAAATTGTCTGATGACTGTCCTGTCTTTGAGAAATCAATCAAATTCTCCATGTTGACAGAAGATTCATACATATCTGCTATCCCATTAATGGCCTTTCCCCCTCATTTATTCAGACAATGCAGTAGTGGTTTGCAAAGAATTTGCTGTTACTCAGGAGTTCTTTGCACCTCTTGGAAAATTATATGCCTTGCTCCAGCTGATTTTATTTGTTTTGGACAATATAGAGCCGAGGTGGCGCAGTGGTTAAATGCAGCACTGCAGGCTACTTCAGCTGACTGCAGTTCTGCAGTTCAGCTGTTCAAATCTCACCGGCTCAGGGTTGACTCAGCCTTCCATCCTTCCGAGGTGGGTAAATGAGGACCCGGATTGTTGTTGGGGGCGATATGCTGACTCTGTAAACCGCTTAGAGAGGGCTGAAAGCCCTATGAAGCGGTATATAAGTCTAACTGTAAAAATTGATTCTGGGAAGAGTAGCAATGTTAATTGGATTTTCTCCATTTATATACCATCTGCCTATCCATGGACTGATGGACCCTAAAACCCTTAGCAACAGATTTGTAGCCTTGTCTTGCAGAGATTGTTAAATCAGGGCATGATTCACTTTCACTAATGTCATGAAGAACAGACTCCAGAGATGGAAATCAGTGTGTCTGTTCTTAGAGGAAGCATCAGCCTCATACCCTTAAGTGAACTAGTTATCCTAGGCTTTAGATAGTTTCAGCTAACAATTACTGTCTTTATTAAGCACACGTACAATATGGATATTGTACTATATCAAGTGATGGCAAACCTTTTCGGGACCAAGTGCCCAAACTGGAAAGCGCATGCATGTGCGCCCACCAGAGCACTGGAAACCCAAAGACCACCTGACTGGCATGTGCATGCCTGTTTTTCGGCTGTTTTCAGGGCCACTTTTTGGGCCATTTTCAGGCTGGTTTTGGGCTAGAAATGGCCAGAAAAACGTCTGGAAAATGACCCTGAACACGGACTTGGTTTTTCAGCCATTTTCAGGCTGTTTTCCAGTGCTCCGGAAATGGAAACCAGAAGAGCAGCTGGTGGCAGTGTGCATGCCCATAGAGAGGGCTCTGTGTGCCACTTCTGGTACGCATGCCATAGGTTTGCCATCACGATACTATATTGTTTTGTGTGCTGTTTAATCAGATTTCCATTAATAGAACAAAGACGAAGCTGTGATCACACTACTGTAAAACTAAAAGGTTTATGAACTTAAAATTTCTCATCATGCCTTGTAGCCAGCTTTTCCTTTTCTCTTTTCTTGGGTGGTATTCATTTTTGCTGTAACCAGTTGATAAAGCGCTATGAAAGGCCTACTGCTTTGGACTTAGAGCATCTCTTTTGTTCTTTTTGATAAAATCAACAGACTTTGAACCTATAACTACTTCCATGTCGTGGAAACCGCTCTGTTTTCTCTGTCTGAGTTCGGCTTTTGTAGAAAGATAAAGTGCACTGAAACAGAAAATGTTACGTGCGACTGTCAAGATCAAAGTTTTTTTTTCCCTCTTGGTAGTGATCTGTCAGCTTCCCAGTTGTAGGCACTTTAAGAGAAAGGGAAAAACAGCTTAAAACTCCGTAGAATCACCTGCGATCTGGCACATAGGTTTCAAAAGAAAGAAGTAGAAAAGAAACCACAGAAAGGTGATGGGATGGGGAGTGGTTTCTCCAGGTCGGCAGGCGAATCCACAGTAAAGAAGAACCAGGAAGGAGCTTGAGGCAGCTGAAAACAAAAAAGAACCTGCAGAATAGAGCCAGCAGAAAGAAAATACAACCCTGGACTCTAGACAGTGGCAATTTACTTTGAAACATATAATCAAAATAGTCATGAGTAAAACTTGCATTTATACAAAATTATTTTTTCTCTGAAACATTTAGCACAAGCTTCAGAATTTCTTTCAATTCTTAATTATTTGATAGATACATTTTGGATCATATGCAAATAATAGGAATGAGGGGATTAGGATGGTAAGTACCCCCCACCAACTCTATTAAATTTGTTTTTGTTTTTCAGTTCTTGCAGTGCACCATGACTATCTGAGTGCCGGCTGTGGATGAAAAGTCCCATGCTTAACTTCACCTACGTAGAATTGCTGTGAAAGCAAGGCTGTCATTGATTTTCCATATTTCTGCCTGCTAATGTACCATTTTTGACCTTTAATGTGTAGTTTGAAATAAATAAGTATACAGGTTGTACAGTAATTGTTAGAGGTGTCATTCTTTTACATGTGGATGATAGTCTTTTTTTTTCTATTTGGGGTTACGGTCTTAGGATGGATAAAAGGAAACAATCACCTTTCATGTAATGATTACAAACAGGGCAGGCTGCATCTTGTGAAATTGTAAATGCCTAAGAAAACAGGAAGCCATGAATTGGTGGCTGTCAAAAAGTATGTATAAACATTTGTATATTTCTTCTGAAGTTTGATAAATAATTTGAATGCAAACTAGAAGAATGTGTTCATAGTAAAGATTATACTCTATGGTAATAAAACATAATCTTCTGAGTGGTTTATCCTCTTGACCAGGGGTCCCCAACCCTCAGGCATACTGGTCCGTGGACGGTTAAGAACTGGTCCGTGCAAGCGGGTGAGAGAAGCTTTATTTGTGCATGCGTGGGATCTAGGTTGTGTGCGAAACCACCACCCCGCCCACCCCGGTCCGTGGAAAAATTGACTTTCATGAAACTGGTTCCAGAAAGATTGGGGACCACTGCTCTTGATGTAATCTTCAAAAGAATACAGGTGACTTTATGGAGTTGACATTTTCCAGATGAAGCGTTGATCGTCTAGAAAGGTAAAAGAATGGGGGCATTTGCAACTGGCTCATAATTATCACCTAGAATGCCAAGAGCAGGTGAAGAATCCATGAAACACATGCCTATGTTGATGCTTTCTCTGCTTTACTGCACTGTGGTTACTGCCTGAAAATAGAATTGTAGATGTGGTGGGAAGCTGTTAAAATAACACAGCTTCTCATATTGTAATAATTACATGCCAGTTGAATAGCATCAGCAGATCTCTTGCTCTCCTCCAACTCTCTGCAAGTGGTATTAGATAAACAGGGCCTGTGGCAAACCATTCCTTTATATGTTTTTTTAAATACAGCGGCTGCTGTTTTCTATCCATTTATAATTTGTACATTGTAAGGAAATGTCAAGGTTAGAATTTGTAGATAATGGTCTTGGTTTACCGGCTTGGTTATTGCCATGTTTTGCAGATTTAAACATTTTCTTTCTGCGTAGACATCTCATTATACATTGTGGATGAATCATAAAAGCCTTGCTTATAGTGAGCTGTTGGATATGTTCTGCTGCCAAAGGAAATAGAATTAAGTCCAGGTAGTGTTTCACGATTAACCTAGCAAGTGGGTGCATTTGTTGCAATATTCCCCCGTGTTGCCATTTCTTGGTATATCGAATAGCATGATGCAGCTGTGTGATCTGAGCACTTGGTAAGAGGAAGATATATTTGCATCACATCAGAGTTCGGTCTCACAACTAAAATGTAAGAAGTCATTTTGTTGAATATTGCAGTAAGCTGTACTCTTGCTAAGAAAGATAGTTTTTAGCCTGGAGACAACAATGCATCTGTGAAACATTTCAGTTATTTGTGTCATCCTGCACCTCCCTCTATAATTATGCCATTATATTTATCTCCTTTAAAATGGCTTTTACGTTATATTTGAATTTCTGTAACAGTGGTGATATCAAATCAAAAGTTTTTGAAATCATTGACACTATTCACGTGGAAATTTTGTGTTCACCATTGTCAAGTAATAGCTGTAGATTATTTGCAATCTTCTATAGAGATTTTGTACCTTTTGAAATGGATGCTGTTCTAACTGTAAAAATGTTCTTGTTCTATTTTCAGTGCCATTCCAGGCAATTGTTTGAAAATAAAGTTAGAGCTTGCTTTGTATTTTTTTCTTTCCTAAAATAAGTACATATGAGCTCATATTCGTGAGTGCTACAGTAATTTTACGGGTTCTCTAGTATTTCATATTCCAACCTCTAAGGTGAGATGTGGGTGTGGATGCGTGCAATAGATTCGATAAGGGTGAGAGAAACCCTGCTGTGGCAGTGCTCTTTGAATCTTGCATGTTCCAACCACGGGTGTAGAATTTTAGCATATGCAGAGAGAAAATGGGCCATCTTTCTCACAATTCTTAGTTATAAACGTTCACACTTCTTCCCTTAAATGTAATGCTGCCTTGATGACTGAGGCATCTTTTAACAATAGGCCTATCCCCAGTGAAAAGCGAGGTGGTTTGCAGGGGCCATCCGGTATACCTAACAGTATTTATAGTTCCTGAGGTAATTGTAAGGATTAAATTGTCAACGCTGCAAACCATACAACATAGTATAAGATTGAAAGGTTTAGGTTTAGGTAGTTTATTTATATGCCGCCCTTTTCCCTGGGGGGACTCAGGGCAGCTCACAGTTCAGACGGAAGGGAAAACAAACAGATTAAACACATAAAACAGTACATTGTTAAAAGCACAACATTCATACAATTCGGGTGGGGTTTAGGTCTTTAGCCCCAGGCCTGTCGGGACAGCCAGGTTTTAAGGGCTATGCGGAAGGTCTGGAGGGTGATGAGGGTATGAATCTCCACGGGGAGTTCGTTCCATAGGGTCGGAGCTGCCACCGAGAAGGCTCTCCTCCGCGTGGTTGCCAGTCGGCATTGACTGGCTGATGGAACTCGGAGGAGGCCTAATCTATGGGATCTAATTGGTCGAGTGGAGGTAATTGGCAGTAGGCGGTCTCTCAAGTACCCAGATCCACTACCATGAAGGGCTTTGTAGGTGACAAGTAGCACCTTGAAGCATACCCGGAGATCGACAGGTAGCCAGCGCAGCTCGCGGAGGAGAGGTGTTATGTGGGTGAAACGAGGTGCATCCACAATCGCTCGCGCAGCCGCATTCTGGACTAGCTGAAGTCGCCGAATACTCTTCAAAGAATTTATGGGAGAGAAGGGGGAAAACTAAAAATTGATAAGTTGGGGAGGGCATGACATTCTGGGTATGAGATAGTGTGATTACACGAATCCCATCACTTCCCTGCACTTTTGGAGATTTCTGTTGTTTTGCCACTGGAGGATGGTATTTGCCAGTTCTGCCTCCTCTTGTGCCCTTGGTTCTCTGTACCACCTGCCACACTGTTTGATATATTCAAGGTTTGGTGTATAAGTTACAATGCTTAGGTTTAAATTGGGACCACCTGTGCACTATAGTGATGATGTTCACTCAACATATAAGCCAGAATTAAAACTTTTCTCTTTAGGGTAATACTATGAACTCTGTCAGTCTTCTATGCTGTTATGGGCCACTTAAAGGTCAAAACTTTACAACTCCATAAAAAAAAAGTAACCTTCCAATATTGTTGGATTGTAGCTCCCACTGTTCTCACAATAGAAATGCTTGCTGGAATTGATCACAATTGAGTTCCACAATTTTTCCTGGATTCCTAATGACTTACCTTGTCCATCACCAACTCTTCTATAACCATATGTGTTTTAAAACCTTGTTCATTACACTGATAATCCCAATGCCTTTGAACTGCAACAACTCAAAGCATTTCTTTACCATAGCCACACAGGTTGGATGTTCCTAATAAAACAATGTTTGGAAGGTCTATGGCAGGCGGTACACCCCGGTATGGGCATATCAGAGCCTACCCGGAGCACTGGGTACCGTTTCAGTATGGTGCTCTCCGGAGGGCCCACCCACCTGCCCATGTTCCTTACCTGTCTTTAAACTCTTCGATGCTTACGCGCACAGCACGTACAGCACCTGCGTGACGCTCTGTCAAGCAGCTGGAGCTTCATGGAGGTGTCGCTGGACGGTAAGATGCATACGCGCACTGCGCGCGTTCATGTGGAGGATGCCAGGCCCCATTGCAACCATACCGATTGCAATGGGATCCAGAACCCACCATTGCTCTATGGTACCTATTGCATTTTAAAGAATGTATTTAAAGCATAACATACTGTAGAGTTGTCAAAGAGTTGCCGATAGCAGGAGAGTTAGGATATTTGCTTAATGTTGCCAGGCTAATTACTCAACTAAATATTGTAATGAGACAAGCTGATGAATAAAGAAATTGACAGGAGGGAATCACTCATGTTTGTTTTAGGATCTGCTACTTCAATCACAGGGTGCAGCAGAAATCACAAGCTCAGAAAACACACCAAACTAAATGGATGGTCAAATAACAGACTAAGGACCTACTGGATTGATAATCACCAGGACAAAGCAAAGCAGAAAAATTGTTCCCAGCAATCTGGTTTGGTTTAAATACTCCACGCAGCCGATGTGTTCTCCTGCTAAGACTTAACAGCTATCTGAGACGTCATGGCAACACTGCATTGTGCAATCTCCTGACCTTGTATTTGGAGTGCATTTTTCCCAAAGGGTGCCCTAATTCCAAAATCAGGATCTGGGTAACGATTCAAACTGCAGGGTACCTAGGGTGGAAGTTTCTGGCAAGGCAAAACTTGGTCTCTTAGGGTTGGGACTGCTGTAGCTCAAAACCTTTAGGGAGACTTGCCTCCCACTTTTTTTCCATGTTTGAAGATTTGTCTTCTTCCAGTGGCATGGTAATTCTTGACAAAGTCCATCCACAATGTTCATGGCCATTTGGAACAAAGTCTAAGTTCTGTTTAACAGATAGAGAAAGTTTAATATCAACTCTTAAAAAAAGATGAGGAAAGCCTGCAGCAATTTCTGTAGAGGCTCTATTAAAAGCTGCTGAATAATTTCTGCGTTGCAAACACAGCTTGGAAGAAGTATAAATTAGAGGGCCTCATAAAACAAAGGTTGATATGGTACTGCAATTCAAATTGGGGAGGGCTTAATTCATAAAGAATCCCATTGTTAAGAGGATGCATCCATTCACTTGGCAACAATGATCTAGATTTCATTATGACTCAATAGTATCACGTAAAGCAAATTGACCCCATACTCCAAGGTCTGAATAGCTTCAATTAATTATGTTTCCCCAAGCAACTTCTTTTACGCAATGGCACATTTAGAGGGGAAAAAAAATCTAGTCAGCGCTCTCGTCATTCTACCAGTAGATCATTATGAAAGTAAGTTCAGCTTACTTTTCTAGTTAAAACACTTCTAAGTTGTTAGTGAGACTCATGATGTTAGGAATGAAATACTTCGTTGGACAAAGAAACATTCTGCTTTAGTTAAGGTTGCAAGAATTGGATATGTCTAGTTTAATGAAAAGTCGTCCAAGGGGCAACATGATAGCAGCATTCCAATATCTAAGAGGTTGCCACAAGGAAGATGGTGTTGACTGTTCTCCAAAACCCCTGAAGACAGGACAAGAAACAATGGAAGGAAGCAAGGAGAGAAGCAACCTAGAACTAATAAATTTCCTGACAGAATAATTAATCAGTGGAACCACTTGCCTCCAGAAGTTGTGGGTTCTCTAGCATAGGGGGTTTTAAAAGAAGAAATTGGACAACCGTTTTTCCGAAATGGTATAGTTCTCTGAAATGCTTGAGCAGGAGGGTTGGACTAGAAGACCTCCCAGGTCCCTTCCAACTCTGTTATTCACCCTAGCCAGTTTCAATCTATCATACTTACCTTTATTAGGAAACATCTAATACACTGCCACTCCTAATTTGTAACAAATGGTACTGAAAGAATACGTTTATGAAGGCTGTGGTTTGCTGGTTACTTACACCATTTTCTGTCTCCTAAAAAATACCAAGCTAATAAGCCAAGCAGCTCTGATGATATGTCAAACACCAACTATAGGTTGCTATCAAGTTTATTACTTTGCTTCAGAATAATTCTACAGGCTAGCCGAAAAGGTACTTAAAAGGGGAAATGAACAAAAGTATAAATGTAAGATTTATTTTGTTCAACTGGAAAACTATTATATTTTTCTTCTAAACAGAAACCATGGAAAACCAGAGCAAAATGGAAGGCTGTAGGGTTCAATATAAGTTGGAGGTTGGCGATGAAACTGCTATCAATCACTTGATTATTATATAAGGCCTTTGAGGTGATATATTAGGTGAGGGAGCCAGGTGCCTGTTTTTCACATCAATTAAAAATTACATTAAATAGAGTTGATATGCTTAAGTGCCACATATTTAAAAATCTGTTTTAGATCACAGCAAGTCACAATTTCCTGGAAATCGTTTGCTGCATTTTAGAGAATTCCTAAAACTCTTTTAAGCAGGGCTTCAGCCCTGAGCTCTGTTTTCACTGGCAGCAGGCTGTTGCAGCCGAAAACGGAGCTCAGTGGCCCATTTTCGTTGGTGCAGCGCTCGGGCCTACAGGCACCCCCCCGACACAAGCAACATCAAACTGGCCATGTCCACCCCAGTCCTCCGAGGTCAAACTGATGTGGCCCTCAATGAAATCGAGTTTGACACCCTTGTTCTAGTGAGTCAGACATATCATAGCCTTATCCTTTGCTGATCCTGTTTGAAAGAGCAGCAGAGATTCTTATGGCGATACAAGTGAAGTGGTACTTTTTTATGTTTAAATTTAAACATTTTGGAGCACAATTTTCAAATCAATGTACGTTTAAACTGTGTAAACAAAAGACCCACTCATCAGGCTCCTTTGAGAATCTAAAGTGATTTGGGGTTTTGTTCCTGGGGATGGGCAATTTTTTTTGTGATTATAAAAGCATCATCCATCTATGAAATTGAGAGCAACTCTGTGAACTATGGTGTTCGTTTTCTGTTGCAGTCTTTCATAAATCTCGGGCCTGATCGTCAGATGATGTGGCACACTGATATGTGTCTAAGTAACCGCAGAAGAACATTGTGGAGAATGTCATCACTTTATGGTGACATTTCCATCACACTGATTCTTTTAAACTCTCCCAAGTTGAGCAAAGGTTGTCTTTAGAGATATAAGAATTCAAAGGGCTTGAAATAAGAAATCTTTTTTTAAATTGACATCAGAACAGCTGAAGAAAATAAAAGTCAAATGTTTCAGTTTAAAACTTTTTTATTTTTGCTTCATTAGTCAATCTGTTCAGTTGTTTCAATTTCCCCCTTTTTTCCTATAAACAGCCACAGCCATGCAAATGCTCAGAATTAGGGAGGTTGTTTTGAATGTAGAGGGGGAACTCTATATTCTTTGCCTGCCTGCCTCTATCTATCGTCTGCCTGCCGATATCCATCCATCCATCCATCCATCCATCCATCCATCCATCCATCCATCCATCCATCCATCCATCTAGTCTGTCTATCATCCATCTATAATCTATCATCTTTCTATCATCTCTAATCTACAGTATGTTCATCCATCTATCTTGTCTATCATCCATCTATATCTAATCTAATCTAGAGCCGAGGTGGCGCAGTGGTTAAATGCAGCACTGCAGGCTACTGCTAGATCAGCAGTTCAGCGGTTCAAATCTCACCGGCTCAGGGTTGACTCAGCCTTCCATCCTTCCGAGGTGGGTAAAATGAGGACCCAGATTGTTGGGGGCAATATGCTGACTCTCTGTAAACCGCTTAGAGAGGGCTGAAAGCCCTATGAAGCGGTATATAAGTCTACTGCTATTGCTATTGCTATCAGCTTTCTATTATCTCTAATCTACAGTATATCCATCCATCTATCTAGTCTATCTATCATCCATCTATATCTAATCTATCAGCTTTCTATCATCCATCTAATCTACAGTATATCCATCCATCCATCCATCCATCCATTCATCCATTGTCTAAACATGTATCCAAACATAAACATTTATAGTTTATCCCCTCCCCCTAACTCAAACAGTGCATCTTGAGAGAACCTCTTTTCAAGAGCTGCAATGTTTCTGGATTACGGTAATTTGAGGGGGGAGAGGGGGAATCTGCTTTGGATGCATATCTTCCCATTACAAATTTAGAATCTGATACCGGACCACTCTAGAAAGAAGGAAGTATACGTTTAACAGAAATCTGTTTTTCCTACCATCAATGTCTACATACTCTGTCTTGCTGGATCTTTTGTTACAAAATGGGCAGAAAGCTGGCTGGCTAATATTCATTTATAATTCTGCATATGCTGCCTCCCCTAAGGAACTGTAGGTAAAATATGGCAGCTATATCTGGATTTTCTTATTTCTGCAATGACCCAGATTGCTGTACATGGATGATGTGTAGTCGATAGACCAGGCAACCATAGAAAATTGATCAACCCCTTCAGTTCAATGTTACTTATTGAAATAATTGTAGACACCAGAAATGTTATATGAAAGGATTCTCTAGTGTACTTATATTGGATATGCACTCAAGCTTACAGTTCTGTGTTCATGCATATTGGGGGCTAGAAAGGGAGCAAGAGAGGTATCAACGGATTACAATGAATTTTTTTTAGTACTCAGGTTTTTTTTTTAATGCTTCCATTCAACTAAAAAAAGACAACATTTTCCAGTTTATGTAGAAATTATGTTTATTGCATTGTTTGTATTTGAGTGTCTTGACAGCTAGCTGCCTTTGAGGGTGGCAATTTATAGCAACGATAAAATTTCAGTAAAGAAAAATAAATTAGAACATTAAATGATTCAACTATTGTAAACTGAAGTCACAAATGTGGCTTTCCATTATGCAGCCGAGTTACAGGTTTTTTTTTTCTTTTCTTTTTTCCAAAATGTATTTGTGTTTTGCTAATTGGGTTTTTACATGAATGATGTTCAAACTACAAAGTTTCCGTAGAAAAATCTATGTTTTCCTTATGTTCAAAGCTAAAGGAGGTTGCTTTGACTGCAAAATGCTCAATCCTAGAAGGGTAATTGTAGTGTTTTCCCAAAAAATAAAATAAAAAATAAATAAAATTAGAAGAGAAAATTGTTGGAAGGTAAAGTCGTTCAAGAAAAGCAAGTCGTTTTTGTTTTTGGGTCATTCTCATCTTTTTTTTTTTTTTGAAGGCATGTCCGCAATAAAATAGTTTTTAATTGAAAACAGTAAACAGGAACCTCCATGCAACAGAACCATTATCATTTCCAAGCATGCAAGGTGCTTTTTAAAAAATTAAAAAATAGAAGGTGCCTCGAGAATGCTGGCAGTTTTATATTTGCAACATACCGTTTTTGTTTGTTTGTTTATATATGTATATATCTATATATTTATATATTTACATTTGTTACTGATCAACTTTCCTTACAAGCTTCAAAGATAGGAAAATATACAGTACTTTTGCATATAATGGTATATCCTTGTAGCCCCTGAGTCAAGTATTGAGATTTTGATAGAAAAAATAATAGTAAAGGAAGAAAGAAAAAAGAAAAAAAAAACCAGACGTTAAAAGCACTTACATTTTTAGGTGATGTAATAATGCAAAAGGGTCATTTCCCAGGAAGACCAGGATCAGAGACATGCCTATGGAGACCCAACATTCCTGTCGTGCTTAGGGGAGATTCGGGCAAGGATGGGTGCCTATTTGGGTGGAGGTAGGTCTTACGGAGTGATGGGACTGGCTCTACAGAGCAGTCGTGCTCCTGTTCCAAAAGGGAAGCCAGGTTATCTTCCGAGGCCAGGTGAAGATGCTCTCCACTTGAGAGGGATTCTTTGGATTTCTCTTTCAATTTGTCAAGATCCAAGAATTTGGGACCCTGAGAAGACACAACAACAAAAACATGGCTCCGTGGTGTTTATTGGCATTAAAAAGCAGCGCAGAACATTTGTGGGTTGTTTTTTTTTAACGAGTTTACACTACTGGAGAATTTATTTAAAAATCATCAGTGCTGAAATCAGAAGCTTAATAAAGGTGCTTCATCTATAAGACCCATGGTGGCCCAGTGGTTAGAAGGCAATAGAATAGAATAGAATAGAATAGAATTACAGAGTTATAAGCGACCTTGGAGGTCTTCTAGTCCAACCCCCTGCTTAGGCAGGAAACCCTACACCACTTCAGACAAATGGTTATCCAACATCATCTTAAAAACTTCCAGTGTTAGAGCATTCACAGCTTCTGGAGGCAAGTTGTTCCATTGATTAATTGTTCTAACTGTCAAGTGTGGCCTTAACAAGGCATTATAAAGTGGCATTAACACTTCACGTGATCTTGATTCTATCCCTCTGTTTATGCAAACTAGAACCATGTTGGCTTTTTTGGCAGCTGCTGCACACGGCTGGCTCATATTTAAATGGTTGTCCATTAGGACTCCAAGAACCCTTTCACAGTTACTACTATTGAGCAAGGTACCACCTATACTGTACCTGTGCATTTCGTTTTTCTTGCCTAAATGTAGAACCTTACTCTTTTCACCATTGAATTTCATTTTGTTAGATAGCATTTGTCAAGATCCTTCTGTATCTTAAGCCTATCCGTATTGCAGGCTGACTGCTCCTTCCAGCAGTTCGATCCTAACAGCTCCCATCTTCCTAAGGATGACTCAGCCCTCCATTTTTCTAAGGTTGGTTAAATGAGGACCCCTATTGTTGGGAGCAATATGCTGACTCTGTAAAACCTCTTAGAGAGGGCTGTGAAGCGGTATATGTCTAAGTGCTATTGCTATTAAGTAATCCGCTATGTTTCTGAGCAACAGATTAATGCAATCGAAATGCAGATAGTCCGTGACTTACATCCACAATCGAGCCCAAAATTTATGTTGCTACGTGAAACAGTTGTTAAGTGAATTTTGTCCCATTTTATGACCTTTCTTGACATAGTTACTAAGTGAATCACTGCAGATCTTAATTTAGTAACATGGGTGTTAAGTGAATCTGACTTCTTCCCACTTACTTTGTCAGAAGGTTGCAAAAGGTGATCATGTACATGGCAACCATTTTTGATCACATGACCATGCCGGGAATGTTGCAATGGTTGTGTGAAAAACATTTGTGTCGCTTTTTTCAGTGATGTTGTAACTTTGAACAGTCACTAAGTGAACTGTTGTAAGTCGAAGACTACGCTACCTGTAATACAGTGGTGGGTTTCAAAAAATTTCGAACCTACTCTGTGGGTGTGGCCTCCTTTGTGGGAGTGGCTTGCTGGCCATGTGACCTGGTGGGAGTGGCTTGCCAGCCATGTGTTCTCTCTCTCTCTCTCTCTCTCTCCTTCCTTTTGTCTCTCTGTCCCTTTTTCCTTTTTTTCTTTCACCTCTCACTTTTTCTTTCTTTTTTCTTTTTTATTTCTTTCTTTCTTCCTTTCTTTCTCTTTTTCTTTCTCTCTCTGTGTGAGTCTGTGTGTGTGTGTCTGTCTGTCTGTCTGTCTGTGTCATCAAAGAATTTTGGGACCCTTTCTGTAGGTGTGGCCTGCTCTCCGGGTCCACTGGTGGAACCTCTTCTAACCGGTTCAGTAGATTTGACGAACCGGTTCTACCGAACTGGTGCGAACTGGTAGGAACCCACCTCTGCTGTAATACTTAAGACATTTAGGTGGATTTCTTCCCCTTTACAGCTTTTGGAATGCAGATGCCACTTTTGTAGTTGAAGGAAGAACTTCTTCTCCCAGGTCACATGCAGGCGAGCAAAGCAGAGAGACAGGAAGGAGGCCTCCCTGAGTTCAGCCTTCAAAGGCCAATGAAGGAATTCAAACAATTCAATGAATTCAAACAACTGCAGGGATGAAAATGCTACTTGAAGTCTGCTTATCAAAGTAGCCTTTATTTGGGCTCTATTTCTTTTACAACCAAGGCATGACTCTTGCCTTCAAGTCAGTGGTGAAATTCAATTTTTTTTACGACTGGTTCTGTGGGCATGGCTTGGTGGGCGTGGCAAGGGAAGGATACTGAAAAATCTACATTCCGACCCCACTGTGGGGCCAGCCAGATATGGTATTTGCCAGTTCTCCAAACTACTCAAAATTTCCGCTACAGGCTCTCCAGAACCTGTCAGAACTTCCTGAATTTCACCATTGCTTCAAGTCCAGCTAGTCCACCTCCTGGATGAATTTGCCAATCCAGGAAACAGGCTCCTGTCAAGCTCAGGGAAATCAAGATATTCAGGCAGTTCAAATGTGTATAAAGATGTATTGTGAGCTTAAGCGTTGTACAAGAATCTGAACTATTCACAGTCAACGGAAATTAGCGGGAGTTAGGAATAGAAGGAATTCAAGATGGGCTGGTCATAGCTCTCTCATGGGCACAAAGGGACTCCGGGCTGATGACATGTTTTATCCCTCCCTTGAGCTCAGCCTGATCATCTTATACAGCTGGGGTGTATAAGGGTTGTGTTTGACCTGAGCGCTGCATCAGGGTTGTGTTTGACCTCAGGGGGGCTGGGAGGGTGTGGCCAGGGTGGACATGGTCGGCTCAATGTCACTCATCGAAGGCCTGTTTTCTCCACGACGGCCTCCTGAAGCCCTCTGCCAGCGAAAACGGAGCCTGCGTGTGGTTTCCTCGAGGTCTGTTTTCACTGGCAGAGGGCTCCAGGAAGTCATCGCAGCTGAACACAGAGCATGGGTGGGTTGTGCGGGGCCTCCCTGAGCTCCATTTTCACTAGCAAAAGGTTGCAGGAGGCTATTGTGACCCAGTGGCCCTCCCAAGCTCCATTTTTGCTGGTAGAGGCACCGTGGGCTGGTCCTTCGCTGTTTCCTGGGTGGGCACACAGGCCAGATCTAAGCACTCCACAGGCCGGATCTGTCTGGGGGCCATGAGTTTGACACCTCTGTCCTACAGCATCTGGTCCAATCCACTTGTGCTGCTTTTCCCATACGGATTTCTATGAAGAACATTTTGTTTCCCACGAGAGGATAAAGCTTTAAATGATGTAAAACTATCCCTTTGGAAATGCCTTACCTGTGAAGGACTGAAGCTTCGATCTGTTTTAATTGATGCGATGGGATGAAGACGTCGCAATAGCCGGACAGCTGGTTTCTGGTAATCTGCATTTGCCATCACCATGCTATAAGCAGGTGGGATGAGGGCTGACTGTCTCTGCAACAGCTGTAAGATGGTTTGAATGTCAGCTGTCATTTGGGATTCAAGCCTGGAAAATAGCAGGAAATAAGCAGTCTATCAGAATATATATACACTCCCATTTTCCCTCAAGCTCTCAGAGCAGAGCGCTATAGATGGTATGCATTAGGTCATGCCCCTTTGAACAGGGTTTCACATGACTTTCCCCTTCTTAGTGGCAGGAGAGAGTTTCTCAATTTTTACACAGCTTATATAATGTGTATTGGTTACATTTTCATTGCCCACTAGAGGCTCCATGGGACTGTTTTTATCCTATTGGGACTGATAGCAATAGCGCTTAAACTTATATACTGCTTCACAGTGCTTTACAATCCTCTCTAAGCGGTTTACAGAGTCAGCATCTTGCCCCCAACAATCTGGGTCCTCCTTTTACCGACTTCAGAAGGATGGAAGACTGAGTCAACCTTGAGCCAGTGAGAATCGAACTGCTGGCAGTCAGCAGAATTAGCCTGCAATACTGCAAAACAATTAAGGAATTCACATAATTTGAACCCACGACCTAGCAGTATTTAGAACACGGGTGTCAAACTCGCTGCGTCACGTTGCTGTCATGCTGACAAATCATGACGTTTTTCCCCTTCACGGAGCTGGGGTGGGGGTGGCCTGCATGTGATGTCGCCAGTTTGACACCCATGATAGAGGAAGAAAAAAGAGAAAGTTCATTTTTTTATGGGGGACATAAAGACGTGTGAAACAAAAGCTCATAGCAAAGTCAGCCCTGCAAATTAGCTACCATAAAGATTTCATGTAGCGTTTGAAAGGTTAAGAAAGACTCACGGAACAGTATTTTTAAAATTACAGCCGCCCAAAGTAGCTCTTGTGATATCGGCATTGCATGACTTAGCTCATTAAGCTCACTAAGAAGAAATGATAGGGACGGGTTTTCTAAAAATAAGCTGGGGAAAAATTGGAATTGATGCTTCAACTTCTCGCCGGGAGCTTTTTAGCAACAGAAAAACTAAATTGGCATCAGAAATAATGATAGTGATTGGGAAGAAACTCTAACCATACATTTTTTGGCAGAGTGGAAAAATGGAAGCTTTATGGATTTCCGAAAAAGAAATTCTCCTAAATACATTTCCCCTAAGGTTGGTTTTCAAGGAAACATGCTAAACTGTGCAGCTTTCCGTTAAGTTCCAGCGTTTGATCTGATTACAGTTGATATGTGAAAAATTGCTTCCTTTAAGTAACCACTGGGATGTAGCAGTGGGAGAAGAACAGAGATGAGCTCTTTATTTAGGCTTATCATGCTTGCTTTTCTCATATCCCTCTAGCCTCACCTCTACGGGACCTGTGGGATAACAAGACAAAACCATTTCTGGAGAATTCCCTGACATGACATGAAGAACACGCTTTGAATTTTCATTCTGAGTTTAGGAAGTTGCCTCTGTAACTGAGCCTTGCAATTTATCACATCAGCCATCAACTTGGATCGCAGCTGCTCTCTGGCATGAGATTCCTGTGAGACATTGCCTGCGTAAGACAGTTTCACTGGGAAAATCAGAAATCTTCAACAAATTGTACCTGGGCCCCCAGAGCAATGGTTTCCTCTCCCAAATGTTTTCTAACTGGTGAATGGGATTCCAAAATGCAGATTATGAAGTTCTACCTACTATTTATTCTGATCTATTTCAAGGATGTAAATTCTTTTTATCTATATAGGTGGTCTTCAATGAACAACTGCCGTTGGGATTGGCAATTCCATTGCTAAATGACATGGCCGTTAAATAAAAACCACATGATCATGTGAGCGTGCCCAACTTATAGAAATAGCAATAGAATTTAGACTTATATACTGCTTCACAGTGCTTCAGAGCCCTCTCTAAGCGGTTTACAGAGTCAGCCTGTTGCCCTCAACAATCTGGGTCATTTTACTGACCTTGGAAGGATGAAGGCTGAGTCAACCTTGAGCGCGTGAGAATCGAACTACCAAACTGCAGTCAGTCGGAAGTAGCCTGCAGTACTGCATTCTAGCCATTGTGCCACTACGGCTCTGATGTCAGAGCTTATGATGTCAGCTCTGCTGTGGTCGCTAAGTGAATTATCCATGGTCATAAATCATGTCACGTGATTCCAACGTGTGACTTCCTGCTGACTTTTCCTTTAATTTTGCTGCCATCCAGGGGGACCCTCTCCATCACCATGCCCGCTCAGCCATGCTTACACGCCACTAACGCTGCCACGTTGATGTTGCCTCTCTGATGTCGATTGAGCCTGTAGCTGCATGTGGCTCTTCTACTCGGGTGCAACTGCCTACTCTGATGTAACTCTTTTGCTCAGATGCGGCTAACCAGGAAAGAGGCTACGATGACACTGAGTGGGGGTGTGGCTGTGGGTGGGGGTCATGGTGATTGGTGATGGTGGGTGGGTGTCATCTGGGTAGAGTTGTGGGTGGAGCTGGGTGGGGTAATGGTATATATATATATCCCAGTAAGGGTATGGCTAGCTGATGAGAGCTAAATAGCTTGAAATAGATCTATACTAGTCTCCCTTTATTTATTTATCAGCACAAATACACACACACACACACACACACATATGGATGATGGTGTTAACATGGTTAGAACTGACTTGGATTTGATTACAAAGCAACCGTGAGACTGTAGGAGCAACCACTGCCTATGTGTATTGGTTGTCAAGGGCCTGAATTGCAATCACATGACTGCTGCGACAAGTACAACTTGTGTGTAAAAGAATCGGTGCTAAGCCTACCTTTGCAGTGTGACCCTTAACAGCTGTTAAACCGGATGGCCGTTACCCAAGGACTACCTATAAATTATGGTATTTTTTGGAGTATAAGACATTCCGAAGTATAAGACGCACCTAGGTTTGGGGGAGGAAAACAAGGGGGAGGAAATCTGCTTCTGCCTCCCAGCAATTTGCCTCCTTGCAACAAACAGCAAACAGTACAGACGATATACACTGTTTTTGGTGTTACATTTTAGACTATACTTGTACAGATGCTGTTAAAATTGATGTGGTTTTCTGGAAGCATAGTTATTCTCTGCTATTTAAAAGGAGATACAATAGCACTGGGCCTCTTCAGATCAAGCATTTATTTTAAAAAGTTTCTTCATTTTGTTAAGTTGTCTAGAACAATAATAAAGCAGTCTAATAATTCTATAGGCATTTATAGTTATTGACTTACCTCCTTGCAGCAAACAGCAAACAACCTGATTAGCACAAGAAAAAAAATCTGCCTCTGCCTCCCAGCAATTTGCCTCTTGCCAGCAAACAGCAAGTTTCACTTTCAATTTCAGCATGGGCCTCCCTATTATCAGGGATTGCCATAGCCTATTGCTGCCTCCCCAAGCCCCATTTTCCCCACTTGCTGCAAGGAGGTAAATTGCTGGGAGGCAGAGGCCAAAGGGTGTGAGCTAGTGGGTGGGTGGGGCTACATTCAGTGTATAAGACGCACCCAAATTTTCACCCTCTTTTAGGGGGGGAAAAGGCATATTTTATACTCTGAAAAATACAGTAAACTTTATCACAGGTCTTTTCCAAAATCAGTATCGTCATCTGCAGGTTTTTTTTTTTGATGGAGGGCTGAGTCTAAGAAAAGAGTGTTTGATGAAAGCAAATTTCCTCTTCTCAAAGGGTTGGGATTGCTAATTCCTGGGATTACTAGATGGATCCATGGCCACCTAAAAAAGGTTCTTCTTCTGGATCCCGACAGATGGATCCAGATTCTTTGACCGATGGGATCCGAAGTAGACCCTCCTTGTTGGCACGAGTAGGACGGCCATAAATCTTGAGTTGAGCCCCTCACTGTTAATGATTACTGGAAGCCTATGTAAACATTATCAATCTATGGAAAGCTGGGATATCTGCATGCATTGTGTTACCTGCTGTAACTGCTGTAATATATGTTTTAATGCAGTATTTTATTTTTCCTGGAAATTAGGCCATTGCGATTCAGGCTTTATTGGCTCGTAGACTGCAAGACAAGTGGCTTGCCCTTATATTGGCTTCAAATTGCTTGTTAAAATGTAGAGAGAACATGCCCAGGAGCACTTACTATCTAATATGGACTGAATTTGTCAATTCAGGATTAAATTGGCCATTTGTCAGGACAAAAGTGATGACTGTAGTAGAATACCGGGGAGATGATGATGATGATTTTTTTTTTTGAAAAAGGTTACAGGCCTGAATAAAAGCCAATTTCCAATTAGATGCAGCTTTGCCTGCCGGCAAGTCCTTTTTTTATCTTTGTGCAGAATTTATTCTGGTGGTTTACGGGGTATGATCCTATAAATACCACCGGAGCAATGGTAAAGGGCAGTGCCAAAGGCTGCCCTTTTGATATCCCTTTGGGACTCTTTTTGAATTTGGGAAAGCAAGTATGATTTTCTACTCTGTTGAGAGGTCTGTCTTTAGTAACTAGCTCAGACTGTAATCGAACCCCATATTTCTGTTGTGAAGTGAGACGTTTGTTAAGTGAGTTTTGCCCCGTTTTACAACTTTTCTGGACACAGTTGTTAAGTGAATCACTGCAGTTGATATGTTAGTAAGCCAGTTGTTAAGTGAATCTGGCTTCCCCTTGGACTTTGCTTGTCAGAAGCTTGCAAAATGGGATCACATGACCCTGTTAGGACACTGCAATTAATGTGAGTCCGTTTCCAAGCCTCTGAATTTTGATCATGGGGATACTACAAAGGTTGTAACTGCAGAAAACAGTCATAAGTCATATTTTTCAGTGACATTGTAACTTTGAACAGTCAGTAAAGGAACTGTTGTAAGTCAAGGACTACCTGTAGTTCTATTATTCAATTGATACCAAACCAGTCATTTTAGTTACAAAAAATCTAAATCATGTCTGCAGACACAATAGGAATTTCCTTCCCTCTCCCCCCATCTGCACCTTTCTCTCTAGAACACGGGTGACAAACTTGCGGCGTCGTGTTGCCGTCACATGACGTATCGTGACATTTCCCTCCTTCACTGAGCTGGGATGGGTGTGGCCTTCATCCAGTTTGACACCCCTGCTCTAGCATCTCCCAATTTTAGGACTAATATTTTTGGTAGCAAACATCTGGATGACCATGAGATGCATCTGTCAGGCCTGCAGTTATATCCCTTTTAGGATCTTTGGCCTGCCACACTCTCTCTTATTTCATTATGCTGTTTCATTAGTGTAGTAGTTGGGAGGGGGGAATAGAAAGGAGTAGAATGGTGGAATGTGTTGTTGTCATTCTTTTCTAGAAGCCCAAGGTCATCTTTTGTCTCCGCACCTCTGCACCTGACCAGAAGCAGCTGGGTGGAGATGCCAGCATGGAAGAAGAAGATTGGACCATGTGATGGATTTGTGGGTGTGGGGACAAGATCATGAACTTTCAATTGGGTGGGAATCCGATGTAACGTCCAGAATTGGGATTCCACAGCACGATGCCAACATGTCTGTCTTATTAAATTGGAACTTTAAGGATAGCTCTGCCTTGGACTCTGATTTAATTCTGCATGATATTTGGAACGCTGACAGTATCTTTTTACTGCAGTCCTATGCTGGTAGCTTCACCCAATCTCAAGAGAAAATTGGGAAGGGGTGCACAATAAATGAAAGTTTCTTTATTTAGAGTTTGATAGTATACATGTGTGTGAAATGTTCCATGCATCAACAAATCTGGATGGACTAATCTGGATGGCCCATGTCTGAATTAAATTAGATAATTATTATTCCTTCCTAAAGGGAGACTCTGATTTTTTCCCCCTGTTTAAAACAGACCTATTTTTTTCTAGTGATTTTTCAAACAAATGTAAGTTACATTTTTTACTTGTTAGAATTTGTTGTAGGGAATAAAATGGTACAAATAGTTTTAAAATGAACCTTTTCCTTCTAATCTACAGTAATGAGTGGGGATTTTTCTAATTATTGGAATGTTATTACAACATCTTGCTCTATTGGACCATTTCAGATTTGTTTTGACAGTGTGCATGGAATTTAGAATATTTTTTTTCTCACAGACCAGTGATAAGTTTTAACCAAGGTTATTAGAGCAAGTAATTTATTTCTTTTGGCTGATAACAGTTTTCCCTAATGGCATGGCTGCCTATTAAGTTAAATGTTATAAATGTCCCAGCAACTCAGTTCCTTTGAATCGACATTTAGATTCAAAAATTACTTCATGAATTTAAGCAGATAAGGTTTAATTTTATTTTGCAATCTAACTGCATTGCAGTAGGATCAACCATCTGATCTGTCCTGAAGGATTATACAATTTTTTTAAGCTTCCGACATTTCCCCTCCTAACAACTGACTAAAAGTAGTCTCACCTGGACATCACCTTAATGATGAAATAATTCTCTCTCTCTAAACCCATTTAAATGCCTTTTCTATATTAACACAAAATGCAACTAGTCCAAGAATTCTAGTTGTGAAACAGAGGTCTTGGACGGTGGCTTAAATTATGCAGCCAAAGCAGCCTCAAACTCTACTTCTGATTCCTAAAAATTTAAGCAGATGAAATCCACTTCTCAGAATTTCAAGAACAGTAGCTAAAGGTGATTATTACAATGACAGAGTAAATCTATTCAAGAAGGGGTGGGTGGATAAAATAAAAAGTTGAGATAGAATCCACAACCTCCTGACTGAAGGCTGAAGGTTCAATTGTGTGGCTGCAACCAGCATCTTGACTTTTGGATCCTACTGCTAATACAAACCAAAAAGTTTTGAGAACAATCTTTGGATACCACCTTTATACACATAGGAGAAACTTCCATTGAAATCTGGGGGACGTATATATAAACAGACATACAAAATGCAAACAAATGGAGAATCTCACACAGTTTGAAAGCAGAACAGATATTTAAAAACAATGTTATACTTAATAAACAATCTTTTTAATAAGGGAATTCATTTATATGTTGATGTACTGCAGTGGTGGGATTCAAATTTTTTAACTACTGGTTTTGTGGGCATGGCTTTGTGGACGTGGTGTGGCTTTGTGGGCATGGCAGGGAAAGGATACTGCAAAATCCCAATTTCCTCCCGACTCCGGGGGGAAGGTTACTGCAAAATCCCCATTCCCTCCCCACCCCATTAACCTGCTTTCCAGCTCCGTTCTCCTGTTCAAGGAAGATCGGCTGGGAGGCAGCAGGGGCAGGGGCAGCTTATTTGCTGGTTCTCCGAACTACTCAAAATTTCTGCTACCGGTTCTCCAGAACCTGTCAGAACTGGCTGAATACCACTTCTGATGTACTGTAGATAATAACCATCCTGATAGTTTTGGAGTCACATATTAATTCTATGCCATCTAAAAAGGAAGAATCACAGCAGATAATTCTCATTACTATCTAATGGAAACCCTACTAGATGGAATAAGTAGATGAAGTTTTCCTGTTATTTCTTGGAATGTTGCTAGCTAGAACACTGGTTTCCTTGGGGAATGAATGAATGAAAAAAAGTACTTAGGGCACACAATATTACCTGCTTACCTAAAATTTGGACTGCCACTATTGGATCAGATGAATATTTTTCCCAGGATAAAAAGCTAATATATTGGCCGAAAAAGAGGACATTGCCCTCTTGTTAATAATGATCCTAACATTGAAAAGTGAAAAATAAACTTGAACACCATTTTCCATAATGATTAGTACAAAGGTTAAGTGTGTTTTTTCTCTTTTAATAGTTAGCATGTATATTATTTCACCACCACTGAACCTTAAATTCTATATCAAATTGTCTTGAAACAAACTGTACTAGATGGGCAGTACAGAATTCCATGCTTGAACAGAAAAACTGGTGTTGATTGCATATCAATATCAAAATCACCCCTTAAACGGATTTGCCCAGGTTTGCTAAACAGGTTCCCTTAAGTGCCTTATTTTGCTGGCAAAAAAACTTTGTTTTGCAACAAAAGGGAGAGAGATAAGTGAGAGCTGAAAGGAATCTGATTGCCTGCAAGAGATTGGAGGAAGAAGATCTGGGAAAAGGAGAGAGATTGCTGGAAAGGAAGAGACAAGACAGAAATCGGAAACAGTCTTGTGATCTAGGAGAAGCACAGGCTAATCTACACAGGTGGAAGGAACTATGATGAGAGCAAAGCTGAACAAAGCTACTCCCACAATGAGGAGGTGAAGAAGAGTTGCACTTGGAAACAAAACAACTGCCTGGATGGCGAGAAAAAGGAATCTTAGGTAGGGATAAGTCAAAGACTCTAGGCCGATACAATAAAACTTGACTCCATAGAAAGGAGCTGAGGATCTCTGGGTGGGATGAGAGAAAAGACCCAGAATCATGTCCCAGAAATCTCCAGGGAATCAACTGGAGTTAAGAGTGGCTCCTAAAGCTTCAAGCAAAGTTTGCAGTCTATATGAATCAAGGATTAATCATCTATTTGTTGGAGAAGTGAGCTTAGAGGAAATTCCTCCTTTCAGAAGTAAAGTGAGGTTTTTATGCTAAGATCTATGTTCAGATTACATTATTTTTAGGTATGCTAGTCTGCCGCTTGGAAACAGTCTGTGACTATCTCATGGTAATTACCTCTGATTTTTCTATCAAAATGAGATTATCTTTCAGAAAACTTCAATCTTATGTGTTTTATCCTATCTATCTATATGTTACTTGAAATCCCACATCTCTTCCCATATCATTCTATTTAAGAACGTTGTTTCAAATGCTATTTATACTTTTATTAGTGCTAAATGCTTTATATCATCCACATGTTTGATATTTTGGTAAGCTAAAAGGAAATTTTCTTTTTCCTTAAATTCAGTAGAATTGATTTTTAAAATGATGCTTTACTTCTTACAAGGGAAAAGGCTGTTGCTCAAAGGCCACATACCTTAAAACAATTATGGCCAGGATATGATGCTGCTGGGTTTGTTTGCTTTTATTCTTATTATTAGTATTACTATTAACTATCCTCACCATCACCATTGTGCCCAGTTTATGGATAAGTTGCTTTGGCTGTGAGAATCCTCTCTCTATCACAATGTAGTGTCAAGAAGGAAGAGCCTAACAAGGACATCTCAAGCCAACTCACTTCTAGGCTGCATAAACAGAGGGACAGAATCAAGATCATGTGAAGTGTTAAATACCACTTTATAATGCCTTGGTAAGGCCACTCTTGGAACACTGCATCCAGTTTTGGTCGTCATGATGTAAAAAATGATGTTGAGACTCTAGAAAGAGAGCAGAGAAGAGCAACACAGATGATTAGGGGACTGGAGGCTAAAACATATGAAGAACAGTTACAGGAACTGGGTATGTCTAGTGTCAGGCCTGCAGCCAGTTCCTTTTGGAAATCTTTGGCCTGCCACACTAATGTTTTATTCTACTATGCTGTTTCATTAGTGGGGAATTGGGAGGGGGAATAGTAAGGAGTAGAATGTGATGTTGCCAAAATAAAATTCCTTTCTAGAATCCAAGGTCATCCTTTGTCTTTACACCTCTGCACCTGACTGGAACTGGATGGGTGGAACTGCCAGCATGGCAGTGGAAGATTGGACCATGTGATGGACTTGTTGGTGTGGGGCAAGATCATGAACTTTCAACTGGGTGGGGAAAACTCAGGAAGCTCAGATTTGGGTTTCCACAGAGGTGCCAACATGACTCTCTTAATAAATTGGAACTTTGAGCAATACTTTGCCTTCGACTCTGATTTAATTTTGGATGTTATTTGGAACCATGACATTAACCTGAATCTCCCTTAAAATATGTCACCAGCTACCCTTGCACGGGGTGCTGGGAGGGGTGCTGACTCCCATCACTGACCCGACCCGGGTCAGTATCAGTGAAGATGAAGATAGAGTCCATGTAATAGAAGCAGATGACTGGTCACTTTTCTGCAAACCTTCCAAAGTTGCAAAGGAATCTGTGGAGGAGGAAAACTGGACATTTATGGCTTCTGGAGACATGCGGTCAGAGCTGGGTGGGTGTTGAAAAGGCTATTTCAACACGGCTGGAGAGGACAAAAGCAATCACCCAGTAGCCGACCTGATGATTGGAGCCTCCCAGACCAACGTGTGCAGCCAAACGTGAATGAACCCACCCTCCTTCCCTAGCAAAGGCTCTGCACCATACTGGAGTGGAGATTTTTACTCCTTCCACACAGCGATAAGTGAAATGACCCATTATCCTGCAGCTGAGCCACAGACAGATCCCCCATCAACATGGGGAAATCAATCTAGCCAGCAGAAAGAGGCTTGGGCAACATGTCTCCCTAGCCAGCCACCGATGTTTGGGCTGCAGCCTGTGAATCAAGCACCACCGGGATGGGCTTTCTTCCCAGGTCATGGATGGGAAAAATACCAGTGGGCGTCTCCCTTCCCTCAGCAGATGGCACCATGTCAAATAATTGGGCAGGGGACAACCCAGAGATTGACCCCCCCAATTGAGTCCAGTCCCACCTGCAATGCCCCAACAGGCTCTTACTCCACCTTCCAACAGAGAAATGTTCTCGACAAAGACAGAAGGGATGAATGAGGAGGAAGCTGCAGGATGGATAGCGGAACAACATGACAAGGCGGTTCCTAAGTTTAGAGATACAAATGGGTTCCTTCCCTCAAGGGGGGGAGGGGCAATAAATGCCACCATTGCTGTCAACTTGGCCACAGAGTGTCAGAGTGTCTGGCTCCACCCCCAATCTCACAAACGCATGCACCAACTGCCAGTGCAGTAAAGAGAAGGCCCCAGAAGCCACCAGAAAAGAGTCATCTGGGTCAACAACCTCTGAAAGCTGATCCCCAACCTAAGGTGATGAAAAGTCCAACCAATGGAGAAACCTCAGAGGAAAAGAATAGTGTAGATGACCCGATGGTGAGTGCACCCATCTATCCCTTTGCCATCCAAGCCAAGCTCCAAGTACCCGAAATGGGGGTGAAAGGGGAAGTTGAAGCAGTCGTGGACACCTGATGCTAAATCAGTATGTTGAATGTAAAGCAACTAGGCATACGCACAAGACCTCTAGCCCATCCCATTTGGGTTGAGCAGGTAGATGGAACACTAGTTGGGGGGACCCCGGCCACGCTAATGACCAAACTGGTAAAGTTACAAGTAGGCTGCCACTATGAGCTCCTCAGATTCATCAAAGATGCCAGAATTAATTATCTTGGGGCTTGCATGGCTTGACAAGTGAACACCTATGATAAAGTGGGAAGACGGTGGTAGGAAATTGATTATCACATTTGGGCCGCTACCACCTGTGGAGCCAAAGGGCCAACCAGGGATGATTGAATCCAAGAGCCCAGAACCTGCAGCACCTGCAGCAGAGACAAAAGTATCCAACAAGCAAAAAAATTGGTGGTGGATGTTTTGTCGAGAAAACCGCAGTACGACAGTAAAAAGGAAGAAGTTGTTCACCCCATCCTTTCATCCTCCCACTTGGTGGCCCAAGTGACCACCCGAAGCCAGGATAAGCTGATGACAGTGATGAAATTGGCGCTCACAGAAGACCTGTGCCTCAACAATAACAAGGATATCCTAACAATGAAAGATGGCTTAGCCTGGAAGGGGTCCAAACTGTACGTCCCTGCGGGGTTGAGGCTGGAAGTTCTACAGTGAAGCCATGATGCAAAACTAGGAGGCCACTTTGGATTCCTAAAAACACTCCACTTCGCCAGGCATCAATTTTGGTGGCCAAAGATGAAATTGGAGGTGGAAGATTATGTAAAAAGCTGTGTGACTTGCACAATGATGAAAACACGGCCGGGGAAGCCCCATGGGCTACTACAACGAGTGGCCAGCCCTAGCCGACCATGGGAAGAGATCACAATGGACTTCATCATCAAGCTCCCAGACAGCAGCGGGAATAGAGTAATCTGGGGTTATTGATTTGGTTTCCAAGCAGGCACATTGGATGTTATTTGGAACCCTGACAACTAGTTTGATAAAAAGGACATTGTAGGAGGGGGGGGGGAGACATATCTCACTGTAGGAGTATTCCAGTATCTCAGGGACTGCTACAAAGAAGAGGGAATTAAACCATTTTCAAAAGCACCTGAGGGCAGGACAAGAAGCAATGGGTGGAAACTAGTCAAGAAGAGAAGCAAGTTAGAACTGACAGTTAGAACAATTAATCAGTGGAGCAACTTGTCTCCAGAAGTTGTGAATGCTCCAACACTGGCAGTTTTAAAGAATATGTTGGATAACATCTGAAGCGGTGTAGGGTTTCTGCCTAGGCAGGGGGTTGGACTAGAAGACCTCCAAGATCCCTTCCATCTCTGTTATTCTATTCTGTTCTTTCTTCCAGGAACATTGATCATGTCAGCTAGAAAGTAGTACATAACATATAACCAGAAGTTAGGGGTAGGTAGGGTTGAAGAGCATGATAGGGAAAACCAAGACCCTTTCCATCTACAGTACATTGTTACCCCTCCCTTGACAGCCATTCATTACAAATATAATTACTGGTAAATCTATATTGCATCAAATCTTCTAATAGTTTTATTTGAAGTGGAATGTTTTGATTACAGCAACTGCCAACTAGTCAACTAGGTTCAAAGTGGTATATCCATATGTGTACAAACCACAATTGCAAAAAATGATACAACATTCAATTGCAGTATCATGATCCAATTCCTGGCCTTCTGTACTTATGTCCCACTGGACACAAGTTCATAATTCATGTAGCTTGCAGAAATGTTGGCATATACATTTCATCATTTCCCCCATTCCCAGGGATGCCTATGAAATCATCATGCCATTGGAAAAAAGGAAAAGACTTCCAGAATATTTGCAAACACAATTCAATGTGAAGTTGAAACCATCAAAACATTCTTCCCCCCTTTGCAAATGGACGTGGATTAAATTTAATGTTTTTGCCTCCTTATTTTATTCCTGGTAAACAACTCGGTTCTGTGTTTCACCTAGCTTCAGTTTTTCAAAGTTTCTTTTGATCAAATGAAATGCATGGTTGGCATACTGAAAAAAAAGGTGTCATCTTCCAGGGTCACCTCATTTCAAAGCATACCTCTAGACCTCTACAGCTTTTTACCCAATTTTAAGGATGAGGTATTGTGGAAGAAACTTTCAGAATGAATACTGCCAATTTTCTTTTCTTAGTAAATATGCCATGTATGAATAAAAACAGCAGCATTCTTCTGAAGGCTGTTCTAGACCATCAGATTTTCCATTTTGAGGCTGTCAGAGAGCAATTGTATACCAACTTACTACAATTTTAACATACGCTCTTTGCTACTTGTGTATCTATTCTGACAATAAAACATATACAGCTTCTTTATAAATTGTACATTCTGGTAGGGCCATTGCTTACTTGGACTTTAAGACAAAGGCATTGGATTAAATAGCACAGATCTGATCAGTTTTTATCATTGCTCAGTAACAAATCTTATTGAAATAATCTGATTTGTCTTGAGGCAGGATCCAAATAACCATTTTAGGAGCAGAAAAAGAGTTTAAAACTTGAGTGGGGGGAGTGTATCCATCATAATCTGCTTTTGAGAAGTTCCCTTTGGTCAAAAAAAGTGAAATGTGTTAAGGAGTTGGGTAAAGACTCCGAAGATGAGGCTGCATTAGGCACGTACAGCTCTTTACAGAACTTTGCATTCCAGCCAATCTGTGCCCTAAGGAAAGCTTTTTCCATGGTTGTAAGAAAATGATCTCTCTATATAGTAGCTTTCATTCTTCAGGCCATGATGGCATTGCAGTCAGATGGATGCTGGCAGCCTGTAGCATTCCTCTATAATTTATATCCAGATAATTGCTAGGTTAATGCTATTACTAGAACTGGGAGCAGGTGATTACAGGATCTTTGATTATCAGGAGGACTTTCTTGGTTACCTGCCTGGAGTGTGGCCAAGAACATTTTTGCACTTTCGCTGAGAGGCATGTCGGCAGTTGCCAAGACAGATGTGATGACTGTCCTTCTCAAGAGCATAGAATATAGAAAGACTATTAAGGGCACTATTATTAATGTTATACATTCTGATGAAGCCAAGAACAGAATATCTTGACCAGGTGGCCCAGAGGAATGCAGCATTCCCTAACTGACTTGCTAAAGATACTTAAGGATAAAATGTTTCTGGGATCTCACTTTTGCTAGGTGAACATATTGATTGTAGGAATTCTGGAGGAAACTTGAGAAAGGCCAGACAGTTTGTTTTGATCTGGAAAGCATTGACTCTCCTATAAGATTATAACTACCATACTTTTTGGAGTATAAGACACACTCCTCCCCCCTAAAAGAGGGTGGAAAGGTTGATGCATCTTATACACCCGAAACCCACCCCATGAGTCCCATTTTAGCCAAAACAGGTAGGGTGTGCAGAGGGTTTGGGAGGCCTGCAGGGTGCTCCTGGGGGCTGGGGATAGCAAAAACGGGATGAGTGGCAGGTTTGGGAGGCCAAAAATGGGCCCATTTTTTTGCAAAAACGGGGGTATACAGAGGATTTGGGAGGCCTGCAGAGTGCTCCCGGGGGCCAGGGAGGACAAAAACCAGATGCACGGAGGTAAAAAAGTATTGTTTTTCCTTGTTTTCCTCTTCAAAATCTTGGTGCGTCTTATACTCCAGTGTGTCTTATAGTCTGAAAAATATGATAACCACAGAGGTTCACTACAAACAATGAAATGAAATATGGCCGATATTCATGCATAGTCACATGTGCAGGGGACAAAAATATTATGATATTTTGTTTCCTAATTTTATTAAGGACATGATGATGTAATCCATTAAAGTCATGTCTGACTCTTGGCAATTCTAGGGGCCCGATCTTGAAATCTTTCTTTCTCTTCTTTTTTTCTATGCACTGGCTGATGTGAACTTTAATGGTGTCCAACTATCGTGTTCTTTGGTGGCCTGGTTTCCTTTTACCACTAACTCTAGACAACATAATTGCTTTCTCCAGTGATATTAAGGACAATACACGGGGAAAAATAGTGTGAAAAATATGGCTTGACAGGAAAATCCTGATCCCGTCATCAAGTTTCTGTATTTTCTATTATGAGTTTCTGTATTCTGAAATTAATCAATTTTGTTTAAAAATCATTTCATAATAATGAGGCAATTGAAAAATATTTTACATCTTTATGTTCCTGTCGAAAAAAGGCACTTTCAAATAGAACAAATATCAATTGTCTCCAAGCAAGAATTGGTAGGATATAACATAGACAAAATAATGGAAAACGAAGAAGCTAAAGTGTTCTAGGACTTTAAAGTTTGGACAGATAAACACCTACCACATAAAACCCTGAATTTAATAAATGTTGAAAGGAAAGAGAAAAAAAGTTTGGATAGTGGATGGGGCAGTACCTGAAAACAACAGATGAGAAGATAAAGAAGTGGAGAAAAATAAAAAAATATATATAATGACCTATAAATAGAAGTAGAATGATTATGGCAAAAGAAAGCAACGGTAGTACCAATAGTAAAAGGTGCCTTGAGTGCAATCCCAAAATTTCTGGACCACCACCTATATGGCATTGACAAAATCATAATTATTAGTCTATTACAAAAGGCAGCGTTACTTGGAACAGCTTACTGCCAGCCATTCCAGCAGCTGAATCAGATGAGGAGGAGGCATGGGGGTCAGGATAAACATCAAGGCAACCTGAGAGCTCTGAGAGGAAGGAGGGAATGGAGGGCGGAGCCTGGGCCATCCACCAGCCCTCAGATGGAGAGTCAACAGCACCCAGGTATGGAGGTGGCTGATGAGGAAGAGGAGGAATAGCTGGGTCCAGTGCCTGATGCACGGATGCGCAGAAGGCAAAGGAAAGGAAAGCAGTGGAAATCTATGGACCGATCCTTGGGATGGAAGAGCCACCACTGCTACAAAGCCCCACCCTAGCTCTGGCGATAAAAGGCGGGGGGGGGGAGATGAATAGATGTGGCAGACAACTATTCATCTCCCTGCCAGACAGACCTGTGGTGAGAGAGAAACATTTTGCTGGGGCTGCTGGGGCTCCTAATAAAGGAATCTTTGAGTTAACTTCAGGTTGGTCATGTTTGGGGAGCTGGGTCAGAACAGCTACTTCTGAAGCTCCACAAAGGCTGTGCAGAGAATTTCTCTAGTTTCCAAGTGAATAACTTTCTTAATAAATAGTTAATGCAGCTGATATTAGCTGTTTACATGAGCTTGAATGTCCTGTTCTAATAAATCAGTAGAAGCTCAAATTAAACAAAGTGTACGTAATTAAGTTAATACAACCAACTTCTTCTTTTTTTGTGCATACGGGACAATTTTTTACTCAGGCACATTTTTTCCCTTTCTTTTTCCTGTTTAATTTTTTACTGCTAGCTTATTAACTTTGTGGTTATGCTAATCTGCATTAATGCATTTATAGCTTTCAATTAATTGTGCCAATTAATATAAATTATAATTAAATCAGTTTCAAAGAATGCTATCTTCTGTATTAATTGACTGCATAAAAGAGTTCCAAATAACTTCAGATACTTTGCTTATGCTGAGAAAGCAACAAAACATTACCGTATTTATTTACCAGAAAGATGTAGATTGGTAAAAAAAATGTTTCCAAATATTTTTTGTATAGTTCTTGGGTATATTTGATTTGGATGCTATGAAACATAGACAAAATATGCTAGATACTCATGCAATTGGTAGTAAGCTGAGAATAAACATATTTTAACATGCCTCATACTTTCCTGGAGATTGTTCCATATTATTATTTTGACCATAATAGCCATTAAAAAAAAACAATAATGCTATTGGATGAAACAGATATGTGCTGAATTCTCTGAAGCAGATGCAAGTACACATTGGACTAGGCTACATGAGCATTCAGCATCTCTTAATCTTACTTAACAGAAATATTTAGCAGAACAATAAGAGTTGGAAGGGACCTTGGAAGTCTTCCAGTCCAACCCCTGCTTGACCAGGCAACCATTTCAGACAAGTTATTCAGATTTGAATAATGTCAAATGCATGGTCCTTAACCAACACAGCCTTAGAGTAATGTATTAGACCAGGGGTGTCAAACTCAAGGCTCGCAGGCTGAATCCGCCCCACAGGGTGCTTAGATCTGGCCCATGAGGCCACCCTGGAAGCAGTGAAGAACCATCCCGTGGTGCTTCTGTCAGTGAAAATGGAGCTCAGGAGGGCTGCGGGCGGCCACTTTTGCTGGCAGAGGGTTGCAGGAGGCTGTCACAGCTGGAAACAGAGCTCAGGAGCCCGTTTTCACTGGCAGAGTGCTTGGGCCACCACAGGTGCCCCAGACACGAGTGATGTCGAGCTCACCACACCCATCCTGGCCATGCCTACCCACACACCCCTGTCCCCCTAGGTCAAACACAACCCTGATGCGCCCCTCAATGAAATCGAGTTTGACACCCCTGCATTAGACAAAGAGAGACGATGGAAAGTAGAAATTATATAGAAAAGAAATCTAATCTAGGGAATATAAAGCCCTTCATGGTACAGTATAGGTCCGGGCCTTGTAAAGTACTTGTCACTTATTGATTCTATCCATCCCATGAGATCCAAGAGGGTGGACATAGCCTGAATCCCCTCTATAAAACAATCATGTGGTGGACCCAGGAGATATGCTCTTGTAGTAGTACCTACCCACTGGAATACTGTAGTCTTCCCGTTAAGATTTGGATGGTCCTGATGGCATTGGTCATTGGTCTTGAAGGCCTTGATTTTTCCCCAGAGAGGGGCCACATGCCAGATGAGCCCATCTATGGTGATTTTAAACTTGATTTGACTGTGAGGTCAGTCTTTGTTATGTTACTTTTCTTTTGTGTTGTTTTTAATCTGTTGGTTTTAATACTCAAATGTGTACATTGGGTGTCATATAAATTGATTGTAAATGCAAGCACTTAAAGTTCTATTCTGCTCTTCTGCTTCATGGCACTCAGGGCAGCTTTCAAGAATAAAATTACAATTGAAACAATAGTGTTAATAATCAATAAAACATGATTGATCCGATTGCACGTAAGATACTGCTTGACAAAAATTTTCAAGAGTTGAATTCTCCTTGGTAAGCATTCGAAGGGACATCCCAGTGAGGGGCAGGTACAACAGCAAAATGGCAGGATGAACAAACCTTATTTATGTTGACAGCAGCGGTGGGTTTCACATTGTGTTACCACCGGTTCCCGCTCACTTCATGGGTCCATGTGCCACTTCCACACATGCACTCGGTTTTCCACGCATGAGCTTTGCTCTCTCTTGTACCTTCCGGGCATGCTCAAAAACGTACCTAAATAGGATGGCATAGAGCCGGGGCAGGTGAGCAGGCCCACCCATGATTTCCACTACTGGTTTGGCCGAACTGGTCCGAATTGACTGAATACCACCTCTGGTTGACAGGAATATTTTCTAACCACTCCCTCCCATTCTGTCTTCTCCTGATATGCCTGTGACTTTTTTTTCTTTGAAGGATTTTTTTAAACAATCTGCTGAACAGATGTTATTGATGTACACTCACAATCACGTTGCTCTACTCTTTTGGATTCGCTGTCATTTTATACTGCCAAGAATGAATTTATGCTGGTCAATAGGGTTTCTTCCTCAATAACCCTGTCAACCAATGTAGCAAAAAACAGCTTTAATTTCATTCATTTGTAACAGTTTAATTTACGTATTCCCTGACTTCCCCTAATAAGTCTTTGAGTGCACTGCTGCTAACTTGGAAAATCTGCTTTGTTGTCTTTTCCTAGATGCATTTGCCACAACCTTTATTTCAAATGTTTTTTTTTAAAAGTGAAAGCATCCAAATTTGACACCAGAGCCCAATTAGAGATCTCCACTACAATGTTAGATCACCAAACCATTCAACTGAAGCATGGAACTGTTCTTACTTTCCATAAAAATGTTTATTTAATTCCTCTATAAATGGAACAGCTTTGGTATATTTCCTCAACTCAGCCAAGAATCCTTCAGAATAATGAACTAAACTTTACTTTCTAATTCAGGATCTTTCAGAAGCTCCTTCAGCTAGCAGCTGTCCAAGTTTTGTCCTAGTTTTGATGAAGTTAATATGTGAGATCACTGTGGATATGCTATTTTTTTATTCCCAAGGAATGTGGGTAAAGTGGGACTTCAACTGAGAAAAATTTAACTAGGACACAAGTGTTGCTCCTTGCTGATAGATCTGGAAACAAATCAAGAGTTACAAAAAGTGCCAAAGGATCTTCGACAGCTTACCAAACAGTAGAGGAATTCCATGGAATACTGAAGACCTAAAAAGCACACCATAAAAATGTTCAGGAAGGTAATACCAACCAGACACATCATGGCTTGGGAAGATGCTTAACAAGAAAAATAGGCAAATGTGTGTGTGTGTGTGTGTGTGTTTATCAGTGAGAACAATAGATTGATTGCTGGGAAAACTCTACCCATGACAAGCCAGGTTAAACTACAGTACGTGCTGATACAGAGCTAAAATTTTCACACTATAAAGAAAGAAGTCCCCAGTTCAAATATGATGTATGCGCAAAACTACATTATCTACTGGTAGTCACAAGAGGATGTTTCCTATCTTCATCCTCAGGCGCATTTTGATTCTACATAACAGTGTTATATTATTCAGTGGAATGGATCTAGTTTGAAAAAAGAGAAATGCCAACATTGCTGTCACGTTCAAAGCTATTGAAAACCCAGTTCTGCTTTTTCCTTCATGCTCTTGAGTTACCTGCTGAGTTGCTCTTGAAGTAGATCTAGCCTCTGCTCCACTTCGCCATAGTTGATTTCACTTTCTGTTTCAGAGATCCCCCAGGTGACAGGAGGTAATGCGGATGGACAAGAGGATTCTTGGTGACTTCTGCTCTGCTCTTCCTCCCAGGTTCTCCTGTCCCTGATATCTGCCAGTCAAATGAGAGTGAAGGTTAGCCTAACACAGATAGCCTATTTTATGCCTGTTTCTTATAGTTCTCATCCATGCGATATGAAGAGGTTGCTTATCTGTTACTGTAGTCTTTCATTTGCCACCAGCACACTCCCCCATAAGGCTAATTTCCCGGTGCAGAAGCCACTCTTAGAATTTTGCAGAGCTAAAGCGAGTTTTGAAAAGGAAAACACAATCCTTTATCCATATACTCCTGGGTTTATTATCCTGCCTTGCTCCCTCTGAATGGTTGAGATTCTCACAACATCTCAGATTACTTGCCATGGTAGGCATTTGATGTGGGGAAGGTGCATGGATTGTGTGAATGCACAGACTACCACACAACGAACTATAGTTACAGGAGAATAATTTTATTTCATGATCTCTGGGCATCAGGCATTCTCAGTGAATCTGAGCAAGTTTATTGATAGAGATGCTGGGGCTAATTAAGGATGACAGACAACAACAGCCAGAATAGCTGGCTTGGGATTAAATATCCAGATATTAGCGGCTAATTGAGGTGGCAGTCTGAATCAGATTATTATCCTACAGTGTTTCTGTATAGAGGGGCCTGCACAAAGCAGCTGATGCTAGAACCACCTGAGCCGAGAGTGCCTGAATAACCACAGTTTAGGATAAACCCAGATAATATTGAGCAATGCTGCTACTAGAACTTTTGAATACATTTGCAAGTAAAGGGAATAAGGCAGGGGTGTCAAACTTGCATCATCACAGTGGCATCACGTGACATATCACAACTTTTCCTGCCTTCACTAAACCGGGCATGAGTGTGGCCAGCGTCTGATGAGTTTGACAGCCTTGGAATAAGGAATGGCTGTGAAGGACAATCATCTCGACCAAGACAATAATTAGATAAACAGGAATTGAGCTGGTTCCAAGAAACTAATTTGGGAAAACGTCTCAGACAAACTCCTTCTTAGTTCAGATGAAGATAAAGTGAGGGACGGGGGAACATTCAGACTTGCCAAATTTTATAACAGTAAAAGTAATCTTGACCTATATGGCATTTGTTTGTTAGTCCGGTCTACTTTGTAGGGTGACAGTACTACAGAAGAAGCACCTACAGAAATAACAGGAAGCAGGGCACACTGTGTGTTGATTGGGGGAAATCTGGAAAAAAATAGTCAGATACTCACTGATTTGTCTTCCTAGGTTATTGATCGATCAACAGCAGTTGCCCAACAATGCAATTTTCAGCCTCAAGAAACAGATGTAAAATAATAGCTTTTCTCTATTTATCTTTTTGCTCTGAATCAATTCCTTTGCATTATTTTCATTTCCAGGAAGGAAAAGGAGTAGTACAAGGAAGGAAAATTTGAAATTCCCCAAACAAAATCCAACCATACTCTTTAGGTGTATGGCAGGTGGTTAGAGTGCAGTACTGCAGACTATTTCAGCTGAATGCTAGCTGCAGTTTGGCAGTTCAAATCTCATCAGGCTCAAGGTTGATTCAGCTTTCCATCCTTCTGAGGTGGGTAAAACGAGGACCCAAATTGTTGGGGGCAATATGCTGACTCTGTAAACCACCTAGAGAGAGCTATAAAGCAATATGATGCGGTATAGAAGTCTAAGTGCTAAGTGCCATTGCTATTAGTTATACTCTTTTCCACAGACTGTAATTTCCTAGGGTTGCGCTTGCTTTTATTCAGTAAAAGCACTTTATTTATACTTTTTTTTAAAAAAAAACTGGTTTCTTTATATAAATATTTGCACATTGAGCTCTCAAAGTGCAGAGCCTTTTCCTTCTGTTCTCTTCACACCTTAAAAATATCATCAGAAAACAAATGAAAAACAAGATTGAAATAAAAATGCTCAACAAGATTAACATCATCAAGAGCTGATCCTATCTGACCTGCAAATACCTGAATAACTCCTAGATAGCAGCAAAAGGTACAAAAAATTCTCTGCTGCCATCTATGGTCAAGAAGTAGAAGTCAGGTCATCAAAAAACCCGTTAGCTTCATGGACTGTTCTAAACCAAGTAAAATAACTGTAAGCTACCAGGCCTTTCAGACCTTTTAAAAAGCAATTACGAAGAGTCTTAGGTACACATATCAAAAACAGGCCCTTCTATAATAGTAGCAGTAGTCAGGATATTACCTCCAACAATCTGGATCCTCATTTTACCCACCTCGGAAGGATGGAAGGCTGAGTCAACCTTGAGCCTGGAGAGATTTGAATTGCCAAATTGCAGTCAGCTGGCAGTCAGCAGAAGTATCCTGCAGTACTGCACTTTAACCACTGCGCCACCATGACTCATCTCAAAATAGCCCTTGGGATTAAGTTTATCACATTTTAGTAGTTAATTTCTTCCAGCCTTAGAGTATTTCAACAGATTCAGTATTCTCTTCAATTGAACTGCCAAATTGCAGCTAGCAGTCAGTACTGCACTCTAACCACTGCGCCATCTCAGCTCTTCTAATAGAGCTGGAACTATGGCAGAAGCTCACTCGTCCGATTCATTTTTCTGGAAGGATTTTTTATTTTTTTTGCAAAGGCTCCTGAAACTGTTCAGCGAGTTCAAGCAAGGTCACATTAATGCAGGTGGTTTTCCTTCACGAGGAGAAGATTTTCACTGTAATGCCAATATTCCTCATTACATTGGATATTAACAATGAGATATCATATCTTTAGGCTCCCCCCCCCCTCCTCACAATCACTAACACTGATAAACCTCTCGGTATCATATCTCCTAGCACACGTATATATTGTCACACACTGTACACCTGTATGTTTAGAAAACATCCACATTTTGTTAATTAATTCAGTTAACAAGAACAAAGAAGAAGGCTGCTGGTTAGATGGAACATTATTAAAAGCAGGCAGATAGAAAAAGGATGATTACTTCTCCAGCGCCCCAAACAAAGAACAAGGACATTTTATTTGGGTTTGTGTGTGACCACAGTGAGAACACTCCTGAAAGAAGCTAAATATAGCCCAGAGAAGATTGTTTGGCTAGGTTGCCTTGGAAAAGGTTTCCATAGCTGCGAGATATATTTCTAGCAACCAAAAGGGAAAAGGTGACCTTCCAAATTGCAAATATATATTGTAGTATTTATAAAGTTCTGAGTCAATGGGAATTTATGGGTAGATGAATGACATTATTCTCTCTCTCTCTCTGTCTCTGTCTCTCCCTCCCTCCCTCCTTCCCTCCCTCTCTCCCTCTCTCTGTGTAGCTCAGGGGAGGGCAATTAATTTTCCCAAGGAACCACATGAGAAACTGACACTGCTGTGGAGGACCAAACCAATATGGGTGTGAAGGTGTGCAGCACAGACACACAAAAATTTGCGGGGGAAATAACAGTTGCCTTCAAAATAAAAGCAATCCACGCAGGCTGGACAGACATAGACAAAGGTCCAGACGTGACCCGAGAGCCATAAAATGCCCTGACGTAACCTGATATTTGATGAAGAGATATGGGAATAAAAACTGTTCTGCATTTCCTTATGCAGAAATAGGAGAGAAATCAACAAAACACATATCAATTGTGAGGTGTAGAAATATTCCAGTGATAGAACTCTTGATGTTTTGCATATCCTTATGCATTTCATTTATTCCTAATCGACAGTCATAAAGTTCTGGCAATAAAACGCCATAGTGAGATGGCTAGGAGATGATTTATATATCTGATTAATAGCGAGGCAAAATTTATTCAGTACTTATCTTACGTGGTAAACGTTTGTTACATACTAACATTTGGAATGCTGTCTGAAACCTAAATTCCAATATTTGAGTATCTCCTGCTTAATTCAGAGTGAACCCCCAAACCCCCACAATAACTACTTATAACTCTACTATTTCTTAAAACAACAGCAACACAATATCTAGTTTATACAACGGGATGGTAGCATGATTCCTTCCCAACAGGTGGAGCAATACAACTGTCATTAATTTGGGTCAGAGCTATCAAGATTTCAGGCTTCACAGGAACAGGCTAATTTCAGAAACCGAAGACTCAGCACCAAATGAAACAAGACATGAGACTTCTGTGAACAGATCATTCATTAGTCTAATCTTAGTTTCTTGAACAAAACTCACCAGTGTAATACCAGGAAGGTTTGAGAAACTGCATAATATAGGAAGTTCCAAACTTTGTACTGCATTATACTTTATGGGCAGATGGTTTCCTGTGGTCTCTTATCTCATGTGGTTCAGCTCCAATCCAATGATAGAAAAGCTGGCTTTGAATAGCAACAGCACTAGCACTTAGACTTATATACAGCTTCACAGGGCTTTACAGCCCTAAGCGGTATAAAGAGTAAAGCATATTGCCCCCAACAATCTGGGACCTCATTTTATCCACCATGGAAGGATACGGAATATTAAATATCATGTCTTGGTTCAAATAAGCTTTTTTTATATGGCAGATTTGTTAAGACAGGATAGTTTTCTTCTCTTTTTTTTGCCTGCTCTACAGCTTTTGGGCAATTTCTGAATATTTTGTAGATATAAATAACTCAGTGGTGGGTTGCACTTACCTTCATTACCGGTTCACTGATCGCACATGTTCCGTTCGCGCGCATGCCTGATTCGCGTTGCATGTGTGCCTGCAATCCACTACCCCTGCAGCAACCAGCTGATTATTGGTGCTCGCGCAGGTGTCGCACGATGTGCACATGTGCACAATTTGCCTTTTGCCATAAAAACAGGTATGGGGTCCGGATGGGCGGGCCAAAAGAGCCACAGTACCAGTTCACTCTCAGCTGCTCCGGGCCAGTTGAACCGGGCCAAACCAGCAGCAACCCACCTCTGAAATAACTCCTTTGACTGGATGAAGCTGAGCATTTACTGGCTGGATTCCCTTCCTTATGCCTATGCAGAGTTCACAGTGGATTATTTTTTCTTTGTGCCCTTGGAGAGAAACATCAACTACCAACTAGGATTGAACTCTCACTGGGAGGTGAGTATTTTCACCCCTAGACCACTACGCTGGTCATCTTTTGTAGATAACAAAGAGATTAAAAACCCCAGCTCTTTGCTGTTGGGAGTTATATGGTCAGCTTAAGGATGACCATTCTGCCATTCTCTATTGAAGAGAATACCGAATCTGTTGAAATACTCTAAGGCTGGAAGAAATTAACTACTAAAATATGATAAACTTAATCTCAAGGGCTATTTTGAGATGAGCCATGGTGGTGCAGTGGTTAGAGTGCAGTACTGCAGGCTACTTCTGCTGACTGCCAGCTGCCTGCAACTTGACAGTTCAAATCTCACCAGGCTCAAGGTTGACTCAGCCTTCCATCCTTCCGAGGTGGGTAAAATGAGGATCCAAATTGTTGGGGGAAATAGGCTAACTCTGTAAACCACTTAGAGAGGGCTGTAAAGCACTGTGGAGCAGTATATAAGTCAAAGTGCTATTGCTATTTTCAAGGAGATGTTTGATTAGAAGGTTAAAACTCTGACTGCTCTGACCATGTCCGGTGACTTCTTAAATCTGAATACCTTTGGCAAAGACTTTGTTGGGTTTACCTTTACAGGAGTGACTTCGTCGATCACTTTGGAGTCTTTCTGTTGCATTCACCATTTCCTCAAAATCCAATACTGCAGCCTTGCCTAGTCCAGCTGGGTAGCCTATGATCTCAGAAAAAAAAGGTTTCTGCTCATCATCTGTCGATGACACAGAAGATGATGACCTGCTTCTCTTTTCCACATAATGTTTCTCGATGGCCTGACAATGCTGGTTGTTGTCCATGGAATTCTCATCTTCTTTGTCATAATCTGTTAGAAAAGAAATTATTAGATTGATGCTATTTATTCTTGTCCTTGGGGAAGTGGGGAATACTGTACATTATGATGGCATTCAGAAAGTTTGTTCTGTTCAGAGAATAACGCTCCTTCAGTGCCTTTTTATAGAACTTGCCAGTAGGATTTACATCTATTTCCTCAAGCAGATCCTGCGATTCATATTTCTAGTCCCGAGGGGCATGGCTGAATTTTTTTTAAATAATGGTGAGTACAAATAAATACATTAAATGAGAACAAATTTTATTTGCATACAGGATTACTCATCTTTTTCCGCAGCACTTAATACATTCTGATTTTTTTAAAAAAAATCTAAATATTCCTAGGACAGAAACACATGACATTTTTTAAATAGACCTATTTTGAATGTCTATTGCAGTTTGATAATGGTATACCTGTACTCAAATTGTTTCTGCTTCGCACAGGTCGCTTTTGGACAGTGAGGGGAGGTGAATGTCAACCCATAAAGTTGCCATGGTGAGGAAAGGCGGGGAGCGCATTCCATTCATACTTTCAGCTAGAGTCGGATCTCAGACTACAGCAAGCTTGTGAGGCATGCCCCTCATTGGAGAATGTGATTTATGACACAGACTGAGGGGAGGGAAGAAACAGGGGCAAAGTTCAGCCATAATTAAAATGAAGTCAGATCTGACTGCAATGGAGTATTGCAGAAATGACTGGATTTCTTTTGAAACTTGGCTTGAGGCTTATGAATTAATTAGGGCATCTTTCGGAAACCTGACAGATACCTTATCCATTTTAATTAGGAAAAAAATGCAGGATCTAGATTGAAATTGGGAAACTAATGTATTGGGCTGATTTTTTTTTCCTCTTAACTTCCTTGGGCTCAGAATCTTTGTTTACCTCCTCATACACAATTATGTAAATTTTCAAAACAACTCTGTTGTTGAAAGTGAAGAGATTTTTTTTTTGAAACAAACTTCTGAGTCTAGGAATAATGGTATCTAGAGCCTAGAGGAGTATTTAATGCAAATATGGATAATATTCCCAATCCATGGCGTATCCTCTTCCTCTAATTAAAATAACATGAATCAGCTTCATGTGATATATATATATATAGTAATTCCTAAACACAAATAGACAACCCTGAAAATATGAATAAGAAGTCAGCCTTAAAATCTCCAATTTATAATCAGTTTTTATCCACAAACATAAACAAATCATTTCTCCCTTATTTATTAAAATGGCTATTTTATAATATACTAAGCAATCAGTAGCTAATTTTGTCAATTTCTGTGCAGCTGAGGACTGAAGCAAATAACTCAAGCTGGATGGTTATAGCTTACATTTGTGATCTCACAAGTCTTATTCCCATGTTTAATAGAATAATCTTCATCTAATAATTCCACGAATTCCAATTGGATGATCCAGGATATTTTGTTCCAACTTGTAATTGCTACAAGGACTTCTACTATATAGCCCTGATACTAAAAATGTAGTTATTAATTCATTTAATAAATAACCATTACCAACCTTTTATTATCCCTCAATTTTACTACTTGAGCTATCAACCTCATTCTGCCTAGCCGTATGGCCAGCCCTGCTGGAAAAGGATTATCACAGTCACTTTGGGATCAAGACAATACCTGACCTACATTTTCCTCCTTAATCATGGCCACCAGGTATGCGATAGGAAATGATTGCACTTTCTGCTCTGAAATGCCTACCTTAATTAGTTTTGTATGGGCAGGTTTAAATAGCTATGTTTCCACTTTATCATTGCTGTTTAAGCATGTAGATGACGCTCTACAGCTTTGCCCTTCGTCACTGGTAAACTTAGAATACTACCATTGGTTGCCTACTTATCTACCCAACGTTTAAGCACCAGTTCTACAATATGTTTAGGACAAAATATTTTATGGCAACTCATATTTATCTTATGTATAAGTCCTGATTCATTCCAATCAAAGGAGACTGGATGCGGACTATGTTAAAGATCATCAATGTCCATTCATTCATTCGTTCGTTCATTCGTTCGTTCGTCCATTCATTCATTCATTCATGTAGCTGTACACCTTACACAATATGAATATGGGTGGTGTAAAAACCAACTATTAATACAATTCTATGAAGAAGATCACCAATTGGGATTACTACTACCAAAGTAGCAGAGAAAGGTATGATTATAGGCCAGTGATGGGGAACCTTTCCTTATGGAGTGCCAAAATTGTGCGCACGTGTGCTATTGCACATGCATGCATTCTCACACAAATTCAATCCTCCCCATCCACCTGCACATGTGCGCATGACCCTCCCCAGCTCCGGAAGCTTTCCTGAAGCAGGGGGGGGGGGGAATGGCCTCCCCTGGCCCCCCCCGAAGCCGGAAATGGATGATTTCCAAACTTATGATTGGCCCGTTGGGGACATTTTTCACCCTCCCCAGGCTTCAAGAAAGCCTCCGGAGGCTGTGGAGGGCGAAAAATGGGCCCAAGGAGCCAACTGGAATTTTGGAAACAAACTTCTAGTTGGCCCGTTGGCCATGTTTTTCACACTCCCAAGCCTTCGGAGGCTTTCCTGAATCTTGGGGAGGGCAAAAACGGCCTCCCTTGGCCCTCCAGAAGGTTGAAAATCAGCTGACCGGTGCATGTATGCACACTGGAGCTGACTGCTGGCGTGCCACCTGTGGCATGCGTGCCAAGGATTCGCCATCTTGGTTATAGGCAATAATATTATAGCGTTTTCTCTAATTCACTATTTCCTTGAAATCCTCTTTTACTTTCTGTTCTTCAGTACTCAGTACTCACCCTAGAACCATATATAAAGGAACTGATTGACTGATTATATACCAATGAAGCTGGTTTTGACTTTTAGTAACCTTATAAATATTCTTTCGGAAGATCAGTCCCTAACCTGGTTCTTCAAGTTCTGTATCAAGAAATAGGAAGTTTGTTTTTTGAAATGACGCTATCTGAGATAAACTGCAGGATAAAACATCCAAAACAAATAAAATCCCTTTAATGAAAAGTTAGAATAATTTAATTAAGAACAAGCTGAAGGGTACATGAAATACGAGAAATTATACTATTGCTAATATAAGAAACAATATTTCTTTTGTGAAAGATGTTTGATTAAGATTTTTTTATACCCTTCTTTTAATGCTGAACAAACATTTCTTATGAAGAAAATCCGCAATGCTGAATTAATTGTCTTGCTTGGAAAATTTAGTGGCCAAGATACCAGAGGTAAAGGATAAAAGGAAGTATGCATTATCAATGTTTTATATGAAGCCAATGTAGAAACAGTTGCTATAGAAACTACCGCAGTGAGAAAAAAAGCTAAGATCTCAAAGAGATACTACCCCTATTCAACTTCTGATACTTAAAAAGAAAAGAAAAAGACCTCATAACAAGGGTATCACAGGAATGGAAGAAAAACACCTATATCTGTTTTAACTAATTAAATCTAAATGTTGTTCATTGACACAATCACAAAGTCTCCCTTTCTGGGTAATTCCCTATTTTTGTGGTCTCCTTTATGCCATTTTTTTTAACAATTTAAAAGTTAATGACCCTCTTGGGTCAAGGATCTATTCCATTGTAAAGTTAAAAATGACTGATTGGCTCAATAATATTACATGATATCTGAGATTCAGATGTCCCCCATTGTCTGGAAGATTAACACCTGGCTTTTCCCTCAGGCCTTGAGGCCAGGATGGGAGATACAGCCAGCATTGTGATTTGGGAGGATAGTGATATAAAGTTGGTGGAGCATGATATATAACCTTGTATATTTTATTATTTCCGTATCTGATGGTTCACTACCTAGGATCATTTTACCCTAATATAGGCAGCAGTATACCTTACTACGTGATGGCAACATGAATTGAACAAATAAATCATTTCCCTCAGGATTACAAGGTCACTTAAAAGGGGGAAATGCACCCTTTTAGCTTTCTGTTAAGTCAAGAGTGTTCTCTTCCAAGGGAGAAGCATTTTATTTAGCCAAGTATATTTTACTTTTAATATGATGTTTGCTTTTTCTTGTGGACTGGATTCATTGATGGACTAATTGATTTAATTCCATGCGGCAATCAAAAAGACTCTTGGTGGCTTATGTATGAAAGTTACAAATTAAACCATCCACAGTTGAAAAATAAACAGAATTATAATATGTTCATGCAAAGTTAAAACCGTGTAAAATAAGACAGGAATAAAGATAAAGAAGAGCTGAAATGGCAACATCAAATCAGGTGAAAGCTCTATGGAACAACTCAGTTTACAATAAACAGGGAGCTAGCCTGACCTCTAGGTAAAGGTAAAGCTTCCCCTTGTACTTATGTGCTAGTAGTTCCCAACTCTAGGGGAAGAAACACTGTTCCCTTCCCACCAAAGGCAGTTCCGATTTTTCTACTTGCATTTTTACATGCTTTCAAACTGCTAGGTTGGCAGAAGCTGGGACACATAATGGGAACTCACCCTGTTATGTGACACTAGGGATTTGAACTACCGAACTGCCGACCTTTCGATCGACAAGCTCAGCGTCTTAGCCACTGAGCCACTGCATGTCTACAAGATGGCTATTTCACCATGCTGCCTTGTTTCGTCCCCCAAAACCTTTTTAGAGTCCTGAATGCCTTGCTTTTTCCTGGCTGATCTAATCAGGCTGGTCAATATTGAATGGAGGAGAAAGTCCTACATGTATCTGAGTATCAAACTATAAAGGGCTTTTATAGGTTAAAACCAATATCTGATTATGTTATGTAGTACCCCACTCTGATAGGATCTAAAGTGATGAGAATTGGTCTAGATGTGAAATACTTCACTTTGCAGTTTACACGCCTTGTAGACAAAAACCAACATGAGAATAGTAAGACTGAACTTCCTGGAGGCAGAAGACAGCAAGAGCAGTTTTGGTATTTATTTGTTCTCTGAAAAGAAAGTGAAGGATTGCTCCCCAAAATAGTGGACATATAGTTCTTGTTCCAACAGAGTCTTCATGGTTTCATATTGTTTATTTGTTTGTTTTACAAATGAAACGTGTCTTTGCTTTTACAGATGGGAAAGCCTATCAGAGAGATAATTTTTGCTGACTTCCAGTGTTCTTAGTAGATCAGCAGGGGTGTAGCACTTGGAGAAGTGAAGTCATAGCAGTAATTTATGTGGCATCCTGAAAAAAAATTCTATTAAAAATTCATAATGGATACAGGCCAGAAAGTTAGTTTTTCTTTTTCAGCATGCTTTAATATTTATTTCATTACTGGGAAGAAGGCGGGGCTTAGCAGTGAGAAGATGGAGTTTCAGGCTACTCCTGAAATTCCTCTATACCAAAGGATTTTTGGACGGGTTCTTTGAACTCTAGCTGTCCCGGAGACGACAGTGAAGGTGGGGAGGGACCCAGGACCCCAGAGATATCCGCAAATCTCTGGGGGGGTGGTATTAACTCCTCGTGCCAATTCCTTTTTGGATTAGCTGCGTGCTAACTGAAACTGCAGGTTGCCCCTAAGAATGGAAGAAGTGATGTCATCTGGTAAGCTGATTTTATTATCCAAGAGAGACTGTTCGTGTTAAAAAATTAAGCTAACTGAAACCAAAGAACAGGAAGATTTAGCGGCGAATTGGCTTTTTCTAATGGATTTATGACTGGTGGTTACTTTACTTCTTAAATGCTTCAAGAAACTCCGCGACATCCTCCCCCCTCTGAATCTCCCTAAGTGGATCGTAAAACTTATCTCCTACTAATTAGCCCGTCACGATTCGACATTTTTATTACTTTACTACCTAGTTCTGTTTACAACTAGATAAGATTGACAGCCTGTAAGAGACTAAAAAAAAAGTGCTTTGAAGCCTGTGGGGAAAAAAAAAGAGAGCTTCTAATTTTTAACTACGACACATCATGGCGTCCCAAAATACCTCTAAGATTTCATTTCAGACTCTTTTCTCTGCGTGTAGAGGACTCTTTGATTCTTACCAAAAACTGGAAAGAAAACTGGATCAACTGATTCTAAAATATGAAGTTAAAACTGAGATCGTTGAATGCTTAAATGTTCCTGAAACACAAATGGAAAATGTGAGAAATGGTGTCTGGTCTATCTCAGAGGAAGAAAGGAGGGGGGAAGCTATAAAGACGACTCATTTAAAGAGACAGTGTGCAGGAGGAATGGAGAATCCACCCTTGAGAATTAAAGTTAATTTGGGAAATTTTATAAGCCTAGGACAACATTATTATTTCATCACCGACATTCAGAATCCAAAGGTGCCGAAATATTTTTGTTTGGATTTGCTTATGGAAACATTTGGTAAATTTATCCAACGAATGGCTATTGGACTGAGGAAATCTCGTTGTTGGAGGGACACAGGCTGACAGATGGGACAATACAACCTAAAATTAGCCAAATCGGATTACTTCAATTTGTAATAGATATAGCTGAATAATGACTGATATGGATAGCAATATATATAATTTGGAACTGGCTGATAGATTGATGAATACAATTGAAAACTAGTTAAACCTAATTGCTTTTTCTTGTAACAGATATTGCTGAATAATAATTGATATTGATAGTAATGTATATAATGTGGAGTTGATATGATAACTAACAATTGGATATGAGAAAACACCTTTAGATTATACATAAAGAGTATTAACTATAATAATTAGCACTATTAAAAAACTAAATAAAATTCATACAATCAAATGTTAATCAATACTGGGAAAATGTTATGATATATGATATAATTGAATATTATGGATGTTTAGCTAAAATAGGATATGAGGATTTGATGATAATAGAGGATTTTACAAATAAGTAAATGAATTGCCAGCATGTGTTATGGACTAATTCTTTAGCATAGCTAAGGATGAAGGATGTTTAAATAACCATAATAATTAAAACTGGAGGTATAATGATGTTGATATGGTAAATATTTGAGTTAAGATATCTGAATTAATATGAACTAACGGAAGAGAAGCACCAAAACATGTTGTAACCAGTTGATATACTTCTTTTTTTTTCATAATAGACACCTGTGTTTTGTTTTGTTTCCCTGATTGTCGTTTTTGTCTTTTTTTGTATTATCTACTATCTTTTATTTTAATTTTTATTTTCTATTTGTCCTTTTTTCTTTTTTCTTTTTTCTTTTTGATTTTTCTCCCTTCCCATCGGTGTGGGTAGGTATTGTTTAAGATTATTACTCCTACCAATATTTCTAAATAATAATTACAGTTAAATGAAAATGGATATATAATAATGCTTGAGTTAATATGAGTTATGTTGGTTGACTGTGGAGGAGATGTACCAAAACATATCTGTAATTGATTGATATATTAAGAAAGATGCTGTACCCGTTTTAAACTAAAACTAAAAAACATTTAATAAAAAAAAAATATTTATTTCATTACTGAAGGTCACCTAGGGACATAATCTCAGTCGACAATTTCTCAATGGAGAAAGGGCAGGGAAGAGCCGTGTAAATAGTTTATGAAGGCATTTTCTTGACAGATTTTGTTGCCTCTTTTCTTTTGGCTTCATGCTTTAGAGAGGCCCTTTGATGAAACAGATAGCACAGTACTTATCAACAATAAGATCCTGAGCTAAAAGTTTCTTGTAGGATACAAGCCACTTGGAAAACATGTTTTTTTACTGTATCAACCTTTTAGAAATACATCAAATTAGATTATAGGGCAATAAGGGGAAATCCCTAATTGTTTAATTTCATTAACCTTGAAATTGCACATAATGTCTACTTAGCTATAATCACCACTGAATCCAATGGGAGTTATTCCCAAGTAAACGTGTCTGGAAATGCAGTAAAAGAAATCTAAGTCAAATAGGCATTTTGGTCAGATGAAAAGATATTGGTTCTATCTGTGTACTAAGAGCAGACTGCGATGATCTCTGAGTCTTAGGACAAATTTAGCATAGGTTTATGTGTTTATCTTTTCAACAAATATCATTTAGTATATAAAGGCACCCTTACCTTTATCCATGTCACTTTCAAAAGACAATTTCCTTCTTCGGAGTTTACCACTGTCTCCATTCGAATCATTTGTGGTCTGTCGCCTTATTGCAAGATCAGCCTTGAAAAAGAAGACGTTCATACATTATATGATAGATTTAGAGACTTTATTTATACAACTCTTCATTAGTTTACTTTGAGATGGATTTTGTCCATAGATGGAAGAGTTCCTTCTACAGCTTTTGAACCATGAAGAGCTATTGATCCTAGAAAGTGGGGAAGGAAAATTAATCTTTCTTCTTGGCCCCAAGTATAGTTCTACTCCAGGAGTGGGTTCCGGAAGTCACTATTGTTAGTCTGCTTGTGGGTGCGCCATGCACGCACGCATGCACAGAAGCAAAAAACAAGATGGCGGCGCCTATGCCACCGCCAGAACTGGTTTGGGGGCATGGCAGACCTGGGTCGCTGCTGGTTCCACCAACCCAGGGCACCAAATTACTACCGGTTCAGCTGAACCAGTGGGACCCCACCATTGTTCTACACTGTTGGAGGGTCATGTTAACCCTAGCCTCCACAAA